>NC_057724.1:28575409-28598085 GCF_004010195.1 Chiloscyllium plagiosum
ACTAAGTTAAAAATCACACAACACCAGGTTATAGTCCAACAGGTTTAATTGGAAGTACACTAGCTTTCGGAGCGACGCTCCTTCATCAGGGTGATTGTGGAGGGCTCGATCGTAACAAAGATTTATAGCAAAAATTTGCAGTGTGATGTAACTGTAATTATACATTGAAGAATTGATTGTCTGTTAAGCCTTTCATCTGTTAGAATACAGTGATAGTTTCACATTACACTGCAAATTTTTGCTATAAATTCTGTGTTACGATCGAGCCCTCCACAATTACCTGATGAAGGAGCGTCGCTCCGAAAGCTAGTGTGCTTCCAATTAAACCTGTTAGACTATAACCTGGTGTTGTGTGATTTTTAACTTTAAATATAGTCAATGACCTAGCCTTCACAGCCTCCTGTGGTAGGCCATAAATACCCCACATTTGAGTGAAGAATTTTTTCATATCAGCCCTAAATGGCCTCCCCAGGTCCTGAAACTGTGATCCCCGGTTCTATACTCACCATACAAAGGAAAATATCCTCTGCCTGTTAGAATTTTATACATTTAATCAAATCCCCTTACATTCTTCCAAACGCGATTTTTAAAAATTTATTCATGTTGTCGGATGTGGGTGTAATGGGCTGGCCAGAATTTATTGCCCATCCCTAGTTGCCTTTGAGAAGGTTGTGATGAACTGTCTTCTTGCTGTATCCCACTAGTCACTGTCTGCCACTCTATTTCATGTCTATCAATAATTCTCAATCCAGGCATATTATATATAAAGGGAAAATTGCCATCGTCCTACCGGACCATAGGGTTGCTCTCTCATTAGAGAGAGATGACCTGAAGATCATACCTCAGATGAGGGGAGAAATTAAGGAGCTGCTGCAATTGAGCCCACACTGCATCACAAATCAGCATTCCAGGCAACTGAGCTAAATGACCCCCTGTAATGGATAAATGGTATATGTCATCCATATTACCCCCTATCCCATACACTTTAATTTTACCTACAAAACTCTTATGTTGGATTTTATCAGAAGCCTTTTGTAAATTCCAAATGCACCACATTCATTGATTCTTTCTTATGTATTCCATTAGTCATACTGTAGAGAGGTGAAGCAATCAGTGCCTGTTCAAGAGACAACACTTATACAGGGGTGTGCCCATTGAGAGCAAGTCACTGCCCTCTTTTTGCAATTCTCTACCCCTGCTATCATTACTGACCACGATCTTAGGTCCGCCATAATGCTGGGGATTGGGGTGCACTTCTGGCAGAAGTCACTGCCTCCTCCCCAATGTCAGCCTCTGATTCGCCAGTATTTCTCACTGAGCAGGACGAAAGTCTCTGGGTCGTTATTCTAGGGGAGGACCTGCAGATGACCTTACCACTGCCTGATTGGTGTACAACTTGGTAGGTTTACCCAAAGAGAAGAGTGAGATCCCTGATGTCTCACTAAGATTCGACCCAAAGTTCTAAAAGATACAACACAATTTTTAATACTTACTGCCTCTAGCTTACAGAAATCATTACAAATACCAAGAGCAAAAGGAAATACTTCCTTCTCCTTGTGCACTATATTCCTACTTTCACCAAATGCTAAGCTGTTCATAATCCATTCAGTTGTAATTGTAATGCAGCTGAAATCTTCTTACCTTAAATTGTTTTGAGCCATGTTACCCTAACCCAATCAGCTTCCAGTGTCACTCCCCCCCCTCCCCCACCAAGTTGAAGCAAAATGCTCAGCAACACAGTCTGCTTTTACCTTCTTCATCTTTATTCCGGGCCCTGGAGGGAGAGAGAATGATCGTCCATGTGCACAGAGACATGAGTTCATGGTCTTCTCTGGAATAGCAGTTTGCTAATGAACTATAAAGTCATTTTACAAGGAGAAACATCCAGATAAGGCAACATACATATTAATTGGGTGACTATTACAATCAGCGAGTGTCAATACTAAAGATTAAGCCATCTGCTGTTACACAATGAATAACTGTGTTCACATAATGAATACTTTTCACCTGTTAAACTGACCTCACATGCTTCCAATATTGTTAAATGGCTCTATATAATGAATGTTTTTCCACCTTGTTAACCCATTATCCTTGCCTGCAGCACCCCATTGTTAACCAGTAAGTTCTTATTGATCTGAGTCATGCCCAGCTGAACCTCTTATTTCAAAAAACACAGAACTTAATTCTTTCCCTGCCTGCGCTCAGCTGAATCTCTTGCTTCACAAAACTCAGAACTTAACACTTTCCCTGCCTGCTTACACCCTATACACACTCTCACCAGCTTAAGTAAATATCCTCAGTCAAGCAATTGCTTACAGCTGATTTACTGTTAACAACTAATCACACTTACACAAAGGAAAGAATTCGTTCACATAGCATCGGTACGTAAGCTTACTTTGAATCCCACCATCAAGCAGTTCTACAGGTCTTTACCAGCACAAATTTCTTTATTGATTTTAATGAGGAAAGCTATGCAGCTCTACACAAAGTAATTTCTCTCCCTAAATGTTAAGACTAAATTTTAACTTGACTACTCACCAAATTCTCAACTTCCCCCTATGTTCACAGTGCACTCAATTAACATTGCAATATGTAATTATGCCCTGCGCTGTCACTGAAAGACAATTTCGATGGTATAATAACACACATTTGCAATTGAATTAAGATACTCAGTTGCCCATAATGACAGTTCAGGAGATGGTACAACTGCCTCAGTTGAGAAGAGACATTTCAGAAGTGACTTAGCAATTAAACTTGTGGCTTTCCTGCTTTGACCTATTCTACATCACAGAGCAGTTAGTTATTGAAGCAAAATGTTTGTGGAGCTTTTTGTCTCATAAAATAAAGATGGACAATAAATTTGAAAAATCATTCAATACAGTACCTTCTGCTATAATGCATGTTTCATCAACATGAATTCGTTAGAACGCGATTGTCGAATTGGCGACATTGTTTCCAAAGCGCGAACATTTAAAACGTGTGTTGTCTGTAACATGATTACATTGCTAGCACTTTAGGTGCTGTTTCTAAAGCTGTTTCTATCACATGGGCTTGCACAAGAATGCAACCAATGTGTTACAGAAGAACTGACTAGTCTTTAAATGGAGTTTACAATTTAGCAATTGTTGTTTAACTTCATGCTGTTTATTTTGGTATAATTCACCAATAATATGGAATTCCAAAAAAATACAATTTTTAATTGCTTCTCTTTGAATGAAGAATAATGGTATGCCGTAGTTACTTCTATAAGAGGGAAACAAAGTAAATAGAGGTATAACCCTTTCATGTCCTTCTTTGTAGCCAGTGAACATAAAATTACGAAGAACTGATAGCAGGCTGTCCATTGTTTGCTGTAATTGGTCTGGGGCTTCACAAAGAAGAAATTATTCTATTTCTTATCAAAAGTACAGATATAGCACTGAAAATAAATATATTTTACTTTTTTCCCTCAACCATGATGATGTGGTAACCAAATTTAGTTTTAACAGGGGGATCTGTGTAAATGGGTTTGTCTATTGTACTGTTGGACAGAGCAAAAGCAGCTTCCTGGAAGGGTCCCACCATTGAACCTCTGGTCATCCATCCTAAATCGCCCTAAGACAGAAACAATAATTTTCAATTTGTTTGCAACTGTAGAAAGAAACCATTTCTCTACATTTCTGTGCATATGTGTACTTGTATATAAAATGTCATAAGTCTTGCATGCAGCTAAGACACGAATTTGTTGCGACTTCTAAATTAACTTCATTTATTGGCTTAATTATACATGCAATATTACATCATGGACTGGGTTATAATAATTTGATTTGAATGGCAATCCACAACCTGGAGCTATTCTTGGGTGAGAATATATCAGTTTTTGCAACAGGTTTTTAACATTGTTAAAAATCACACAACACCAGGTTTAGTCCAACGGGTTTAATTGGAAGCACTAGCTTTCGGAGCTCCGTTCCTTCATTAGGTGGTTGTGAAGTACACAATTGTAAGACACAGAATTTATAGCAAAAATT
This sequence comes from Chiloscyllium plagiosum, assembly GCF_004010195.1. Taxonomy (NCBI): domain Eukaryota; kingdom Metazoa; phylum Chordata; class Chondrichthyes; order Orectolobiformes; family Hemiscylliidae; genus Chiloscyllium; species Chiloscyllium plagiosum. The sequence goes on from NC_057724.1 coordinate 28,579,420, forward strand.
TACAGTGATGTAACTGAAATTGTACATTGGGTGGCATGGTGGCTCAGTGGTTAGCACTGTTGCCTCACAGCACCAGGATCCTGGGTTCGATTCCCGACTGTCTGTGTGGAGTTTGCACATTCTCCCCGTGTCTGCATGGGTTTCCTCCGGGTGCTCCGGTTTCCTCCCACAATCCAAAGATGTGTAGGTCAGGTGAACTGGCCATGATAAACTACCCACAGTGTTAGGTGTGTTAGTCAGAGGTAAAGATAGGGTAAAGGAATGGGTTTGAGTGGGTTTCTTTTCAGAGTGGCGGTGTGGACCTATTGGGCCGAAGGGCCTGTTTCCACGCTGTAGAGAATTTAAGAAAAAAACACTGTGATTGTTTGTCAAGTCTCTCATCTGTTGACCATGATAGTTTCACTTCTTTCATATGTAAATCACAAAACTTTTTTAAAAAGTTACATTCTCAGGTTAACTTTAACAATTGGTGTCAGCTCAGATAAGATGCTAAGATGTCGAAGGTGTTAGCCCCCTGTGATCCCTGTCTGTGCCATATGTTTAGACTGATTCTCATCTAAAAAGTGAGCTAACAGAGTCTTACATGGATTCATGCAGTTTTTCAGCAAAGTACAATGTAACTCTGCAAGTACAAATTCACCCCACAAATATATATGTGTGTGTCAGGGTGGGGGTTTGTGAGTGTCTGTGAGAGAGAGTATATGTGTGTCTGTGTGAGTGTAAAGTGATCTAAGTCTGAGAGGGTGCATGTGGGAGTGTGGGAGTGTGTGTGTCTGTAGGAGTGTGCGTGTGTGTGTCTGGGTGGGGGTTTGTGAGTGTCTGTGAGAGAGAGTATATGTGTGTTTGTGTGAGTGTAAAGTGATCTAAGTCTGAGAGGGTGCATGTGTGAGTGTGGGAGTGTGTGTGTCTGTAGGAGTGTGCGTGTGTGTGTCTGGGTGGGGGTTTGTGAGTGTCTGTGAGAGAGAGTATATGTGTGTTTGTGTGAGTGTAAAGTGATCTAAGTCTGAGAGGGTGCATGTGTGAGTGTGGGAGTGTGTGTGTCTGTAGGAGTGTGCGTGTGTGTGTCTGGGTGGGGGTTTGTGAGTGTCTGTGAGAGAGAGTGTGTGCGTGTGTCTGGAGGAGTATCTGTGTGTGTGCATGCGTGCGTTTGTCTGGAGGAGTGTGTGTGCGTGTGTCTGGAGGAGTATCTGTGTGTGTGCATGCGTGCGTTTGTCTGGAGGAGTGTGTGTGCGTGTGTCTGGAGGAGTATCTGTGTGTGTGCATGCGTGCGTTTGTCTGGAGGAGTGTGTGTGCGTGTGTCTGGAGGAGTATCTGTGTGTGTGCATGCGTGCGTTTGTCTGGAGGAGTGTGTGTGCGTGTGTCTGGAGGAGTATCTGTGTGTGTGCATGCGTGCGTTTGTCTGGAGGAGTGTGTGTGCGTGTGTCTGGAGGAGTATCTGTGTGTGTGCATGCGTGCGTTTGTCTGGAGGAGTGTGTGTGCGTGTGTCTGGAGGAGTATCTGTGTGTGTGCATGCGTGCGTTTGTCTGGAGGAGTGTGTGTGCGTGTGTCTGGAGGAGTATCTGTGTGTGTGCATGCGTGCGTTTGTCTGGAGGAGTGTGTGTGCGTGTGTCTGGAGGAGTATCTGTGTGTGTGCATGCGTGCGTTTGTCTGGAGGAGTGTGTGTGCGTGTGTCTGGAGGAGTGTGTGTGTGTGTGTGTCTGGAGGAGTGTGTGTGTCTGTGTCTGGAGGATTTTGTGTGTGTGTGTGTCTGGAGGATTGTGTATGTGTGTCTGTCTGGAGGAGTGTGTGTGTGTGCGTGCATGTGTCTGGAGGAGTGTGTGTGTTTGTGTGTGTATATATACAGTGCAATGGTGGTCACCCATAGTGTGACATGAACCCAAGTTCCGGTTGAGGCCCTCTCTATGGGTCCCGAACTTAGCTATCAGCTTCTGCTTGGCCACATTTTGCTGCTGCCTGTCCCGAAGTTCGCCTTGAAGGATGATCACCCGAAGATCCAAGGTCGAATGTCCTGAAGTCTTCTCCAACTGGGAGGGAACACTCCTGTCTGTTGATTGTTGCGTGGTGTCCATTCATCCGTTTCCACAGCCTCTGTTTGTTTCACCAATGTACCATGCCTCAGGGCATCCTTGCCTGCAGCGTATGAGATAGGCAATGTCTATCTCATCAGTTTTGTGATTTACATATGCAAGAAGTGAAACTATCATAGTCATTCTAACAGATGAGAGACTTAACAAACAAACAATCAAGGTATTTTTCAATGTACAATTTCAGTTACATCACACTGTAAACTTTTGCTACAAAATTCTGTCTTACAATTGTGTACTTCATAACCACCTGATGAAGGAGCAGCGCTCTGAAAGCTAGTGCTTCCAAATAAACCTGTTGGACAATAACCTGGTGTTGTGTGATTTTTCACTTTGTACACCCAGTCCAACACTGGCATCTCCAAATCATGGTTTTTAACATGGGACTGAAGGAATATTGCATTTGTTCAATTAGTTTAAGGTGTCATAATAGAATGAGACCACTGGAAATTGGGAAAATGTGGCAAATCTGTCTTGGCATACTTATAGGATAACTTAGATGATAATATTTCAACTGATAAACCCATTCAAATAAAAACAAACATTCTTCAGTTTTTCAAGTGAAATATGATTTTGTTTGAACCTGGTCAAAATTTGGTATACAGTAGGTGGAAACTCCTGATTAAACCAAACTTTATACAGTTCATAGCGAACATATACTTGCTCCTTCAATAGCAGCATGAACACTACCAAATTGTCTCAAAGTAATTACATAATGCATCCAGATATCCATATTATAATAAACAAATCAATAGTTGTTCAAAAAATACTTCTACCATGGAATCATATAGGTTTAATGAAATACCACAGGATATAATATCAAGCAAATGAAGATTACAGACAATTTGCACTTAGCAAAAAGCCAGAGTGTGGAAATAATGACAGTGTAAGAACTGCACTAAGTATCATCACCGGGAATCAATACATTAAGGTGATTTCTTCTGCACATTTGCATTTAGTACTTAAATAGAAGCAGGAAATGCTTGAGAAACTCAGCAGGTCTGGGAGCATTTGTGGCAAGAGAAACTGAGTTAATGCTTTGAGTCCAATGACTTCTTCAGAACGTCACTGAACTTCAAATGTTGAATCTGATTCTCGCTTCACAGATCCTACTCGACCTGCTGAATTTCTCCTGCATTTTTTAATTTTTATCTCAGATTGCCAGCATCTATGGTATTTTGCTTTTACTTGAATTGCTACTTACTCCTTGCCTGGCTTTGTCTTCACTGTACTGGCTCGCCACTTCATTAAATTTCATGCCAGATTTCAACTTCTCCATAGCTTCCATGATTTTACTGTGCTTTTCACAGAGAATGTGCCTCACCTGAAACACAATAATTCTATATGAATGGTGTCCAACAGATGAGATCCATCAGGCTTTTTTGAAAAATGCTTGAATTTCTGAACAAAAGTAAATTGAAGCCATAACTTCTTTGAAAATACCTGTTAATGTATACTGTACTAAGGCTTCTAGAACAAGAAGGTTGAGGTGTGAAATTCAGTTTGTACTAAGTTAGCTGATCTCCCTGACGGTAATACAAAAAGTGTTAGAATTATTCTTAGTGTCCCAAGGTCAGGGAGGAAAAAATTTCAGCCAACGTTCTTGCCTTTAATCACTATTCTATAATCTCTAATACTAAATAAACACTAGCTAAGCACATGTACTGAGATGTTGAATGAGAACAGAATTTTCTAAATGCCGATGTATCTACCAGTGAATAATTAATACTTCATGTCATGCACAAACATTATGAACAGACAATAACAATCAAAAGAACTGCAGATGCAAAAACAGATATTGTTGGAAAAGCTCAGTATGTCTGGTAGTATCTGCAAAGAGAAATCAGAGTAAATGTTTTGAGTCCGGTGACCCTTCCTCAGAACCAGAAACGTTAACACTGATTTCTCTTCACATGTACTGCCAGACCTGCTGAGCTTTTCTAGCAATTTCTGTTTTTGATTATGAACAGTCACTTGGATCAGTCATCAAGATCTGAATGTAACAATCAATATCTTCAAGAGAGCAGAGCATTGGCTCGAGGGATGTGGATCACATCAAGGTAGCTGCTCTGCTACTTAATCAGATGACCGATTCTGCCCTAAGCCAGAATCAGGTCATCTATGAATGATTTAGCCCCAGGCTCCCTACGAACATGCTGTGCATTTACAGGAGAGAAGAGATAGAAAGGAAAAACTAAACCCAGTGACTTAAAAGTGTTATGTTTCTATTCAAAATAAGCCAGGGCATCACAGATTTCAATAACAGTTAAGGGCAAAAGAAAGATTTGCATATATGTTGCATCGTTCATGATCACCAGTTGTCTTAAAATCTATTACCAGCTATTAGCTATTATTGATACACAACTGCAGGGTGACCAGGACTGGGAACTCAATACTCAAGGACATTCAAAGAATGGAATGAGTAGGTAAAAAGGAAAAGAATGCGGGTAGTATACTTAATAAAGGAAGGTAATACTGTGAGCATGTTATGGGTCCAGAACATCATAATGTGAAATTTGTTTGTGGAAATAAGGAATGATAAGGAAAACAAGTCATGAATGACAATAGTTGATAGGTCTGAAAGAGTGGCTCACTGTAGGATAAAGTATAAATCAGGAACTAATTTAGGTGTGTGAAAGGGGCATTATAATTGTCATGGGGTATTTTTAATCTGCATATTGGCTGAACATATCAGATCCTGGACATATCAGATCAGCAAGGGTCATATGGAAGATGAATTTATTGTCTGCATCAGCAATTATTTCTTAGAACAATATGTTATAGACCTATCTGGGACCAGGCCATTGTAGATTTAATAATGTGTAATGAGATATCATTAATGACAGATCTCATAGTTAAGGATACTTTAGGTGTTAGTAATCGCAACATGACAGAATTTCAAATTTAGTTTGAGGGAGGGCAACTCGATCCTCACACAACTACCCTCAACTTAAAAATGGCAAGAAGATGGTTGTCTAAAGCAGGCTGGAAAAAAAGACTGGGGCATGTCAGTGGATGAGATGTGGCAGATGTTTTAGCAGATATTTCAAATCGCTCAGCAAAAATTAATTCTGTTCATAAAGAAGGACTCAATGAGAAGGATGAACACACAGTTAACAAAGGCAATCAAGCAGAGCATCCAATCAAAAACGAAAGCTTACAAAGCAGTGATAACTAATATTAGCTGGAGGATGGGAACTTTCTTTTTGAGGAACTGACAGTGGATTGGCTAAAAGCTAATAAAGGAGGAGAAAATTGATTACGGAAATAAATTGGCGATAAATATAAAAACAAACAGAAAGAGCATCTACTGGTGTATAATTAACAAACAAGAATAGTTAAAATCAGTATGGGACTCTTGGGGGATGCAATAGGTGATAAATAACGGGGAAGAGGGTCATGGCAGAGGAATTTTTTCCATGAGTCTTCATATAGTGGGTGACCCAATAAACATCCCAAAGAGAACACATAACAATATGCTAACTGGAAGATTGATCATATAACAGTCTATCACAAGGGAAAAGTATTGGACAAGTAAATTAGACAAAAGGTGGACAATTTCCCAAGTCCTAATGCTCTCTAAGGTTTGAAAGGAAAAAACAGACGGATTTGAGACATTGGTCAAAAGATTCCTGAACTCTCTGGATTCCATAAGAGTTCAAGGGGATTGAGAAATGGTTAACGTGAAGTGCCCATTCAAGAAAAGAGAGAGACAGAAAGCGAGTGAAGCCATAGGCTAATAGTCTAACATCTGTCATTGGGAAAATACTACAGTTTGTTATTAAGGAAGAAATAACAGGACAATTAGAAAAGCTTATCACAATCAAACTAAATTAACATAGTTATGTGAAGGGAAAAAACATGTGATCAAATCGTTCGACTTGTTGCTGGAACAAACAGAATTGATAATGGGAACTGTAGGTGCAGCATATTTGGATTTCCAGAATGCTTTCAATTGGTGTCACATAAAAAACTTATTGCCCAAGGGCTCAGTATTGGAGTTAATGTACCAGTATGTAATGGGGATTAGTTCACACACAGAACATCGCATAAGAATTAATGAATTTTTTCAGGTTGGAAAGATGTAACTAGTGAAATTCTATAAGGATCACTCCTAGGGCCTTAATTATTTGCTATCAATATTATTGAATTGGAGAAGAGGCAGAGCATAATATATCTAAATTTGCTGATTATAAAAGTAGGTGTGAGGGCATATTGTGACAAGAACATAAGCGATTTGCAGGAGGATATAGACATAAAGGCAAATACTGCATATGCTGAAATTTGAAACAAACATAGATTTTGGACAAACTCAACACAACTGGCAGTATCTGTGGAGAGAGAAACTAAGTTAATGTTTTGAGCCAGGTATGATTCTTTTTGGTTGAGTGGACAAAACTTGGCAGATTGAGTTTAATGTAAGGTTATGTACTTTGTTAGAAAGAATCAAAAGGCAGGTATTATTTAAATGGAGACAGAATCCAAAGAAATTCCAAAACATAGGGACCCGGGTGTTTTTGTGCATGAAATACAAAGGGTGCAATATAGGTGCAGTAGTAATTAAGAAGGCAAACAGAATTTTGGCTGTTATGCAAGGAGGGGAATTGGAATTTACAAGTAGGGAGGTCTTGTTACAGTTATACAGGGTATTGGTGAAGCCGTGCTCGGAGTAGTGTGTACAGTTTTGGTTCCTGTATTTAAAAAAAAACTGGTGTTGGAGGCGGTTCAAAAATGATTCCTTTGGCTGATTCCTGGGATGAAGGGCTTCACTTATCAGGGCTAAACAGCTGAGGCCTTTAGTTATTAACATTTCGAAGAATGATCTTATTACAACATGTAAATTATAGAAGACGAGGGCCTGTATTTAAAAATGAGATACAATGCAATTTCTCTTCCTGGGGGTAGTGAATATCTAGAATTGCTATACTCTAGAGACCTGTGGATCACTAAATATATTTAAGGAGAAGATAGATACATTTGTGAAATATCAGGGAGCTGAGGGCTGTCACAGAAGAAACATTTCAAGACTTATGGATATCATCTGTCATCTTACTGAATGGTGGGGTGAATTTGAGGGGTCAACCTTATGCCAACTGCTATGCCATCATTTTCACACTAATTCCTTGCTTAGGTATATTAAAATAATCCAATCCTGATTCTTCAAAATTGTTCTTGGAGAGAAATTTAAGTTTCTAACAATTTGGGCTAAATATCATAAAGATGCAGGCAAGTAAGAATTTAGCGCTTATAATTTGAAATAATCAGATACTTCTACTAAAAACAAACTGTAATATATTTTTACACCATTAACATAAGAAAATGCTTTGCTTTTGTTTCTTCTGGGCTGACAGCATCATTCGCAAGGCAAATATTTGCTGCCATTCCTATTGGCCTTGAACTGAGTGACTTTCTAGACCATTTTCAGATGGCAATTACGATTCATTCATATTGTTGCGGGTCTGACATCACATATAGTCTAGATCAGGTATGGATGGCAGTCTTCCCTCATATATGACACCAAAGGATGTCAGTGAACCAGATGTGTCTTAACAATAATTGATGATAGCCGTCATGACTCTTACTGAGAGTAGCTTCATGTTCCAAATTTGTTAATTGAATTTAAATTCCATCTGCTGTCCCTTTTGCATTACCTTGGTTCTGTGGATTACTAGTCTAGTGACATAACCACTGCACCACCTTGCACAGCAGAGAATTCCCATCAAAAGATCTTACAATAATACATGTCACTTTTTGAAAATCTGTTTTGCAATCAGATTGTGGAATTATCCTGCCAAAAACATCAGCGTTAATACTTTTGAAGTTGCTAGTGGTTCAGAGAATAACGTATACGCTGATATCAGAGCTGTTTTTAACCCTCCCTCATTTAAAAAAAAGTTTATTCTCAATGTCTACCATGAACCATCAGGAAACTCAGGACCCATTTGAATTTAATATTTGCCTAGCTAATATACTTCTTCCTGATGTGGTTACTGAACTAATAATCTACAACATGAAGTAATAAGGGTATTACCAAAGAAGCCAATTTACCCTCTGATCTCTTACCTTCACTGCATTACCCCCTTTGGATCCTTTTTCTTTCTTATCAGTATTATCACCACTGGCTGCAGCACCTTAAATATACAAAAATGGAAGAATTTTCTTTGTTTTCAAAGTAAATGCATTGGTAATCCATAATTCAGTTCATGGTTGCACGATATGGAGCTTCAGCAACATGTTTTTGGAGTATTTTACTATTAAAAAACTAAGATATGATTCCCAAAAGACTAAACAATAATAAAAGCAAAATACTACAGTTGCTTGAAATCTGAAATAAAAACATAAAGTACTAGAGAAACTTAGTATATCTGACTGCATTTGTAGAGAGGGAAACAGAGTTAATGCTTCCAGTCTAGTATGATTCTTCTTTGGAACAGATTTGAAAAAAAGAGTTCTGAAGAGTTCCAAAGAAGTCAGACCGTACTTGAAACACTAACTCTGTTTCTCTCTCCACAGATCCTGCCAAATCTACTGAGCTCCTCAAGTTCTTACTAGCATAATAACTGGCTTGCCAATCTCAACAATTGATAAACACCTCACTGTCATTATGTCCATGGGTGAAAGTGTTTGGTATTGGGATTCCTTTTGCATACTGAGCATATAAATTAAAAAAAAAGAGACAGATTCAGGCAATCATTTGGGTCTGAGAAGGTTGTAGGGGCAAACTTTCACAAAGCTCTAAAGAAGAAATCAGGAGGGGGAATTAAGAGTTATTTTGCTTATGTCAAGCAAAATGCATAGCTTGTTTATTTCCTTGGCTTTATTACTTAAGGACAAATAATATTGGTTGAATTAAGAGAATCTGAAAATAACTATTAAGCTGTATGTTCTCCTGACATGAAATAAAGCAGCTTAATAATTTATTTCAGGCAAAATGCTTCTCAAGTTTACATTCAGACATATTTGGCATCTTACAAGAAAAACAAAGGGGTTATGGTTCAGTTATACAGGACACTTGTGAGACTACATCTGGAGTTCCATAAGTTGGCCTCCTTGTTTAAGGAAAGATACAAATTCAGAGAAGGTTTATTAGATTAATACTTCAAATGAGAAGATTGTCTTATGAAGAAAATTTGGTCTGGCGAGTCTAGTATCTCCTGGAGTTTACGAGAGTAAGAGGCAAATTGATTAAAACATGAAGATTTCAAGGGGTTTTGACAGAGTGGGTGCACAAATACTTCCTCTTGTGGGAGAATCTAGAACTAGGGGCAACTATTTAAAATAAGGTATTGTCCATATAAGACAGAGATGACATGATCATTCTTTTTGGAGGGTCATAAATCTTTGAAACTCTCTTCCTCAAAAGGCAAGGGAAGCACAGCTCTTGGAAATTTTTGCGGTAAAGATGGATAGATAATTAATAAGTGGACGAAAGGTCATTGGGGTAGGCAGAATTGTGAATTGAGATTGAAATCAGATCAACCATGATTTTATTAAATGGTGGAGCAAGTTTGTGCTGCCAGGTGGCCTATTTCTACTCATAATTTCTTTGTTTATATGGTGTGTGAATTACATGTATATCCATTTCAAAGTGGTAGCCAGTACTAGTGTTAAAACTGGCATCACACTATGACGTAAGTAGATTCTGGAGTATGGAATGCTGGACTGAAAAAAGTATAATTGATATTGGGATACAATTCTCTGGATGACGATAATCTAGTGTTATATTTTTTCAATAATGAATTTTAACGTGCCACACCAAACAGTGAATGTAACTGGGCAACTTGTCACAAAGGAGTCACAAAGCCAAATCTCTAATTTTGAGCCAATATCTTGCATGTGCATTTTCTGGCAGTAAGCATTCTGAAGTGGATTAAAAAAACAAAACTGTGGAAGTTCTGATGATGAGTCATTCGACTTGAAATTTCAACTTTTCTCTTCACAGATGGATCCAGACCTGCTAAGTTTCACCAGCAAATTGTGCTTTTGATTGCCCAGTCTTCCATGCTCCCAAGTTGTACGACACCTGAGCAAATCTTATCAGCCACCTGACTGCAAAATCAGGTCATGGGAGAAACTGAAAAGTTTCTGACATATGTAACATGATGTTGCAACCTTGTGAAGTAATCTGGAACATGCTCATTTAACAAGAAGTACAAATGTACTTCATCAAGGGCTGCACAATTCAGTCCCTAAAATAAGATTAACCCTTGATAAGTAACTATCTCCAGAGAGTGCACGTGGATAAAATAATGTTGTTTATACGGCAAAACACAATTTCCTCTTAGTAAGCATACTTGCTGCCGTGAGTCAGCAATCTCTGTGACACCAAAGAGTAGGAGAATTAGTTCAATTTATTAAAATCAGCCCTTGTACCAGAATTACATAAACGTCCCTTTGGGCCTACGCTTTAGTGCAACATCAATTGCTAACACTGGTGAACCAATCTTTCTTTTCCTCCTTTTCTTTAATTACATAATATCCGCCTCTTCAGCTTCAGTTACGCGAGCATCACTCGCTGTTAGGAACCAGTGAATAACTCCAAATGAAACTAACATTCATGTCTATCCTTTTTCATTTACATTTGCACAACAATATTTAAACTTCAATTCCGAGGAATGATACAGTCAGACAATGTTTAAAGTGAACACACCTTTGCCACCCTTTGACTTTCCTTTCGGAGGCATCTCGAGAGAGAGAGAGAGAGAGGAGTCAGACACCTGCCGCCTGACCAAAGGCCCACAGAATTCGAGCTGTCAAACGGCCCAGCGGATTATCAATTAATCCTCGAACGAGATGGCAATGTCCAAGTTGCGAGATTTTCGCGGTGAGTGATGTTATCGAAAAAAATAATGTGAGCAAAAAGGACAACTCCTGTCGTCATCACGCAGCGCCGATGAAGTGAAGGACCTACAGCGACAAAACAATCTCCCATTAGGATTGAGTGTGAAGTCTGAACAGTCAAGAGGGCAGGGTGAGTAAAGGAGACAGTACCTTTTCCTGCGGGTTACAGAGTAAGGAAAAGTGTTTTCATTGTGGACAGAAATGTTAGCTTTCTCTATATGTGGGAGCGGTGATGATACTGAGTCAGGTGCCTCTGCAGCAGTTTCAGTCTGAAATTTTAACCAGGAAATGAAAGTAAGCAATAATAACAATATACTTTATATTGGACGTAAACTCGGACAGATAATGTTGTAGTTTTCACAATGTTGAGCGAGTAATCGAGCGGCTTAGGCTAATGCTCTGGGGCACGGGTTTGAATCCCAGCTGGTGGAATTGAGAGTTTGTCTTAGGCATGGTGGTTATGAAACCATAATCAATTCTTCTAAAAACTCATCAGGTTCTCTACTGCCTTCGGGAACGGAAATCTGCCATCCTCGCCTAGGCTAGCATACAGCAATGTGATTGACTGCTCACTGAAGTGGTCTTTATCATCAAGATGGGTTTCTTGCAACAGGGCAATATCAACCATCTCCTTCCTGATACTCAAAAGTACTATTTTTTTTTTTTGGCCAGTGAGTGACTCCCCTTGATATTCCAGGTGCACTGTTTGAGGAGACACTGAGCCATATCCCTCGATGACAACTCTTGAACCCCTGAGAGGACAAACCCAACCTCAATGCGCTGAGTGTAAATAAATGTAGGCGCATAGAATTAAAAAAAATACACACACTAAAAGGGCAGCACGGTGGCACAGTGGTAAATACTGCTACCTCACAGCGCCTGAGACTGCGTTCAATTCCTGACTCAGGCAATTCCCGACTCAGGCGACTGACTGTGTGGAGTTTGCACGTTCTCCCCGTGTCTGCGTGGGTTTCCTCCGGGTGCTCTGGTTTCCTCCCACAGTCCAAAGATGTGCAGGTCAGGTGAATTGGCCATGCTAAATTGCCCGTAGTGTTAGGTAAGGGGAAAATGTAGGGGTATGTGTGGGTTGCGCTTCGGCGGGGCGGTGTGGACTTGTTGGGCCGAAGGGCCTGTTTCCACACTGTAATCTAATCTAAAAAAACTACACTAACAATACTTTCAAAAACTACCTCTACTAAAAGCCAACAACTAAACCAATTACAAAATATTTGATGGGAGACTCTTCTCCCCTCCGCCTAGAGGGGCCACTCACATTACCCACATACACCTCCAGAACCCCTCCTAGCTAGAGCGGTGCCCCAAACTCGGGCGAGTTAAACTCGGAAACAATTAAACTAGGTATTATGGACAAAGAAATTAAAAATGTGATTTATTCTGTCCTTTGCCTCTAGTCGTCATCTCTTACTAAAAAAGAGTACATAGCAACTTTACTAATATTAAACTATCGATTTCCTTCAAAATACTTTAGTAGAGGAAGGTAAAAGCACCACTTCACCTGAGTTATGGTGCAGTGCTCAGCAATGAAGACCTGTTAGATTGCTGCTATCTTGGATCCCCGAATAGTTGTTGTTTAATGTTCACTTTTAGAGTTAAAGAATAATTTGATATTATTTTCTTTAAATAGTGGAATTTGGGAGTTCTGTCACGCCATATTTTCACAGGTAATGAGGTGAAGTGAGCTTTTCTGAGTGTTTGTTTTAGTTAACAGAAGGGTTCACCACTGTGTCGTAACACAATACATTAATGAGTGAATGGTCGAATAATCTGTTGCCAGTCGAGGAAGAAGTGTTGGCCTGCATCTGATCACCTGACTAGGTAAACAGAGGTTTCCTCTGAATTAATACGACACTTGTGTCAGTTGCAATGCAGCCTGTGATTAGATTTTAAAACAATTTTTTATAACTGATGAATGGTGCTACGAGATAAGAGAGAGGAAAGTCAAGAGAATTGAAATTGGGAAATAACCTAGATCAAATCTTAGAATCTCTACAGTATGGAAGCAGACCATTTGGCCCACATCGTCCTTCTGAAGAGCATCTCTACCCCCTATCCTCTCCCTGTACTCTGCATTTCCCATGGCTAATCCACCTAACCTGCACATCTTTAGATCGTGGGAGGAAACCGGAGTACCCAATGGGTTAATGGGCTGAGGAATGGCAGATGGAGTTTGATTTCATGTGATGTGTTGCCTTTGGTAAGGCAAACTAGGGCAGAACTTGTACTGGTTGTGGTAGTGCCCTGAGGTGTGTTGCCGAGAAAGAGATCTTTAGTAGGAAGGATCTTGTTGAACTTAAGGGGGTGCAGAAAAGATTTACAAGGATGTTTCCAGGTCTGGAGGTTTTGAGAAGCTGAATAGCCTGGGCTTTTTTTTCCCCCTGAAATGTTGGAGGCTGAGGGGTGACCTTATAGAGGTTTATAAAATCATGAGGGGCATAGTTGGGAAGAATGACCAAGGTCTTTTTCCTCTGGTGGAGGAGTCCAAAACTAGAGGGCGTAGGCTTAAGGTGAGGAGGAAAGATTTAGAAAGGACCTGAAGAGTAACTTTTTCAAGCAGAGAGTGGTGCATGCATGGAACCATAGCAAAGAGCTGGCACAAAAGTTGTTGGGTCCATTATTGTCTTTGCTGTGTTATGAAGATGTGGGTGTACTGTATCTTTAAGAAAGTTAGAAGTTTGCAGAACTACCTGACAGCACTAAGTGTTCTGAACAAGATATAATGTAATCCTTTGCCTGGGGACACACACAAATTTGAATTAGGCCCATCAGTTTAAATTATACCCCCCAAAAAAACCAAACCCCAATCAAGTTTGAATTTAGTACATTGGCAATATTAAAAGCAAATAACACAATCCGATGCTTTGGGGGTATAAGACTGGGAAAACGTGAACAGTTGGGAGAGAACCGCCAAGCCACCAGCATGTACAGACTGCCCGAAACACAGCTCTCTTATAGGTACAATTATCAGTCAATGACCTGTGAAAGAGAAATCTTAAGAAAATCTCCAGAAGAAGATATAAAGGGAAGATTCAACAGCTGCCTGGTTTTGAAATTTGAATTTTTGGTAAATCTTAATCAGGGGTTTTATTGGACTAGTATTATAAAAGGAAAGTAAACAATACGTTAGAGGAAGGAGTTGTAAATAGTTGTTAGCTAATTATTCTCTGTTATACTTCAAGAAATAAAATTGTTAATTTTTACTTTAAATAGTTCTTGGCCCCTCTCGTTTTCGCAGATTACCGAACAGGGTAAATCTTTTCTGTATTGCTCGTTTAAAATTAGCGGGGTGGGGTTACCCCGTGTTGTAACAGCTAGAAGTGATCCAACCACCCTGTTCTCTCCTCATAGCCTTTGTCTTCAAATACGCAAGTATTTTTACAAATGCATTAGCTCTCTAAATTGCTGCCTGTTGAAGGAATCCCGTGGTGAATTTGGTGAAGTGTGGAAGTTACCTAGTATCTCTTGAAGAGTGACCCTCTATAGAGAAAATAAGGAATTAAATTGGGAAGTTTCTCTCCCATTCAGAACGGGGGCAGTATTTTTGGTGGTGCTAATATCCTTGGATTCAATGCATAGGGATGGGTATTGCTCGCCATGTCAACAGCAAGTATTCAGTGATGTTTTGGGTATAGGTGAAAGTTCAGTTGCAGTGCATTGTCACTTTACTACAGGAGACCAGATGTATTCAGTCTAATTTTTCAGTTTCTTGATCTTTGTACAGAATTTATATTAAGGTCTTGAGTTATCTTGGGCTGCAGCCAACGTCAGTGGGCAGAGGAGCTCTATTTGTCACTATTTTGAGGGCGTTGGATCCTTGAAATGTTCTGTTCAGCCCTTGTTCAACCTCAAGTTTTGAGTATTTGCAGTTGTTCCAATACATGCCCCAGAGGACATCCCAGACTTCAAATCAATCCTTATCCATCATACATAATATTGTTAATTTTGATGGAGATTTAGGTTAAGAAACTTGAGTTTATATAGCCCCATTAAAAATTAATGAAGTGTTTTCAATGTATACTGTATTCGGTGTAGGAGACAACAGTAGAGCAGTTGATTTGAGCATGGCAATGTCTCTCAAACGTGAATGTTTAACAGGCGAGATATATATTTAGAGTCCTAAGTCATTGAGATGTACAGCACGGAAACAACCCTTCAGTCCAACCCATACCTGTCGACCAGATATCCCAACCCAATCTAGTCCCACCTACTAGCACCCGGCCCAGATCCCTCCAAACCCTTCCTTTTCATATATCCACCCAAATGCCTTTTAAAATGTTGCAATTGTACTAACCTCTACCACTTCCTCTTAATCATATTTATGTTTCTGGTGCAAGTGTTTATTGTAATATTGGTGTAAATGTGTTTTTGTTGGTAATGCTAGTTGAGAACTCATTGTTAGCTCGGACATTCTTCAGGCCAATGGGATCTTTTATATCTACTTGTGATAACAAATCTCAGTTGTAAACTCTTGTTCAGAAAACAGCATGTTTAAAAGTGCAGGACCCTCTTAATGTGACACTGAAGTGTCAGTTTAGATTATGTGACGCAGCTCTCTGATTCAGATGTGGAACTACTGCGGTAATTTTGAAAAAAAATGAGAGTGGGCAAGAGGAATCCAAAGGACTTTTGTTCTATCCTTAACATATTGAAATGTCTAGGTCTTTCAGGAGGAGGGCGAGGAGAGGCAGATTGACAAAAAAAAACAAAAATAAACTTAAAACCCTAACATGAAAATGAGCCAAGATATTGGAAGGCATATGAATTTAGGCAGCAAGGCTTACATTGTGGGAATGACATTACTGAAAGGCCTGATTGATAGAAGCAACGGAGGAGGGGCAAAATGAGCTTCTGACCAGAGACAGCAGATTGGTTGTGGAAACAAATGTTTATTTAATTTTTTTGTTTTATTGCCTCATTAGGTGTTTCATGTCCTTTATCTCAAGCAAAAATCTAATAACATTAGGGTAAACATTTTATATCAAATCTATCATTCAGTGTGGAGCAGGCTAAATGAAGGGAGAGCCATAATTTGAGTTGATAGTCTTCAGTGTAAAAATGGACATTTCACACTGTAAAATGAAGTTGGGAAAATTGACTTACTCCTATTTTGAAACTTCTGGTTTTGCTTTTATAGACATTTCTAGACTGTTTTTGAATGTAATGTTTAATTCAAAACCACAACCGTTACCAATCCGAGACATATTATTACTGAATGCTCATTGTAAAATTAGCTATGGCTCATGGATAACAGGGAAGACTAGCCAACTGGCTCAATGGTCGAAGACAGAGGGTTCTTTTCAGACTGGAGGCCTGTGACCAGTGGAGTGCCACAAGGATCGGTGCTGGGTCCACTACTTTTCGTCCTTTATATACATGATTTGTATGTGAATATAGAGGTATAATAAATAAGTTTGCAGATGACACCAAAATTGGAGGTCTGGTGGACAGTGAAGAAGATTACTTCAGAGTACGCTGGGATCTTGATCAGATGGGCCAATGGGCTGAGGAGTGGCAGATGGAGTTTAGATAAATTTGAGGTGCTGCATTTTGGAAAGGCAAATCAGAGCAGGACTTATACACTTAATGGTAAGGTCCTAGGGAGTGTTGCTGAACAAAGAGACCTTGGAGTGCAGGTTCATAGCTCCTTGAAAGTGGAGTCGCAGGTAGATAGGATAATGAAGAAGGCATTTGGTAAGCTTTCCTTTATTAGTTAGAGCATTGAGTATAGGAGTTGGGAGCTCATGTTGTGGCTGTACAGGACATTGGTTAGGCCACTTTTGGGATATTGCATGCATTTCTGGTCTCCTTCCTATCGGAAGGGTGTTGTGAAACTTGAAAGGGTTCAGAAATGATTTACAAGGATGTTGCTAGGGTTGGAGGGTTGAGCTATAGGGAGAGGCTGGACAGGCTGAGATTGTTTTCCCTGGAGGTTTATAAAATCATGAGAGACATGGATTGGATAAACAGACAAGGTCTTTTCCCTGGGGTAAGGGGTGCAGGAGTCCAGAACTAGAGGCCATAGGTTTAGGGTGAGAGGAGAAAGATATAAAAGGGACCTAAGGGGAAAATATTTTACGCAGAGGGTGGTGAATGTATGGAATGAGTTGCCAGAGGAAGGAGTGGAGACTGGTACAATTGTAGCATTTAAAAGGCATCTGAATGGGTATATGAATAGGAAGAGTGATATGGGCCAAGTGCTGGCAAACGGGTCTAGATTAAGTTAGGATATCTGATCAGTATGGACGAGTTGTTCCTGTGCTGTTCTTCTCTGACTGTTGTAAAATTTATATTCAGAGTAAAAATAGGATGGATTTGAATGTTTGGTAAATGGGAAGGTAATGAGTGGAGGTCTGAAGAGGTATAGTTGTCTGTGTATGTAGACTGTTAAATGCAGGGAACAGGATCAAAAAATAATTAAAATGGGTCATGAAATGTCAATCTTTGAATTCTAGTCCCCTGAATAAAAAGGAGAGGAAGGAAATTTTGCTGAAGTTGTATCAAATTCTGATTGGACTATACTTGGAATACAGTTCCAAAAAAGCACACTTTAGGATATATTGGTTTTTGGAAGGTGTATTGTGCAGATTATCTATCCTTATTCAGAGAGCTGGGTCTGAATGACTTAATTCTGCACTGTCATAATCTGTGATTCTGCGGCTATTACCAGGGCTCCAAGAGTTGGCTTATGAGAGATGATACAGATTAGGTTTGTATCCACTGGAATATAGCGAAATTTAATTGAAGTATTTAGGATTTTGAAAATAATTTTTAGACTAAAAGGGAAACTTTTATCTGTTTGTGGGTCGCTACTCATGTTAGGAAAGCATGATCTTTAGAATCAGAGACAAGCTGTTCAGGGGAGAAGTTAGGAAACATGTCTTCACGCACATTGTAAAATTCCTTCCTGCAAGAAGCAGTAAGTGTTAGCTGAATTCATCATATATAAATTTGAGATCAATTGCTTTTTGCTAGCTTAGGATATTAAAAGATGTGGAGTCAAGACAATTGCATGGAATTATTATGATCCCATACAATGACAGAACAGCCTTCAGGGCTGAATGATCTACTCCTTGTCCTACATCTATATGCTCCAATCTGTTCCATGTTCTCAGTAATTGTGGTATTTCAGACAGATGAAGTGCGAGTCAGATTTTTTTATGAATGTGATGATGCATGGGAATGAAAGATCATGAGGGACGTACAGGAGTGTAGTGTTGAGGTTAAAATCAGATCAGCCATGATATTATTGAATGGTGGAGCAGGTTTGAAGGGCCAAGTGACCTACCCTTGCTCCTTGCTCATATGTATGTTTGCATGATTTCTGTCTTAGAGTCATACATCACAGAAACTGACCCTTCAGACCTCCCAGTCCAAGTCAACCATAATCCCAAACCAAACTAGTCTCACCTGCCTGCTCCCTGGCCCATATCCCTTCAGCAAGAAGGGCTAATGCCCGAAACGTCGATTCTCCTGTTCCCTAGATGCTGCCTGACCTGCTGCACTTCTCCAGCAACACATTTCCATCTCTGATCTCCAGCATCTGCAGACCTCATTTTCTCTCCATATCCCTTCAAACCTTTCCTATTCATGTCATTCTAGGAGAAAGTGAGGACTGCAGATGCTGGAGATCAGAGCTGAAAATGTGTTGCTAGAAAAGCGCAGCAGGTCAGGCAGCATCTAAGAAGCAGGAGAATCGACGTTTCGGGCATGAGCCCTTCTTCAG
>NC_057724.1:28598155-28633817 GCF_004010195.1 Chiloscyllium plagiosum
CTGGGACACCCGGACCAACCAACCCAACCACCCCGTAGCCCAACACTTTAACTCCCCCTCCCACTCCAACAAGGACATGTAGGTCCTTGGACTTCTCCATCGCCAGACCATAGCAACACGACGGCTGGAGGAAGAGAGCCTCATCTTCCGCCTAGGAACCCTCCAACAAGGGATGAACTCAGATTTCTCCAGTTTCCTCATTTCCCCTCCCCCCACCTTGTCTCAGTCCCAGCCCTCGAACTCAGCACCACCTTGCTAACCTCCAACTTCTTCCTGACCTCTCCACCCCCACCCCCACTCCGGCCTATCACCCTCACCTTAACCTCCTTCCACCTATCGCATTTCCAACGCCCCTCCCCCAAGTCCCTCCTCCCTACCTTTTATGTTGGCCTGCTGGGCACATTCTCCTCATTCCTGAAGAAGGGCTCATGCCTGAATCGTCGATTCTCGTGCTTCTTGGATGCTGACTGACCTGCTGCGCTTTTCCAGCAACATATTTTCAGCTATTCATGTCATTGTCCAAATGTCTTTTAGACGTTGTAATTGTACTCGCAACCACCACTTCCTCAGGAAGTTCATTTCACACACAAACTACCCTTTGTGTAAAAATAAATTGCCCCTCATGCCTTTTTAAAAAATCTCTCACCTCTCACCATAAAAATATGCCTCCAGTCTTGAAATCCCCCATCCGATGAAAAGACAACTACCATTAACTCTATGTATACCCCTAATTATTTTATAAACTTCTAGCCATTGAACCTCCTACACTCCAGTGAAAGTACTCCCAGCCGATCCAGCCTTACTTTATAACTTAAATCTTCCACTGCTGGCAACATGGTATATTTCTTCTGAACCCTCTCCAGCTTAATATCCTTAAACTGGGTGACTAGAACTGGATACAGTACTCCAGAAGAGGCCTCACCAATGTCCCGTACAGCCTCAATCTTCTCTCCAGTCTCTTTCTTTCTCTCTCTCTCCCTCTTTCCCCCCCCCTCCCATTTATCTCTCCATCCTGGAGGCTCCCTGCCTTCAGTCCTAATGAAGGGCTTTTGCCCAAAACGTCGATTTTCCAACTCCTCGGATGCTGCCTCACCTGCTGTGCTTTTCCAGCACTATTCTAATCTAGACTCTGATTTCCAGCATCTGCAGTCCTCACTTTTGCCTATGACTTCCCAAATCCTATACTCAGTTATGTTTGTTCATCATTGCTACTGTAATAAAGAATTATTAAAGTTGGGAGTAGATTGCTTTTTTTTAGTAATTGCACAGGGAAATCTAATACTCTGTGTTGTGCTTTTACAACATTATACTTTTTAATGCCAAAATACATAACACACAGCAAATATTTCATTCGTTCAACGTCAAGGACTAGCATTTGCTTCTGTTATGAACCAATAGAATTTGTGGTTATGAAATTTGAACTTTGAATTTAAATAATATATTTTGTATAAATTAGCCCTCTTTTCTTTTTCTCCTCTTGCCCATTCTAGATTTGCAAAAGTGCGACAGATGTGATACTTTCATCCAATTTGGCTTGCTGTTCTCATCCATGTGACCAACACTGACGCTTGTACAGCATGACAGTCCTGGAACAGTTCCCAGAAGAATATCTATCTGCAACAGTCAAAAGTTTAGTAACCAGTGAAGTCTGAATACTCTAAATTACCCTGATACTGAAATCACTAACTGACCATTTTTAAAATTTGTAATGCCAATGAGCCTTTGCAATAGTATTTTATATTTCAACCAAAAACTTGAAGTGAAAAGAGTTTCAGTGCAGAGTTTCCATTGAGCATGCATTTGCTTGTCTATGTGCTTGTGGGAATTATTTTGAAGAGTCATGGGTACCATTCAGAAGTGACACACTACAAAGACTGGATGGGGAAGCTGAAAACAATTCGTAACGGAATTCATAAAATTGATATGTATCTAAATGCAGCACTGGATTTACTCGGTGGAGAAGATGGGATCTGCAAGTACAAATGCAGCGATGGTGAGTAAAATGTATATGAATTACAAAACTTTGAAGTCTCTAGGATGTTGTAATTCTATGTAAAATAGAGGGGTAAACCATTTTGTAAGTTCTGATGCGTCATTACTGAGATATCTATGCTGTTGAGTAAACTTACTTTGAAGTAAGGCAATTATTTTTGGGAAATCTATTAATCCACAGTTTACCAAGTCAAGTCATTCTGATGTGCCATCAGATGTTTCTGACCTGCGTTAGACAAGGTTTTCTGACGTTGGGTGATAAGGTAAGAAAGAAAAATGCCAATCGTCACCAAGTTACATGAATAGCTTTCTCACCTTATTTAGGTATTGCATTAAATCCTCTGAAACGGAGTTATATTCAAAAGGTTTATTATTGAGTGTCATTGAGAATTAGATTGTCCTGATAAAAACGAGTGTTAAGACTGTTCTTATGAAATGTGGCATTCAGTCTGTCCAGGCTCATTCTCGCAATTAATTTGAAATAATTACAAAGATCAGGACGCATGACAGCTGTCACATCCAGACAACAATTACCCAGGCGGCTATTCTGGTGGTATTATCTTCCCAAAAGGCCCAGAATAAAGGAGTATGGCAATTATGGGTTAAGATCATGACACCATATGAAACGTGCAAAATTAGACCACTCGGCCCATCGTGTCTGCTCTGCCATTTGATCACAGCAGATAGTTTCTCAAACCTCCTGCCGTCTATCCATAACCCTTGATCGTCTTCCTAATAGATAACCTAGCTATCTCTGTCTTAAAGGCACTCAATGACTTGGCCTCCACAGTCCATGAACAGGTTCAAATACTATTTGAATGTTCAGGGTGATGGCTGAGAAGTATGATTTGTGGGCTGACAGAATGGGATGAAAACAGAAAGCAATAAAAAGCTTTACAAGCACTTATAGTGAGTCCAGCAAATGATCATAAGAAAGAATTTCCAATAGTATAAACGGAAAATGTCTTAGTGGTATTCCCTCTCAATATAAATGTGGAAGGGACGACAGCGGCTTCAGTAGATTAGATAGAGAAATAAAGACTAGTCATGTAACTGAACTAGCGATAGAAATCCTCCTGGAAATGACATTATCAGTGCCAATAATCGAGAAGATGAATTTGAAAGAGATGCACCATGAAGAAACTTATTTTGAGGGAATATAGACTTCATTCTGTGATACTAGATAGAAGATAGCTTTGGTGCATGGATGGAATTATGTTGAAATGTCCTTGCAGATGAGATCCTTTTTGGATGCTACTGTGTAATTTGAGAAGTGTGCTATTAAAAACACAATTTAAAATTAGGAGTCAGGTTTGTGTGACTTCTAAACCTCACGTTTTAACGAGTGAGCAAAGTAGGTCAGGATTGATTTAAAATTTATTCCAATTTTGAGATGTTTATCCCATCCGAGTTACTAGGTCATCACAGAAGGATGATGCTTTATATAAAGAGATGGAGAAGTTGCAAAACTTGACCAATTAGTTGTGCATTCAGACAAGACCAGATGCTACATTTGATGTGTTGGACGAAGTACTTTAGTGAAATATCTTAAAATATTGCAAAGTGTTGTCGATGTGGAAATCTGAAATAAAAAAAAGGTGGCGAAACACAGTTGGTCTGGCAGTATCAGAGTTTAAGTTTTGAGTCCAATAATTCTGTGTTTCTCTTTCCATAGTTGCTGCCAGACATGCGGAGTTTTCCAGCTGTTTTTATTTTTGTTTCAGATTTCTAGCAGTTCTTTTGTTTTGTTTTTTTATTCACAGTGTTAGTTACACTTGATCCTGATCAATTGATTAATTATAACAGATTCAGATTGGTCAGGATACAATAGACAGATTATAATCATAAGAGCCAAGTTAGATATTTTTAATGCAATGACCGGTCACATGTTTGTTAACATATCCCTCTCCTACTCTTTTAAGCTGTTTCGAAATCACCTGTCTTTAGCCAAGTTGGTCACGGTAACACAGAAAGTGACCTGGTTAAGAGTAGAATAATTAACAAAGGTAAAAAGTACACTTTGTATGATTTATAACTTGTATTGAAACCACAAAGCATTGTTTGCAACATTTTGTAAAGCATTGATGCTTGAATAAGTGATAAATGAAAGTTCAGTATACTATTTTAGCAGATGTTTATAAACACGATTTAATTTCTGTGTATGGGAGGGTGCACTTTTTATTTGCCTGGAGTAAACACATTTTGTAGGAAGTGTACTTTTTTAAAAAAACTCCTGTTTTGTCAATCTTGTACTCCTCTGTCAGCGATGAGCTAACTGTCCTACTGCAATGCCTTTAGGTCTTGTTGCTAGGCAATGAAAAATGCCATGCTGGTTAGGATTTCCTACCTGCTTAGTTATGTAAAAATAATGAATCTGAGTCCATGAGACTCATGTCGCCCACACATCAAGTTGTTTTTCTGAAAGAACCGCAGCGTAGGTAGAGATTGCTGTACAGTATACTTGGGAGGTACTGCCTCTGGTTGATGAGGTATGCAAGTTTTGTGCTGAAGGTGTGGAATTTTATCTGTCTGAGTGACAGTTACAAGTGTATTTGTTATTCATAATGTGTAATAAGTGATGTGACACCTTTTTATTGCTAATTCTGCTACATTATTCTGCTATTCTGGAATTTATCTGCACACCAGGAAAAAGTAGTGAATGTGAATGGTATGGCATTCTTTAACAGAAATCAGACCGTTTTAACTTCTGATTCCAGGAACCAATATTGGCCTTTGCTTATTTTCTTACTTTTTTTTGTGCCAACTTGAATAAATGTATTCAATATATTCAGTACACCAGGTGTGATCTCACCCAGGCTTTGTATAATTGAAGCATGATCTCTACCTACTTTATCAAGCTCTTTTAGTATATATATATATAAAACATTTATCTGCAATACTTAACAGTGCCACTTATCTTTGAATCAATGACAAGTTTTGATGTGTGGCATATTCCATCACCGAAATGGTGAATACATATGATGAATGGTTTAATTCTATTAAAGATCCCTGTGACACAACACTACCCACATCCTGCCAGTTCAAGTACCTACTCTGTTTCCTGCCACTTGCCAGATTTCTAACCAGATCAATACCTTCAGTTCCACAAGCTTCAACTTTAGCTTGTGGCCTCTTCTGAGGGATTTTATCTAATGTCTTCTGTAAATTATTTAAATAACATTGATAGACACTTCCCTGCTGACTATTTTGTCGCCTTTTGAATAAATTCTTTCTCTGTTCCATTCCTTTTAGTATTTTATCTTTTACTTCATATTGCTTCCTTCCTACCAGATTGTATCACTTCACACTTTCCTGCATCAAAATTATCTACGACTTGTCTGCCCATTCCATCAGCTTCGTGAGGTATATTGTGACCATCTTAGTTAACAAGATTTCCAAGTTTTTGCTATCTATATGGCACAATTTCAAAGTTTATATATTGAGCCACACCTTGTGTACTAATAAGAAAGGCAGTTTTACTAGGACTAACTGACCCCTTGAGAAATCCACTGTATACTTTCTTCAAGATGACTAACAATTATTCACCACTACTTTATTCACTCACCCAATTTTGAACCCATGCTGTGGCTGTACCTTTTTATTCTGTAGGATTCAGCTTTGCTTTTTTTTTCAATTTACCTTTTTGCCAATCTGTACATACCACATCAATCACGTTATCCTAATCAATTCTCCTTGTTACTTCTTCAAAATTCTCAGCAAGTTGGCTAAACATTTGTTCTAGTTTTTCTTCATTAATCCACAATTGTCCTGGTAACTTGTAAATTGTGTCCCAGATTATCATTTCTAAAAGCTTTTCCACCACCACATTTAAACTAGCCAGCCTGCACTTCTTGGGCTTCTATCCCTTTTTTTGAAGATGGGGGTAATATTGCAATTCTCTGCCCTCTGGGCAAATGTCAGCATCTAAGAATCGAATTAAGTTGAATTCGCTTTTTTGTCACATACTCAAATGGGTACGATGAAAAATTTACAAGTTGCCACTTATGGCACCATCTTATGCACCTAGATACAAATTCTTCAGTACAAGCTCTTAGGAAAAAAAAAATTAAAAAAAAAGAAATAAAAAGTCCAGCATTACGGATGATAGGAGTAAATTAGAAAAGTAGAGAAATAAAAAGTTCAAACTAACAGTCTTTCCAACCCAGGCCACAAAGGCACCTTGCCTTTACACTGCACTGGGCCTTGAATCACCTCAGGACTGAAGGCTCACACTGAGGCACACCGGGTCAAAAGACCAACACGGGCTGCTGAGAGACTGCTATGTTGAACTGTTGAGAGATTGCCAGGCCGGGAGACTGCCACACTGGGCCAAGAGGACATCTTATCGGGTCATCATTGAGGTGGGGTTTTCAAATCTGTGCTGAGGCTAGCAATTTGGGACGTTGCCAAGAAGAAAGAAGAGAAAAGCAAACACAAAAGGGAAAAAGAAAAGGAAAAGAAGTGAATGCAGCAGATGAGCTTTGGCAGAAGCATCCTATTCCACTGCCAAGAGCAGTTTGGATGATTCTGCCTAGTAAATTCACAATTTCACCCTTGCTTAATTGTAATCAAATAGATTTTGTCCATGACCCCTCTCCCACTTCTCTTCTTTTTTTCTATCTGTCTTTTCTGGATCCTATTGATTTTAGGAATATCTAATGTCAAAGCTGCCTTTTTTAAAACCAGGTCTTGTATTGCTGTCATAGCATATTACATGCAGTGATCTGTGCTTCTGTCTCACCAACCTTATTTAACATGTTTCGATTGTCTACATAAGTGTACTGTAAACATAATTTGCATCTTATTGCATTCCTTCTTGGTCTGAGCTCACCATTGCAACTTCTTATTCTTGTGCTTTTTGTCTCAGTACTTTTCTGTATCTACCTTCTCCTTTCCAATGCTATGTCTTGGCACAATTCCCCCGATAGGTTTGTGGAAATCTTCCTCAACAGAATCAGCAAATTGTCTCACAACAACTGTTTCCAAATATGTTTAAGTCTGCATTGGTCCCAGCACTGCCATAACTGTTCCCAACAGCCCAGGAGCTGTGAAGATTTTCCTTGTGTGCCATCTCTTCAGCCACACTTTTGTCTGCTCTATCTCCCAGTTGGATATTTATTAATACATTTTACTTCAAGTCATCCAGAAATTACTACTTTTTTGAGGACCTGCTTGCTATTGTTTTTTCTGGTTCCTTAACATCTGCCTGGAGTTTTTCATCTTTCTTGTTGCTAGTGCCATTTATTAATGAGCCCAAGTTCAAGTTCCATCTGCTCCAGAGGTGTGTCATTACACATCTAAACAGGTTGATGAAAATATCATGACTCTAAGATCACCTTTGGACACCAAAACCCTTTACAACTTAATAAATATTCCAGCTTTTGTCAGTCAAAGTTAATAACTTGATCTTATTATATTGCATCTACCATATTCTAGTCCATTTACTCAGCCTGTCCAAGTTCCCTTGAAGCCTCCTTGTATCCTCATCACATTTTGGTACCATCAAAAGTAATACAATTAATTGCCACATCCAAATCATTGATTTTATATGTATTATGGACAGCTATGGACTTAGCACTGATAGTTGTGATAATCCACTAGTAATAGCCTGCCATCCTGAGAGTGCTTTGTTTATTCCTACCCTCTGCTTTCAGTCTATCAATCAGTTCTCAATCCATACTAGTACATTTCATCAAATCCTTTGTGCTCCAACTTTATTTATTAACCTCCTGTGTGAGACCTTACCAAAAATCTTCTGACAATCCAAATACAGCACATTCTCTGGTTCTCCTTTGTCCATGTTACATGCAAGAGTTTTAAGAAAACCTGAATCGGACAAACTAGCATGAAACTTGCCACCAGGATACGTGAACACTAACTGGCCACCAAAAGACACGACCCACTATCACTAGTTTCTATACATACAGACAAAAGAAGGACACCACTTTGACTGGGACAACACACACATCCTCGGACATGCGAATCAAAGACACACATGAGAATTCTTAGAGGTATGGCATTCCAACCAGAACTCCATCAATAAACACATCGATTTAGACCCTTGCCTTGAAAGAAAGAACTAGAAATGATATCACCCAGCATAAGAAACCAAGACCTATAATTAGAGAGGTGGGACATACCAGCAGCGCTTCACCAGAGACTCTTACTGATGATGTTACCTAGGTGTGGTGATGAAATGTCTGAAAACAAACCTTCAAGCTCAGCGAGCTAACTTATATACTTGTATCATCAACCTGAGCTACAAACCTTCTCAAAAATTGCTAATACTAAACTTCTATTTTTCTTTACAGGATCTAAGCCAACTCCTCGCTCCAATTATAAACCTCCTCCACCCAATGGATGTGGCTCTCCGATGTTTGGAGTTCATGTAAGTAATACTTTGTCAAAGATTTGCATCTTTCTTAATTTCATTAAATTTCAGTAATGAATGAAATGCTTCAATGGTTTCACTAAGCAACAATATAAATTTGCTGAACAGGATGTTTTATTGGTTATTTCATGTTGACATTGTTGCATATCAGCAAAGTCAGTAGACTGAGTATATTTGTATCTGGATCAGTGGTGCTGGAAGAGGACAGCAATTCAGACAGCATCCGACGAGCAGCAAAATCGACGTTTCGGGCAAAAGCCCTTCATCAGGAATTCCTGATGAAGGGCTTTTGCCCGAAACGTCGATTTTGCTGCACGTCGGATGCTGCCTGACTTGCTGTGCTCTTCCAGCACCACTGATCCAGAATCTGGTTTCCAGCCTCTGCAGTCATTGTTTTTACCTGAGTATATTTGTATGTTGTGTTAAGATCCCAGCTGATGGGAAAATGGACAAGTCAGATCCCAACATGAATACTGGCTTGATAGATTATACACTTAATTTTTGCGGTTGGTTAATATGGTTTTTAGTCACTGAAATAAAGTGACACAATGCTACTAATGTTCTTTAGCAGTAGACCAAAAGTTGATTACACAAAGAAACAAAGATTTTATGTAGAAGACCAATCTCAACCCAAAAATCAAAACATTTCAACCTGCTTTCCAAAACCATGTGTTTAAGAGACTCATTCCCAGAAAAATATCACTCCTCTATCAACTGTTTAAATATTTAATTAACTGATTTTCTTGTTTGTTTTTCTTGAACTGCAGTGACGATTTTACAGTTTATTTCCAAGTCTGATGACATGGATATTTTGTGGTTCTGATGGCCCAAATTTCCTCACTTTTAACAACCTAAGGATTTCTATTCAAATTCTTCCAGCTTGAAAGCTCCACAGTCCAGAAACCACTTCTGCTGAGGTGATTGGTTCCCTGAAATGAGTTGATTCACCTGTAAGGAGAAGCTTTTCTGTATTCTGGGCTTCTGGCATCTGAATAAAAACCTTGAACCTTCTACTTTGAAGTCAAAACTAAACTAGTTGTCTTAATGTGTTTACTCCATATGTCACAAAGCCAATAAGCTAACCATTTTCTCCATTAACACTGTAGGCGTTCTCCCAGGTACTTCTCACCTTTTCAACAGGAAAAAAAAGTCTTTGAGCTGGTTTATATTCATCTGTTTCTATTCTGAAATCAAAATCCAAAAATATAACATGCAATACATCATCCATCACACCTCCACAAAAGAAAACCTGAAAATATATCCTTCAGAGACATTTTCACTTTTCATCAATAAGTTCTTTGCATGATTTCTATGGCACATCAATAGTATTTTATTAACTTTACATGTACATTTTTTCATGCAATCATATCCTTCACTAGTGCATTTTGATCATGGTATTGGTTTCATTAGTCTTTATTCTTGACAAAGCGTTTGCTATATTGTCCTTGCCATCCAAATAAATGATTTTTTTCATTGTACAGCTACAATATCAAGAAAGGAGTCTTAATGTTTTTGGTATGCAATGTCTCCAAACAATCTAAAAGGTTCTAGTCCATATAAAGAAAATCTTTTCAGATTTCTTGGATATGTAAACTTCAAATTTTTGTAGTCGGTGCAACGTTCTTTCTTTATTGTTGAACATTCCCTTGTCCAATAAAATTTCTTCTTGTTCTTCAATAAACTTGTTAAAGAGGCCACTAATAGTGCTGAAATTCAGAATGAACTGCCGACAAAATTAACTCCTGCCAATGTTTCTCAGAATTTTGTGTTTTGCCATAGAGAATATTCAAGGTAACGCAAATTTTAACATTTCTAGTACTACTTGTCCTTATACCACAGTATGGCCCAAGTAAGTCAGTTTTGCTTTGGCAAGTACACTTTTATCCAGATTTATGACCAATGTTGCACTTTTTAACAGTTCAAAAGGTCATTCAATTGATACAGTTGTTCTTCCCAGTTTAGCTGAACATAACCAGGTCAATGTAAAAATTTCTTTCAGTTAATTGTTGAAAAGTAACTGGTGCATTTTTCATTCTAAATGGCTAGACTTGTTGACAAAGTCCATCTATTGTTAAAAAGTTGATATATCTTTGGCCCTGTCAGTGCAAGGAAATTGTCAATATCCTCTTAACAGGTCAAATTTGAATCAATGCAAGTCCAACTTTGTAATAATGATGGTAACGCAGAATTTTTGTGATCCATTCCAGTTTCAGCACCATCACATAGGTGAGCTCCAGCTACTATCACTCAGGCCAATAGTGTCATTATCTATCTGGAACTTAATCTCTTTCCTCATTTCAGCTCATTTCTTTGGAATAAGTCAGTACAGATGTTGTTTTATGTTAATATATATTTTCTCCTGGTCTATTTGCACAAATCTTTTTATGAGACATAATAGCTTTTCTAGTCATTTCAATTGTTTTCTGGAAGATAGTATCAAATTCCATATAACCTCTTTAGGTACTTTCCATTTTATCAAATTGATGATTGAGGGTCAACTTTTGAATTTTTAATTTCTGATTCATTCTACAATTGTGATATTTTATTTTCATTTACCTATTTCGTTCACTATTCTAAATACACTTTACTCCTCTCTACACTCTCTATCCTGGTATTACATTAACATTTTTTTTGCTAATTTTTTTTCTTATGTCTGCTACTCATGATATAATTCACATCATTGAGTTTTTTTTTCTGATTTGATGAGGACCAGTGAACCTTGCTTTTAATGGCTTCCGAGAGACCACTAACATGACTAATATTTTGTCTTGAACATCAAACTATCTAGCTTTGGCCTTTTCTTCTGTTCTAGTTTTTATTATTGTTGAACATTTCTTCTATGCTTTTTGGCTACCCCACATGCTTTGTTTTGTTTCTTTCTGAAACTTGAAACATAGGCTTGAAGGTTCTCAGATATTTGGTTTTTAAATTTCTGTTTACTCAGTTTAAGGGATATTCTCACCTCATGTCCTTATCAAAAGGACTAAATACTGAGAGTTAATTAGGAACATCCCTAATGGCAGATAATAACACAGGAATTCCCTTTATCCTTGTCGTTAGGACATTGCTGACTATAAGCTCCAATGCTCTTTATAAGTTTAATGCCATCTTTTCCATGTTCTTTGAGATTGTGCAAGATGAGCTGAAGGCATAAATTGTTTTATTCCCACGCTAGTGATGACATCAAGTATTTGTGACATAAAATTTGGTTGAATCTGCATTTGATTGTACTTATTTGGGCAATCCATAACTTGTGAGGAAACAAAAATCTACTTTTCTACTACTATTTTGCTGTATTTTTCTCCAAAAGCTATAGTTATTAAAAGATACTGACTATCATTCCTAGTTCTAGGTAAGGATCCTACAAAATCTATTCTAATTTAGACCCCGCTAAACAGTTATTTGAAAGCTGGTATCAGAATTAAAAGCACAGGTTTTAATCAATGGTTGGGGTTTCCCCACTATCTAACATGTAGGACATGTCTGATAAAATCTGACCACAACTTGATTTAATCCTGGCCAATAAAAACGTTCTAATATTTTAGTTTGTGTTTTTCTAATATCCAAGTGACTTACCATTGGAATTTTATGAGTCACTTGTAAACTATCATCTATTGACTACAGCCCCTTCCTAATTGGCTGGCTTTTGAGGTTGTCTTTGTGTTCTCATTGCTTTTTTTCTTGTTTAAATAATAACACTAGGATATTGGTTCTGATTTCATTTATGAATTGTCTATTTGGTGTAACTTTCCGTTATATTAGATTAGATTCCCTACAGTGTAGAAACAGGCCCTTCAGCCCAACAAGTTCACACCAACCCTCTAATGAGTAACCCACCCAAACCCATTTCCCTCTGACTAATGCAAATGGTCAATTTGGTCAATTCACCTGACCTGCACATCTTTGGACTGTGGGGGTAAACCGGAGCACCCGGAGGAAACCCACTCAGACAAGGGGAGAATATGCAAACTCCACACAGACAGTCGCCCGGGGCTGATATTGAACCTGGGTCCCTGGCGCTGTGAGGCAGTAGTGCTAACCACAGAGCCACCATGCCGCCCTAGTTGAGGATCCATTTGTTGCATTTCTTTTAAAAAGGCATTCTCTTTACGGTAATCCTTTTAATTTAAATTCTCAAAAATGGTCTCAGATAACTGAATATCCAAGTCACTTTGTTTTCATCACGGTCAGGATAGAATTCGGAATATTCAATTCCAGTTTCCAAGCACTGTTTAGTAACTTCTGCTTGAAAATGAGGACAATAGAATTCTGAATCAGTTAGCTTTCATCCCTCACAAGTTGAATAGTTGTAGCAAGGTTTGCATATCAAAGTTCCTTGGACACCATGCTGAATGATTGTTGGTGTCCACGGAAAAAGAGGTTGAGGTAAGAAGAGAAGAATAGAAAATAGCCATATCCAGCTCTTCCTCTCCCCTGCATGGCCCATGCACTCATTGCCATTTGGTGTTCAGATTGAGTTGTTGTGATCATGCTTCTATTCCTCATCCCGAGAATCAATTGGTTGTACCATCCATGTCAGATGTAAGGAAAGTAGATTCTGGATGTTAAAAATTCTGCTAATTGTTTCATGCTGCGTATTCAGCAACCTGAACGGTAGATGTTAACATCTGATTGTTACAGTCTCTTTCTGTAAGCTTTTGGCTCCATGGATCCAATACAAATTTCAGAAATACCGAGAGGTCTGTCTTTGTCTTCTATGCTGTCCAGTTGGATTTATACTGTGAGCAGCATTGGCATTTCTCTCCCTTCTAGGACAGACGCAAAAGCTCGGCTTTTTGTTCCAACACAGAATGCCTTGCTTTGGCTTTCAACACAAATTTGTGCTCACATAAAGTGCTCTAGCTCAATTTTCCAGCAGTGTGGACACTCTGTTCATGCTAGGGCCACAAGAACTGAGCAAGCTGGGCTTAAAGCTAGAGCAGAATTTGAGAAGTGAGACTCTAACATCCACACTGGTTAAATAAGTCGAAATCTGTATTTGTTTTTGCTATCGTTTTATAGTATCTGTGCAGCATTTCTGATCGTTGTAGCTATTGGATACAGTCAATGATTAGCTTTTGGAGCATGATAGTAACTTAATATAGAGAGTCTTGCTGAGAAAAGGCATTCGGTAGAATGTCTTCAGCTTGTGCTTGTTTGAACAATTCAAAGCTAAGTACAAATTTAGACTGCGAATGCACATCCTGATTAGTTGGAAAGTTGGCTCTGGTCAAGGAATTACATGGAGAATGCAGCAATTAATGATGATTGATAGTTAACTGCAAGGCCATGTTTAATTTTTAAATCAGGCAGGTGACTCTGATTGGTCGGGTCTATGTCCTGAGAAATGAACCAATGAGTAACACTTACCCAATTTATTGAACATAATGAAGGCCAATACTCTCTAACTTCAGTGCTGATCAATGTTGACTGCAGGTTTTATTGAGATATTGCGACCACCTGTCATACATATTTACATATATCTTTGTAAATAGCTAGATGTGGGAATCCCTTCTATGACGAAGTGTTGCAATCAGCATGATCGTTGTTATGATACTTGTGGAAATGCTAAACAGGACTGTGATGAAGTGTTTCAGTATTGTCTGTCCACAATCTGCAGAAATGTACAGAAAACATTAGGAATGGATTCAACTGTACAAGGTAGGTACAGATAAATTATTTGATGTTCACTGCTTGCAGATGGAAAGTTAATGCTTTCTAAGAAATAGCCACAAGAAGCTGCAAATATTTGTGATCTGTATTGTATCATCAACTCCAATTTAATGAAACAATGGATTGTCTCTGGCATTCCCCTCTATCCAATACTAACAACTTCTGCACTTGAACTAGGAAACATTCTATGCTATACCGAACTTTATATTCTGTATCAGTGTGAAGATTGATGTCCAATGTGACTTCAGGTTTATTTTCTTGCTATTTTATCTGGCAAACACATTACACATTGAGCAGTGTTTGACTGAAAAAGTTCCATATGATTGTCCAAAATGACATTTATAATCTGAACTTGTGCCCTCCCTGCCCCCTGATCTTTGTGGCTTTTCTCTGCATTGATGCCAGTGTTTGTTTCTTGCAAAACAAAGCTAGATGCAATATTCAGGGTGTGATCGGACCATATTACTGGTTAGTAATTATAGAATGTCTTTCCCAACCAAGATTTGGAGGTGCCAGTGTTGGATTGGGGTGGACAAAGTTAAAAATCATACAACACCAGGTTATAGTCCAACAGGTTTATTTGGAGGCTAATGCCTCCAAAGCATCCAATATGATGGCTTGCAGCACAAAATAGAACATACTTCACGGAGTAAGCAGTCCTTCTGCCAGTGTTCAGAGTGGGCAAGTGATTCCCTAAATGAAATCCCACTTCTCAAACTGATTTGCTTTAAAAACACAAAATTGAAGCCCCCTTTGTGAATTAATTGAATGTAATGTACTTGCTTTGAAAATGAAAAGCTAATATAACTTAATTTCTTGGACTCAACCCTACATGGCATTCAGTTCATTATAAAGCAATAAAGAATGATATTGCATTTATAGACTCTTTCGCATCTTCCAAGACATCCCAAACTAATCCACACTTATAATGTTTTCTCTAAGTCTTGCTTTTCTTTTCATTATAATCAAGCCTGGCAGCCTATTAGCTCCCAGCAAGGTTCCACAGACAGTAATGAGATAAACTACCAGTTAATCTGTTGGTGATGTTATTTGAAGAGTAAATGTGGTTGGGACGTGAGAAGAGTATATTTGATCTTCAAATTATGATTTTTTTAAAAAGTAAATATCAATTTGCAAGAGCAGATAGGGTCCCTTTGGAAAAACACCTTCGCAATGTGTCAGTATGGTGTTGAAATGGCAATGTAAGTCAGATCACTTACGTGGGAATGGAACCACATTCTAGAGAAATGGACTACCACCAAATCAAGGCTGATATTGTTGATTTTCACTGAACTTTTGTCCTATACCTATGCTGTAAATGTTTCAGTATGAAGTAAAGAATTTGGCTTGAGAGCTTACTGCAATTAAAAATACTTTTTTGTCCAATAGTTTAAGGATTTAACTTTAGATAAAATAATCCTATGCTCAAAGTAATTGATGTAATGATGCAACAACATTTGAGCTAACGTAATACAGTAAATCAGAAAGGTGATGCTATCAATCAAAGGAAAAGTTGAGAAAATGAATAAATAAGTTCCCAAATAATTCCATTAAAGAAAAACCTCACTCATTCCTTTTTGTTTATTTTTTTCACTATGGTGTAAGAGGACATAATATATTGCTGAAGCATGTACATTTTGTTTAGAGTTTCAAAGATATAGCTTACTAAACATAAAATTCCCTTTGGGGTGGAAGAGAGGATCTGTGGTTTGTTGTGTCATTCCACTTACTGTGTTCCTAATCTAAGTCTGACTATTGGGTTTTAGGCTGGAGGGAGGAACACTGAAGAGCAGGTTGATCTGTCTTCTGTCACTTTTGTTCATGTACTTCATTGCAGGATGACAGTGACGATGATCTTTATGCATTCAATTTTTTCAGATCATGCATTGTACATTATTTTGAGGATGCAATGGGAACATAATTTACAATGGATTTAAAGTAATGTGTAAAAGTATTTATAGCAGGGCTGGGGTGAAGAAGCTTAAAAGATCTCACACAAAGGTTTGCCTAAGTAAGGTTTACCAAAGTCTATGAATTCTGAATCTTAGTTCTATCAAATATCAATGGCAGAGGACACAGAATTTAATTTTATTAGGGCAGGCTCATCTTTAAAATAGGGGCAAGGCTATGACAAAACCCAGTCTTTTGAGGGACAGGGTAGGTTCCAAGAATTGTTGTCTTTGTTATTGAATGAATTAGTTCATAGAGTTATAGAGATGTATAGCATGGAAACAGACCCTTTGGTCCAATCTGCCGACCAGATATTATTATAAATTAATCTCGTCTCATTTGCCAGCACTTGGCCCATATCCCTCTAAACCCGTCACATTCATGTACTCATCCAGATGCCTTTTAAATGTTATAATTGTACCAGCCTCCACCACTTCCTCTAAATGTATCAAAATGTTATCCCTTAGGTCCCTTTAAAATCTTTCCCTTCTCACCCTAAACGTATGCCCACTAGTTCTGGATTCCCCCAGCCCAGTAAAATGACTTTGTCTATTTACTCTATCCATGCCCCTCATGATTTTATAAACCTCTAAGGTCATCCCTCAGTCTCTAACGCTCCAAGGAAAATATCCCCAGCCTATACAGCCTCTCACTATAGCTCAAACTCTCCAA
The DNA here is from genome assembly GCF_004010195.1 of Chiloscyllium plagiosum. NCBI lineage: Eukaryota > Metazoa > Chordata > Chondrichthyes > Orectolobiformes > Hemiscylliidae > Chiloscyllium > Chiloscyllium plagiosum. Next base: position 28,614,834 of record NC_057724.1, read on the forward strand.
CGCTGGCAACATCTTGTAAGTCTTTTCTGAACTCTTTCAAGTTTCACAACATTCTTCCTATAGGAGGGAGGCCAGAATTGCACACAATATTTCAAAAGTTGCCCAACCGATGTCTGTACAGCTGCAACATGGCCTCCCAACTCCAAGACCCAATGCTGTGATCAATAAGGAAAAACATACTAATTCGATATATTTTCTCTGGTGTTAAGTTTATGCCAAAAACAATATAGACATTTTGCCCAACGTCTTGCAGTAGATAAGAAGGCAGTCATTTCAAAGTTTTTTTTAAAAAAGCAGAGTACTGTTTTCGTTAGTGGAGATGGTAATGTAGCGGTAATGTCACTGACCAGAGATCTATTCTACTGCTCTGGTTTGGGACCATGGATTTGAATCCCACCAGACTGTGAAATTTGTTTTCCGGATAAAATTTGAAATAAAGAGGCTACCCATAACAACCTATCTGATTCATTAATGTCCTTTTAGGAAAGTAAATCTACCACCCTTACCCAGTCTGGCCTGCATGCAACTTCAGCCAACAATATGTTTGACTCTTGAACCGATGGATCATTTCAGAGGACGATTAAGGGCAGCTAGGGTTGGGAGGCCAATGTAATCAAGGTTCACATTTCGTACAAGAATGAAGAAAATTCTGCATATCATTACAATATTTTATATCCCATTACATTACTGAGCCATAATTTAGAAAGTTGTTTTAAGAGCTGCCCTTTTGAATACAAAATCTTATTTAATTCATGTTAATCTTCCAAAGAGAAAACCAAATGAGAAATTTTAGCTGCAACTAGGTATGATTATTTAAAACTGTGATCATACTGTAGAAATGCAAAATCTACTTTTTTTTCCACTTATTTTCGGTTGCAGATGGTTTTGTGTAGTGTTACTCGAAAGAAGAAACCTAATCTATTTTTTCTATCTTTTTGTAGCCTGTGACAATGCTGTAGAGTTGCTTTTCAATGCAGTTATGCATTTGGGATGCAAACCCTATCTGGATAGTCAACGTGCCACGTGCAAGTGTGCATATGAGGAAAAAGTCGACCTTTGATGTAAAGATTGATATTTTTCTCTCAATAAGATATGCCTTTCCCTTGGAGCTGAAAAATTCAACTTTTCTCAGGACACTTAATTACAGACTAATGAAAAAAATGTTTTAAAATTGTCTAACAAATTCTGTTGTTTGGAAGATTTTCATCCAATGTTCAATGTTCTTTCTATAAGTTAATGTCACTCAAGATGTGAATTATTATATGTTGTCTGGCATGGTGTTTTAAAGTGCAGCATACTAGAGCATGGTTTTAAAGGCAATATGCTCATGCACTGAATTCCATCTCTCTTTATGTGGACATTGTTAAAAAGAAGCACTTTCTGCTCCCTTGGTCTTACCCCATGCTAAACAAAGAAGACAAATGAATCAACTGACCATGTTCATGCACTACTTCGTGGCAGATTTCTCCATGATGCCTCATTGGAAATTATACTGGGCTGTGATACTCAAAGCTTTAAGTTGCAAAAATTCAATAGTTGTGGATGGTTTTCGAAAATTTCAAATGGATCTTAAATCAAGATTAACTGAATCTGAACCAAATGTCTTATATAATTCAAGTAGAGAAAAACAGAGTTAAGATTTTAAGTTGAATGTCATTCCAAGAAGAACCTTATTCAGCATTAACTTTGATTTTCTCTCCACAGGAACTGCCAGATCTGCTGAGTATTTTCAGCATTTTCTGTTGGTTGGAATCCCATGCATTTGAAAATTAATGTTCTAACTAGCTGTGACATGCAATGTGAAATAATGAATTGTGAAATGGTTAGCAACCCAGATAATTGAGTGAATGATTGTGAGCATATTGCTGGAAATCGGAAGTGAGAAGAATTAGATCTTAAGTTTGGCTAGTGTTTCCTTTCATATGTTTGAAATTTGGTCCAAGGTTAGACTATCTTGCTAATAGTTTTCATTTTTTCTGTCCCTTGATAGTAACTTGTGATTTTTGCTTCCCTTTTGATAATTTGGGATGTTCAAATTTTGTTTTCGGTAATAAAGAATTTGTATTAAAGAGTTTAAATTTACTTGACATCTTTTACAATCTTCAAACATCTCAGAATACTTCACAACTATTGAATCACTTTGAAAGTATGCAAATATAGGGAAATATGTGAGCCACTTGTGCAAACAATGTATTGCCACAAACAGCAGTGGGATATATCGCTAATTAGTCAGTTTTAATGAATAAGAATGAATTTTGACCAGGACGCTGGGAGATTTCCTTCGTTGCTAGAAGAGAGACATGGAATATCAATAACATTTGAACAGGTAAGGCATAAATTTTCAGTGGAAAAACAGTGCATGAAACAGTTGGTAAATTTGACTGTCAATCTAGATTGTACACCAAAATCCTTATTTTTATTTCTCTTTATACAAATGAATTTTGTATCTTTTTAAACTCCAATTTAAAATGTTTAATCTTGAATTAAAATACTATTGCTTTAGAATATTGCACTCATTTGTACCCTGCACATTGGCTTATTGTCTGTTGATATTTCATTCTGAGCTGTTTTCTAGGTAGATTTTCTAAATGATGGTTTGCCGTTGCTTTCCAGTTTAGGTTAGGGCGAAAAGACAAGTCCCAACTCCTATCTTATGGAATAGGAATCAAGCCCACATCAGTTAATTATGAAATCTACCACATTTAAAGAATTGCATTTTTCTCTCCAACCACTACAAACAAATTATTTTCTTTCTCTTTAGGAATATGTTCTCTCCCCTTTGCTGTTTAATTTTACCTGGAGCCTACGTATGGTACTCTCCATTAAAAATTAACCAGTCTTAGAAATGTGCCATTTTACTTTTGCTGTAAGACATAGGACCAGAAGTAGGCTATTTGACTCATCATCTGTTCTGCAGTTCTTTGAGATCATGGCTGATATGATAATCCTTAATTCCACTTTCATGCTTTTTCCCATAACCCTTGATTTCCTTAATAACTGAAAATCTATCATCTCAGCCATGGATATACCTAATGATTCAGCCTCTGCAGCTGTCTGTGGTAACAAATGCAGAGATTCACCATCCTCTGAGAGAAGAATTTCTTCATCTTTGTATTGCATTGGCTACTCCTTACTCTGGGATTTTGTCCTCTGATCCAAGATTCTCCCATTTGGTGATACAGCCTCTTAGTATCCACCCTATCAAGCCTCCTAGAAATCTTAATATTTCAATATGTTGTCTCCTCATATTTCTAAACTCCAATGAATACAAGCCCAACCCACTCACCCTCTCCTCAGAAGAAAATCTGTCCATGCCCAGAATCAAATGAGTGAACCTTTTCTGGACTGTCTCCAAATGCTAGTGTATCTTTCCTTTAAGTAAATGACCAGCTGTTCACAGTATTCTTGGTGTGGTCTGTTTTTATACTCCATTCCCTTTGAAGTAAAGGCCAACATTCAATTTGTCTACCTTGTTACTAGATGAACTTATATGTTAGCTTTTTGTGATTAATGATGCAGACCCCAAAGTCCCTCTGTGCTGTGGTTTTCTGCAATCTTTCTCTATTTAACTAAATTTTAGCTCCTCTTTTTCATGCCAAATGCACAACTTCATATTTTGCCATGTTATATTCCATCTGCCAAACTTGTACAAAATAACACAATCTGCCTATATTGCTCTGCAGACACTCTCATCCTCACCACTTATCTTCCCATCTATTTTTGTGTCCTCCGCAAACTTTGTGCTCGAGCATTCATATTCCTCATCCAAGTCTTTCAGATATTGTAAATAATTATGGTCCCAAAACTGTCCCTGTGGATCTTCCTTATTCCACCCCTGCCTTCTGCTAGGTAGCTAATCCTCTATCCATGGTCATATACAAGCCCTTATTAATTAGTGGCTCATATTAAATAGCCTTGCGCATGGTACCTATTAAAACACCTTTTGGAAATCCAAATATATTACTGTAGTGGTTCCCCTTTATCTATCCTACTTGTTATCGCATCAAAGAATCCTAATAAAAATATCAGGCGTGATTTCCCCTTCATGAAGCCATGCTGATTCTGTTTGGTTATAATATGTATTTCTAAATGCTCTGCTGTTACATGCTTTATAATTGACTCGAAAAGTTTCATTGACATGAGCTTTGTGATTATTTGACATTTTAAACTGCTGTTTTCCAGTGCAACATTAAATATATCTTAGGGGCTGGTGTTTCTATTAGTATTTTCACTCTTTTGATTTTGCAGTGAGAAATAGTGAACAAACTAACATTAACGCCAACCCCAAAGTTTTAGGCACCTGCAAGTTCTTGGACATGGTGGTGGAGGGGAACCTTAAAAGAAGAAACAATTCTGACAGGAATAATATTATAGGATACTTACCATTAATTGGCTTTCATAATTTGTTATGGAGGTGCTGGTGTTGGATTGGGGTGAACAAAGTTAAAATCACAAAACACTGGGTTTAAAGGTTTTTATGTTTTAAAAAGTGACATCTCAGCTCAGACAATGTATTTAAAGTGTGAGGTATTCCAACCTTGAGTCAGACAGGTTCTATTTCCAAAGTAGGAATTTATAAAATGTCACATGACTGCCTACAGATTGTATGCTTTTTGAACAAAGTAGAATCTATCTGCAAATATAAATCTGAAAATGCAAATTTCTCCCCATAGACTTGTGTGCACGTGCGAGGGAGAGAGTGTGCATGAGTGTGGCGGAGTATATGCCTGTGAGAGGATGTGTGATTGTGTGAATGTGAGTGTATAGTATAGTGAGGTCACCTGTAGTGTGACGTGAATCCAAGATCCTGGTTGAGCCCATCCTCCTGGGTACTCAACCTGGCTATCTGCCTCTGCTTGGTGACTCTGCGTTGTTGTATATTTCCGAAGTCCGCCTTGGAGGATGGTCACGTGAAGATCTGAGGCCGAATGGCCCTGACGAATAGAGTGTTTCCTGACTGGGAGGGAACATCCCTGTCTGGCGTTTGTTGCGCGATGTTCATTTATCTATTGTTGTAGTGTCTGCTTGGTCTCACCAACCATGCCTTGGGGCATCCTTGCATGCAGCGTGTGAGATGGACAGTGTTGGCCAAGCCACATGAGTACCTGCTGTGTACATGGTGGGTGGTGTCCCCATGCTTAATAGTAGTATCCGTTTCAACACTGACACATTTTACCATGACAGGGTTGTATGGTCTTGTGGGCGATGTTGTCCTGAAGGCTGGGTAGTTTGGCAGTTGTTTAAAGTTGAGAAGTGAAAGCATAGGGAAAGTGTTGGCCAGATGCTCATCCTCACCGATAATGTCTTGCAGACTGCGAAGAACATGGCGTACTTTCTGTGCTCTGAGGAAGTACTGGACAATGAAGGGTACCCTATCGGTCGTATCCTATGTCTGTCTCCTGAGGAGGTCATTCTGATTTCTCGCTGTGGCACGTAAGAACTGGCAATCGATGAGTTGAGCATTGTATCCTGTTCTTATGAGGGCATACTTAAACACCTTCATGTGTCAGTCACATTCCTCCTCATCTGAACAGATCCAGCGTAAGGCTTGTCCATTGGGGATGGTTATTTTAAATGTTTAGGGTGGAAGCTCAAGAAGTGCAGCATTGTGAGGTTATCCGTTGGCTTGCAGTAGTGTGAGGTACTGAAGTGCTCGTCCTTGATGAAGATGTGTGTCACTAAGAATGAGACTCATTCTAAAGAGTAGTCCATGGTAAGTCTGATGGTGTGGCGAAACCTGTTGATATTACTTTGTAGTTGTTTCAGTGACCCTTCGCCATGGGTCCAGAGGAAGAAAATGTCATCAATACAACTGGTGTATAGTGTTGGTTGGAGGTCCTGTAGAGCCAGAAGTCTTGTTTGAACTTATGCATGAAAATGTTGGCGTATTGGGGTTAAAATTTGGTTTCCATGTATCTGGATGAAGAACTGGTTGTCAAAGGTGAAAATGTTGTAGTCGAGGACTTAACAGCAATTTAGGTTTGTTCACTAAATCACATAATTTGATATTTTTCTATAAATTCTGCATCCTATAATCCTGCCCCACTAGCTACCTGATAAAGGAGCAGCGCTATGAAAGCTGATACTTCCAAATAAATTAGTTAGACTGTAACCTAGTGTTGTATGTTTTTTTTTTCACTTTGTGACAGGCAGTCTCAACCCAATTTTCAGTGATCACGAGATTACAGATCAACTTTCCACTACTTAATAGTGATGCATGCTACTCTCTTGGGCAACAAAGACAGCTGATATGACAAATGGAAAGATTACCCCACTGAGGCGGGAATGATCTTTTGACTTTGTGGTTAAAGCCCATCATTGGTTTTGTGTGGAGATGATTTTATGGACCATCTAACCTGTGATATATGTCAGCTGGAAGAGTGTATGATGGTCAGTGAAATAGCGAAACAAGGCCTGTCACCAGTGAAAGAGCTACCTCAAACAGTTGCCATAAACAATAATTTTATTTAAGACCATAAGACATAGGAATAGAAATTAGGCCATCCAGCCCGTCGAGTCTGCTTCACCATTCAATCATGGCTGATAAGTTTCTCAACTCCATTCTCCTCATAACTCTTGATCCCCTTGATATTCAAGAGTCTATCTATATCAGTTTCAATGACCTGGCCTCCACAGCCTTTTGTGGCAATGCATTCCATAGATTCACCACTCTCTGGCTGAAGAAGTTTCTCCTATCTCAGTTCTAAAACGTCTTCCCTTTCCTCTAAGGCTATGCCCTCTGGTCTTAGTCTCTCCTACCAAGGGAAACATTCCCCGTATCTACTCTGTCCAGGCCATTCGGTATTATGTATGTTTCAATTGGATCCTTCCTCTAAACTCCATTGAGTATTGACCCAGAGTCCTCAAATGTTCTTCATATGTTAAGCTTTTCATTACTGGGACTGTTCTCATGAACTATCTCTGAACATGCTGAAGGGCGAGTACATCCTTGCTGAGATATTTTTAGAGAGATTCTTAGGAGAATACATATTGCACAAGAGCATTGAAGAATGTTACAGGTGAAGATAAAGGAATGAGCAGACAAATATGCTACAATTAGGATGTCGCAAACAGGTGGGAGCATGTTAGTGCAATAACCTTTACAAAATGAACCTTTGACATAAAGATTTGGACCTCCATACAAGGCTATTAAGAGGGATAGTAAAGCAACTGATGTCATAGGTATTCCAGATTGCAGGAAGAAGAATTAGTTATGTCATGTGCACATGTTAAAATAATATCACTTGCGGGAAGACGGAAAAGTAAGGATAACTGATGTTAAGAATATTGGAGGATGACTGATCATAATCTGCTAACCTTGGTCGAGAAATTTAAGACACAATACAAGATTGTTCCAATGGAATTGATTCAACCAATCAGTGTAAAAGATGATATTATTGCAAAAGATAATAAAATAGCTGGTGCATTCTGAGGAATGAGTGGACTGAAATTGGTTTGATAATTTGCAAGAAAATAACATTGTTTAAATTCTGTGTGAGAAATGAATCAGCAAAATGAATAAATTTTTGTTGTGTTTTGTATTGTCTGCACATTATCTGTCGGTTAGCTCAGTTGGCTGGGTGGTGGGTTTGTAATGCAGAGTGATGCCAACAGTATGGGTTCAATTACTACACTGTTTAAGGCTATTATGAAGGACTCTCCTCAGCCCATGCCCTCAGCTGAGATGTGGTGACTGTCAGGTTAACCCACATTGAAGTTTATAAAATCACAAGAGGTATAGATAAGATGAGTGACAAGGGACGTTTCCTATTTGGGGGAGGGTTCAAAACTAGAGGATGCATTTTTAAGGTGAGAGGAGAAAATTTAAAAAAGACATGAGGGGAAATCTTTTTACACACAAGGTGGTTCATGTATGGAACGAATTGCCAGAGAAAGTGATGGATGCAGGTACCGTTACGTTTAAAGGACATTTGAAGAAGTTCATGAATAGTAAAGGTTTTGAGGGATGTGGGCCAAACGCAGGCAAGTGGGACTAATTTAGTTTGGGAACATGGTCGGTGTGGACGTGTTGGACCAAAAGGTCTGTTTCCATGCTGTATGACTCTCTAATAATGGAGCAGTGCTATAGTCTGGCAAGACTGTGACAGTTTCATTACACATTTTCTTACAACTTGTGGAACAGTGGGGATTGACTATTGGCACACTGTTCTTAGTTAACCTTAACTTTTTGCAACAAGTTAAATTTAATACAATGGCACATTTGCAGTACTTTTTAAAAATGCTTGGAGGTTAATGGGACCTACCATTTCTAAGATTAACAATATAGTCCTGAAGATGGGTTACATCCGAAACGTTGTCTTCTCCACCTCCTGATGCTGCCTGGCTTGCTGTGTTCTTCCAGCTTCCAGTTTGTCTACCTTGGATTCCAGCATCTACAGGTTTTTTTTGTCTCATGCAAATTATCCAGCAATTTGTAGTGACTTGAAGTAAACCCACAAGGTTGTTCTGTCTGACAAAAGAAAAACTGGCTTATTTACAAAATAATGATATGAGCATTAAACTTACTATGTTCCCAACAATTTCTGACCCAGTAAATACTATGTAGATGATGCATTAAGGGGAAACCATTTGCAAAACATTTTCACTAGAGTTGTTATAGATAGCATTCATCCCGAGGCGTAAACTTTGTTTTTAATGGATAATTCCCAAGTAAGAGAAAGCTGGTACAGTATTTACATAGGCACAAATACACAATTGTGCACAACCTACTAGTAACGATTTAATATTAAATATGTTAAAAAATTATTCCCCTTCAGTTGTATATTGCCAAACACAACATAATCCTGTATTGACCTATAAAATGTCAGTTTTTGAATATACTTGCTTTCAGTAATAATTCTCTCTTGTTTAAATATACTAAATAGCCCATGTTTTCCTGTGGTAAATCCTTTGTGTAAGATGGTTTTGGGTGGTACTTGGTATTGGGGCATCAAACACAACTTTAAAACAAAGAAAAATAATGTATTGGACCATTTTTATTAAGGATTGGATACTCAAAAAGGTCTGGTTTTGCTTACGTAAGTACTGCTTTCGATTGCATACACCTACTCACTAAGCAGCTGAATAGTCGTTCTTCTTTATAGCATGTGGATAAATCATAAAATGTATCTAAGGGAACTTCATATTACAACATCCTGTTCTGAAAATAAGTCATTGTTATGAGAAAGTAAAAATTTTATACATTTGTCTCATTTATGATTTAGAAATCTTGTGTCACCTCTAACTGGAGTTATTAATAATTCCTAACATTCATAGAACTAACATAACTCGCCAGAATCTAAAACAATTGAGCTTAATTTTCAACTTACTGGTGCTATAGCATTGGCTAAATTCACGTTGTCACAAAACATTTTGTCTTTTATTCCCCCAGGGGGAAATATCCATTTTCAGAGCATAGTCACAATCAGGAGTGTAACATGAGGATTGGTTCACAAGAGGCCAAATCTTGCAATTTTTAACAATGAATAAGAGAGGTACTGTCAAGTAAATAAATACATTTCTGGATATGACAACGAGAAAAGAAGTCCTTTCGTTCAACCTGTACTCTGGAGATTCTTAAGGTTAGCTAATAGAACAAGGACTAAGTAGTAACAGCCAACATCAGTGTCGATAGCATAAAAGGGTGAGGAAAAATAGCCAGTAATGAGTAGCTTCAAGGACAGCATACAGGACTTTCTCAGAATATAAATCTCTGTTCAATTTGTCATCCAGCATAATTCAAAGTAGGGTTCAAAATAAAACACATTCTTAAAAGAAAACTGTAAGAGGCTTATAATTTAAAATGAAAAATTACGACAGGAAAATCACTACTTGATTCAAGGTAACATTGCTTTAATTAGAGGTTGCTGCAAGGGTCAATACTTGGGCCTCAGCTATTTACAATCTAGTTTTTTTGATTATTTTAAATGAGAGGCTGGGTGAATGCAGCCAAACTTGCTACTGATGGAGATGTTAGGTTGGAAAGTACATATGAGATGGATGTACAGAGACTGCAGAGGGATATTGGTCAATGGGTAAGAACATGGTATAAATGGAGGATAATATAGAAAAGTGATGTCCACTTTGGTAAACAAATAAATTTTAAAAAGGTTAAAGATTCCGAGAAACTTGAATGTTCTTGTATGTGAATAACAAAACGTTAACGTCGATTCAACAAGCAATTTGGAAAGTAAATCAAGGGATTTGAGTCAAAGGGCAAATTGTTTCACGTTTATACAGGATATTGATGAGGTAACACAAGTCTGGTTTACAGTTTTGGTTTCCTTACATAAGGAAAGACATATTTGTCCTAGGGAGTGAAATGAAAGTTCACTAGTTTGTTCTATGAAGAAATTCAGTACATTAGGCATATATTCTCTGGAGTTTAAGAAATATGAAGTGAGTTAACTGAAACACGTTATTAAGGAGTGTGGCAAAGCACATGTTGAAAAAGTGTTTTTCCAGGCTGAGGAAGCTGGGATGTAGAATCACAGTCTCAGAATAAGGGATCAGCCATTTCAGACTGAGATGAGTGGAATTATCTTTACTCAAAGGGTTGTGAATATTAGAAATTCTCCATCCCAGAGAGCTCAGCCATTCAGTCAGGGCAATGTATTTTAGGGGTATAGAACATAGAAGAATACAGCACAGTACAGGCCCTTCGGCCCTCGATGTTGCGCCGATCCAAGCCCACCTAACCTACACTAGCCCACTATCCTCCATATGCCTATCCAATGCCCGCTTAAATGCCCATAATGAGGGAGAGTCCACCACTGCTACTGGCAGGGCATTCCACGAACTCACGACTCGCTGAGTAAAGAACCTACCCCTAACATGTGTCCTATACCTACCCCCCCCTTAATTTAAAGCTATGCCCCCTTGTAATAGCTGAACAAGGGAATTTGGGAAAAATTGGGATAATGCAGAGAGATAGATGTGAAATAAAAGTGCAGTAGTAATCTTTTTGATAAAGCAGACTTGAAAATTCAAATGGCTAATTTGTTATTTGAATAGCTCCTATTTCTAAAGATCTTAAGACAGGTGGAAGTAATGGTAATTTTCTCAAAAAAGGTGGCTAAATATTCGCTATTTTTAATGAGAAGGATACATTGAAACATTGACAAAGTGCAATTTCTGACACTAGTTTTGTAAAATGCAGCATTGGATCAGAGATTATGTTGTGGGCTACACAAAAGCGTACTTTGCAATCTTGAAGGATGCAAATATTTAAATCCTGATCTCCATTATTTTAATAATATGTCAACTTATTAGTGCTAACACAGTTTGTATCTGAATTTATGATTTTTAATTTTAAAATGAACACCACTAAGAACAACCATTCCAAACATCTGTCACGTTTTTTTAAACAGGAGATTTAAATTTTTTGTAAGCAGCCAACATATTTCAGAATTTTGCAGAATCATTATTGCGCAAGTTGACAAATCATACATAGTTCAATTACCTGATTTATGTTTTGATTTTTATTGAGTCAAATCATTCACATGTCTGCATAGTGTTAGAAATTGGTTCCCTTAAAAACTGAATTTTCCTAGTCTTTACTGGGGAGTATGCGATTTAATGTAACATCTGTCATTAGTAATTAACTTTTCAAAATTCTAACATTGAAGACAATAGGGAAGAATTATAAGAAACAGAAGCCATAATGTGCATCAATTTATCTAGTTCCAAATCTATCCTATTATCAGTACAATGTTTTCTTAATAAGGCTTTGTTCTGGCAAAAGATGAAAGCTAACCTTCAAATGGAGGTAGACAAAGGGACAATAGTCATCTGACATCATGAGTAGCTGTCCTATGGCCATTGGCCAAAAGAATTCAGACAATTGTTTGACACACAAAACTAACCTACCTCTAGAAATATGAAATCACAATAAGTGCTGCAGTGCAGAGGAGGGGTTCTTTTCCAGATGGAAGACAGACCAGAAGAAGAGGAGGAAGACCCAGGGAAGAATTCTGTACCACCTTATCTATAGAGCAGGATACTGCCCCACAAATTTAATAAGACAAACACATTTCACACCAACAGCATGTCTGTTCTCAATTTATCAGTGAACCATCCCAATTATCCCTGTTAGAAACTTTATTTATCTTATCAACTAATGTATTATATCTAAACTGCTGAGGACATAGATCAGTACAGCACAGATTAGGCCCTTTGGCCCACCATGCCTGTGCTAATCATGATGCTATTCTAAACCATCGGCCTGCTCATAGTCTGTATCCTTCTATTCTCTGCCTGTTCATCTGTGGGTTCAGAGGAGGTTCACAAAAGTGCTCACATGAATGAAAAGCTTAACATATGAGGAATGTTTGTTCCTGGTACCTACCACCCTCTCTGTTTTAAAAAAAAACTTGATTTGCACATCTTTAAACTTGTCCCCTCTCACCTTAAACCTACATGCCCTGGTATTTGACATTTCCACCTTGCAAAAAAGACTTCAGCTATTCACCCTATAATATAATTATAACCCCTCTTTTATAATTTTATGTTCTTCTTTCAGAGCAGTATTAAGGGAGAGGTGCACTGTTAAAGGTGCTGTTTATCAGCTCATATTTTATACTGAAACTTTCCTCTGTCATCCCCAGCACGACTTGAATTAGAGCTGAGCAGGGACGTTCTGGCCAATATTTATCCAACAACCAACAGCTTCAGATATTAGTGTGCACATTGAATGTTGAGTTTCCTACATTAAAACACTTCAAAATTACTTCATTGCATGCACATTCTGAGTTCATGAAAGGCTTTTTATAAAAGCATGCCTTTATTTTTGTTGGTGTGACATTGCTTATTGGCAGCACTTAAAAGAAATGAAGCTTCTTCATGGCAATTTTCTGATAGCTTATTGAATTTGGTTAAAAAAACATCATCTCCTGCCTATATTGTGATCATGAACCCTCTAACAATTTGCATGTTCTGGATTCCAAATAAGACCATTGGACTGAATCTCTACATTTTGTCTTAAATGTCAGTTTTAGAGTTTTGTGAAAGGTTTCTTCTGTGAGTTGTGGTGACTTTTCACACACAATTCTCACTGCTCACCTCACCAGTTATGTGTCATATCTTCACAGCATCATTGTTGTATATTCTTACACACAGCAGAGGCAGATGTGCTCACCAGGTTTAGGTTACTAATACCATATTTAAACCCCAGCTGCGTACCACTTAAACCTTTGCAGGCCAGAAACTTCCCTTAGTGTGATAGGGTTAAGGAAACAACTTAGCTAAGAGAGGCAAGTTAGCCCTTTGCTGATAGGGACCTGGAGATCATGAGAGGCAATGGAGAGGAGAGCTGTACTGTTTCATCTTGGCTGTTAAAGGAGAATCATGGCACCAGACCCTGCCAGCCTGGTCTGCAGTAGCCCCGCAGGGCACTGCAGTGTCCAGAGTCTGAAGGAATGTGCAGTAGTGCCTCAAGAAAATTAATGAACTTCTGCACTCTGCAAGGTTAGGTGTTACTGTATTCACTCTGCGAAGGCAAACTCGTTCTAACACCACAATGGCACCTCCCTCATACCAAGGCTGATGGTGTATGGCTTTCAATATTGCATGCCCAATCTTCCAGCTAGAGCTTTCACCAGCCCCATCCCCATAAACTATTATGCTTTCTAATAGTTTCATTTTATTCAATCCCTCCTTTTGTCTCATTGCAGAAGAAATGACCCAAAATAGGGTGCTGTTTACACAGCTGCTGATTCAAGCAGTAGTGTAAGATTTACAGATCAGCTGGCATCAAGTGGTGTGTACAAATGGAGATTCAGCCAACAGCAAATAGCTGATTGGTTTGCGGATTGGTGATCAGTTATAGAGTCATAGAGATTATAGCACGGAAACAGACCCTTCGGTCCAACTTGTCCAGGCCAACCAGATATCCTAACCTAATCTAGTCCCGTTTGGCAATACTTGGCCTTTAAAGCCTTCCTACTCAAATACCTATCCAGATGCCTTTTAAATACTGCAATTGAACCAGCCTCCACACTTCCTTTTGCAGTTTATTCCATACACGCACCACCCTCTGCATGAAAAAGTTCCCCTTAGGCCCTTTTTTTCTAAATCTTTCCACTCTCACCCTAAATCTATGCCGTCTAGTTCTGGACTCCCCCCACCCCAGGGAAAAGACTGTCTATCCTGTCCATGCCCCTCATGATTTTATAAAGCTCTATAAGGTCACCCCTCAGCCTCCAAAGCTCCAGAGAAAACAGCCCCAGCCTATTCAGCCTCTCTCTATAGTTCAAGTCACTCAAACCTGGCAACATCCTTGTAAATCTTTTCTGAACCCTTTCAAGTTTCACAACATCCTTCTGATAGGAAGAAGTCTAGAATTGCATGCAGTATTCCCAAAGTGGCCTAACTAATGAATTGTACAGCCGTAACCTGACTTCCCAACGCCTTTACTCGATGCTCTGACCAATAAAGGAAAGCTTACCAAACGCCTCCTTCACTTCCCCATTTACCTGCGACTGTACTTTCAAGGAACTATGAACCTGCACTCGAGGTCTCTTTGTTCAGCAATACTCCCTAGAACCTTACCATTAAGTGTATAAATCCTTCTCTGATTTGCTTTTCCAAAATGCAGCACCTTCCATTTATCTAAATTAAACTCCACTTGCCACTCCTCAGCCCATTGGCCAACCTGATCAAGATCCTGTTGTAATCTGAGGTAACCTTCTTCGCTGTCCACTACACCTCCAAGTTTGGTGTCATCTGCAAACTTATTAACTTATTGATGACAAAAGCCTGCCAACAGCCATGTGATTGTCTCCCAGGTAGCTGTATTGTTCAGGGCTGTGAACAAGATCATGAGAAGCCATCAGGCTTCTGCAAGCTCATGAGCTTCTCTGTTCTTTGCAGTAAAAACCACTTTAGGCCTGAAGTTGTGACTTTTATTAATAAATCAGTTACCTCTACAAGTGAGAACCAGTCACCTTGCAAACAAGTGAAAACATTAGAGAAAGAACATTAAGAAGCATTTGGATCGGCATGAGAATCATCCCAGCAAACCCTGTGAACAGGGCCACTGAACTGCCTTCCATTCTTTCCCTCTGTTTATAATATCCATGATTTTTTTCCCCTTGTTTGTGTCTATGTATGTATGTGAGTGTGGAGGTTAGTGTCCCATGAGCTTAGAGTTTTAACTCATTGAGTTATATGCTGATGGTTCTTTACCTATGGCTAGAGTCCATTTATTTATACTAAATAGTGATTCTTGTTAAAGGCAGAAATCGGGTTCGTGCTTTCTGTCAACTTGGGTCTAAAAGACAGGTAAATTGGGGGAATTGTGTATTATTTAAAATATCTTTATCTTTTGTGATGACTTCAGGACTGGTGGGACTTAATCTTCAAAGAACTACCCCAGGGAGGTGTAACAATATATATTACTGATCATTGCATAAACTGCACATACAATTTAATCTAATTAAAGATGTGTCATTTCAAATCTATGCATGCCTAGTGAATGCAATTGTCTCTTGAATGGCCTCACATTACCAACAAATGGACCCTACTGCCGTAGATGAAACAAAATATACCCCACCCACTTTGAGTATGCTGGCAGCCATTTTTCATTCATATTGTACAGTTGACACTTGGCTGAAGATGTATGCTTTCCACTTTGCCCTTAAGAGTAAGTTGCAGGCTCTGCCTATTCTTCAAGTCTCCCCTCCTTCCCCATCGTTCAATCTTCGTCTGCCTTTAAACCCCAGCAGCTTTGATCATGCCCATGTTTTCACTGTCATGACTCACTGGAGTAGTACACTGGAAATTCAGTCCCATTGTTTCAGGTGCTGTGACAAATGGTGGGATTTAATGAAATTGCCATGAGTACAAGTTTTCCTCTGACTTGCTGCCATCCAGGAAAAAAAAAACATCAAGCCATCTTAGGTTCCTTAATAATATATTTTTTTAAAAAACACTCTTTACTCTAACATTCTTAACTTTAACAAAAACAGTAAAAGAATGAAAATAAAAAAACTTCTAATTTATGTAATTTTGCCCCCTTTGAAATTCCCCTTCATCACATACACAAACTTTGACATAGTAAGAAAAAAAAGACAAAACAAATATTATGAATCGATGCAAAAAATAGTAAGAGGAACACACTCCTGAATCACTATCCTAACAACACAAAACTGGCTAAGTTGGTCCCACAATCCTTTTCTTCGATGTGCAAATAATATTGAAACATCAATGATGATCAGTCTTTAGTTCATTAGTTGCATCTTTTCACTATGCACCTTATTATTCTTCTTTTCAACAACTCTGAATGTATTTTTCCCAACTTTCTCGACAGGTAGTTAAGGCAATTTTTCAGACCAAGAGAGTAGTGTTGATGTTGCAAACATCTGGGGCTTCTGTCTTTTATTTTCATTCCCCTTCACAGGGTCTGTATTAAACTGCAACCTGACCATCAAATTTGTTACTGTTCCCAGCTCTCCTCAACCCACAAAAGTTAGTTCTAATTGTTAATCAAAAGACTGGCTATGGGTAGAATTGCCAAGAACACACCCAGGTCCTGCCACTTTGTCTAGTGCAATTTCCTCAAAAATAACATTGTTACATATGCATCAGTTAACTCCCCTTGTTTTTCCAAAGTTGCATACAAATTCCTTTATTCATATTTTCTTTTAAAAGCAGTGTCCATTTTTTCACATTTCAGTCCTTGATACAAAAATTGTGGTCTTTTATACCACCCAAACCTTTTATTTAACTACTGTATTCAGCACTCCAATTTTCTCCTGAAACCCAGGTCTACTGAACCCCCTTCCTACATAATCCCCATGCTGCCTTGTGCTATAAAAACTCCCTGTGTCCTGTTATATGAAGAATTACCTCCATTCTCTTCACAATGATTGTCCCCTCTGTGCGCCCCATATGTTGGCTCCAATCCCTTCACTTGACTTTCACAATTTCCCGAACACAGCATTCTACCATGAAAACCCATGCCCCTTGATGTTTGACATGCAAGCCCCTCGGACTGTCCATGACCCACTCCCCACTGAATCTCAGATTGGCTGGACTCAACCTGCAGGACTGACCATGACCCAATCCCTGGACTAAAAGGACACATACCTCCAAATCCTGACCGCACCAAGCAACTGCCTGAACTGAACTTGGATGATGCTCTTGACTGTGTTGACACTTAGGAGAAAGTGAGGACTGCAGATGCTGGAGATCAGAGCTGAAAATGTGTTGCTGGAAAAGCGCAGTAGGTCAGGCAGCATCCAAGGAGCAGGAGAATCGACGTTTCGGGCATGAGCCCTTCCTGAAGCTCCTTGGATGCTGCCTGACCTGCTGCGCTTTTCCAGCAACACATTTTCAGCTGTGTTGACATTTATGCTCCTGAGTGACTAGAGTCTCCTTTGATTCAGGACTATTCTTTTTTGACTTTCAGATATTGCTACTAATTTGAAGCACATGCTGTGAGGTTGTTGTATAAATTGCTGGCACATGGTGTGGATGTGACATTGACATATACGATGCTACACCACATCACATCTTCCCCCATGACTTTTCAGTGCTGACAGCTATGACAAGCTGTCTGGCTTTCTGTTAGTGCTAAAAGGCAAGGCAAGAAAGAACCTCAGTGGGCCTGTACATTCTGAATGAAGTGACAATGTACTAAAAGGGAAGGCAGAAATGCTATGAGTGCCCAAGTAAGTGCAAAATGGTTAACTACTAAGACAACAAGTTAAAAGTCCTGTGATGCATCCAGTTCCAAACCAGCAGCAGAGTTCCTTCCTTACATGTAGAGTAGTCAGGTAGCAGCATTGCAATGAAAAGTGTCAGCTTCATGTAAAATATTGAATTGAAATGCTGAACTGTATTAGAAGTGAGTCTGATATATGCCATGATGATGATTTTCAAGATTTATATTCCCTTTTGATATCCCACCAGAATAAATACTTGCTCGATATCTGACCTATTGAATTCAAGTGAAAATTACTCAAATTTATACAAATAAAAACAGAAAATGTTGGATATACTCAGCAAAGCAGATAGCAGATGAAGACAGAAAAACAAAGATGGGTTGAAAAGTGTTGTGCTGGAAAAGCGCAGCAGGCCAGGCAGCATCCGAGGAGCAGGAGAATCGACGTTTCGGGCATAACCCCTCCTTCAGGAATGAGGCTGGTGTGCCAAGGGGGCTGAGATAAAAGGTGGGGGTGGGAGGGGAGGAATTTGGGGGAGGGGCACTGGGAATACGATAGCTGGAAGGAGGTGAAGGTGATAGGCCGGAGAGGCGGTGGGGGCGAAGAGGTCGGGAAGAAGATTGCAGGTCAAGAGGACGGTGCTGAACCCTGCGGTTGGGGCTGAGATAAGGTGGGGGGAGGGGAAATGAGGAAGCTGGAGAAATCTATATTCACCCCATGTGGTTGGAGGGTTCCTAGGCGGAACATGAGGCGCTCTTCCTCCAGGCGTCGTGTAGCCAGGGTCTGGCAATGGAGGAGGTCAAGGACCTGCATGTCCTTGGCGGAGTGGGAAGGGGCAGTTGGGTTGGTTGGTGCAGGTGTCCCAGAGGTGTTCCCCGAAACGTTCCGCAAGTAGGCGGCCTGTCTCCCCAATGTAGAGGAGACCACATTGGGTGCAGCGGCTACAGAAAATGATGTGTGTGGAGGTGCAGGTGAATTTGCGACAGATATGGAAGGATCCTTTGGGGCCTTGGAGGGAGGTAAGGGGGGAGGTGTGGGTGCAAGTTTTACACTTCCTACGGTTGCAGGGGAAGGTGCCAGGAGTGGAGGTTGGGTTGGTGGGGGGTGTGGACCTGACGAGGGAGTCACGGAGGGAGTGGTCTTTCCAGAACGCTGATAGGGGAGGGGAGGGAAATATATCCTTGGTGGTGGGGTCCGTTTGGAGGTAGCGGAAATGACGGCGGATGATGCGCTGTACATGGAGATTGGTGGGGTGGTAGGTGAGGACCAGTGGGGTCCTGTCCGGGTGGCGATTGGAGGGGCGGGGCTCAAGAGCGGAGGA
>NC_057724.1:28634982-28640165 GCF_004010195.1 Chiloscyllium plagiosum
CTCACCACCTTCCACCTATCGTATTCCCAGCGCCCCTTCCCCAAATTCACCCCTCCCCCACCTTTTATCTCAGCCCGCTTGGCACACCAGCCTCATTCCTGAAGAAGGGCTTATGCCCAAAATGTTGATTCTCCTGCCCCTCGGATGCTGCCTGGCCTGCTGCGCTTTTCCAGCACCACACTTTTCAACTCTGGTCTCCAGCATCTGTAGTCCTCACTTTCTCCGAGAAAAACAAATATGTTTTACATGAATAAACTTCCACCAGAACTAAAATGTATTTAACTTATGCTTTACCCTTTTCAATCGTTTGGTTAATCATTTTGGTTTATCTCTATTGTACTCCCATCAACACCAATAAATAAGGTACAGTAACCAAAACAGAATGCAATCTTATCAAGGCTCTGCACAACATATCATAGCTTCCTAAATTTTATATTCCAATTCCCTTGAGATAAAATCCAACATTATATACATAGTTTTTATGTTATATCTGTACTAGCTTTTAATGAATTACATAGATGGACATCGAATTCACTTCACTGCCGAACTTTTCCCAGTCAATCGCTGTTAACAAAATATTTGGAACTGACTTCCTCAGATCCAAAGTGGACAACTTCATACATCCGACTGCCAGTTTTACCCACTCAGTTTAGTCTGCCTATATCCTTCTTCAACTTACTGCTCTCAGTTAAACAGATGATGTTTTCCTCTCTTTTTTTTTACAAAAGGCAAATGTTTATTAATATGCTACTCACACTTCCAAAAGGCACGTCTTTTGTCTCTTACTTGACTGTCCTCCCTTTCACTCTCAAAATTTATTAAATCTTTTAATTTTACCTAGTTTAAATGAAAGATCATTGACTGGAAATACAACATCTTTCTTTACAAATGCTGCCAGAGCTCCTTGGCATTTCCAGTATTTTGTTTGTACTGAGCAAGTTACTGTAATTCCCAACCAAATGTCACATATAACTATGGATATCCAACTCTATTCCTTCAAACAAGCAACAAATCAAGAATTGATAGACGCGGTCGAACGAGCCGTAAACACCAAACAACGACAAACACAGACAAAGAAAAATCGGGACCTGAAGTAAAAACTTGACAAACTCACAAACAAAGACAAAACCGATAACACAGGGGCATGGATAAAGAACTTATCACACTGAACCCTATCAGACACAGAAAAAGCGGTACTCGTAAAAAGACTAAATTTCAATTACCGAGACGCTGACAAGAAGGATTTCCTAGCAGCATTAGAAACCACATTGAAGGACAACAAACTCACGGAAGAAACACAACAAACGATCAGACAGACAGTTGCACCTACTCTGAGCCGAAAGAGGGAGGGAAACAAACTGAACACACAAGAAAAGAAAGCCCTAGAAAACCTTAAAAAAGACAAAAACATCGTTATATTACCGGCAGACAAAGGTCAGCTCACAGTCATCCTGACCAGAAGGGACTGGAGGAAGAACACCTCATCTTCCGCCTCGGAACACTTCAACCCCAGGGCATCAATGTGGACTTCAACAGCTTCCTTATTTCCCCTTCCCTCACCTCATCCTAGTTTCAAACTTCCAACTCGCACTGTCCCCTTGACCTGTCCGGACTTGTCCGACCTGCCTAGCTCCTTCTCCACCTATCCACACCACCCTCTCCTCCTTGACTTATCACCTTTATCTCCTTCCTCACTCATCTATTGTACTCTATGCTACTTTCTCCCCACTCCCACCCTCCTCTAGCTTATCTCTCCACGCTTCAGGCTCTCTGCCTTTATTCCTGATGAAGGGCTTTTGCCTGAAACGTCGATTTTGCTGCTTGTCGGATGCTGCCTGAATTGCTGTGCTCTTCCAGCACCACTGATCCAGAATCTGGTTTCCAGCATCTGCAGTCATTGTTTTTACTACATAGAGAAAGCCAAGGCACTACCCGCAGACGCCAACATTTACCAACAGGTGGCGCTAGACCCGACCCCACAACTAGGAAACAAAATTACATATCTCCTAAGAAAATTACACAATTCCAGACAATTAAACAAGACAGAATTCCAAAAAATGAAACCAGACGGGACCAACACCCCACGATTCTACGGTCTACCAAAAATCCATAAACCAGGAGCCCCCCTCAGACCCATAATCTCACTACCCGGAACACCAACTTACAGACTGGCCAAAGAACTACACGCAAGACTGAAATACCCAGTAGAAGAGGAACAGCATTCCATCCACTCCACCCAGGAATTCCTAAAAATCATCAAAAACACCAAAATAGAGGAAGACGAAACAATGATCTCATTCGACGTAACAGCACTATTCACCTCCATCAACATTCACCTGGCAAAGGAAACACTTACCACACTTTTAGAAGAGACCATCACACACACCTCAACCATCATCAATCACATTACCAACGAAAACATCATGAAGCTAGCGGACCCACCACCACCCACCCACTTCACCTTCAACAACAATCTACAAACAAACCAACAGCACACCCATGGGATCTCCGCTATCAGGATTCATAGCAGAAGCGGTAATGCAAAGACTAGAATAAACAGCCCTACCAACCATCAAACCAAAAATCTGGGTCTGCTACGTAGATGACAACTTTGTCATCACAAAACGAAACAAGATAGAAGAGACATTTAACATCATCAACAACACCCGCACAGGCATAAAGTTCACCAAGGAGGAAGAAACCAACAACAAACTCGCATTCCTGGACGTCACAGTCGAAAGAACGGACAACAGACAACTACAAACCTGCGTATACAGAAAACCGACAAACACTGACCAAAGACTTAACTACACCAGCAACCGTCCCAACACATACAAACGAACCTGTATCAGGTTCCAACGAGCCACCTCACACTGCAGCACAGATGAACTTCGGAAAACAGAGGAGAACCACCTATATAACTTATTCAAGAAGAACGGATACTCAAAAAATACAGTCCGCAGATTTCTCAAGGACAAACCGTGACAAGCAAACCAAACACAGCCAGAAACCCTAACCACCTTACCATACATCAAAGAAGTTTCAGAAATGACAGCCAGACTACTAAGACCCCTCGGAATCCTAGTAGCACACAAACCCACCAACACTCTCAAACAAAAACTAACAAACTTAAAAGACCCAGTACAACCCATGGACAAAACCAACGTCGTCTACAAAATTCCATGCAAGGACTGCCACAAACACTATGTAGGACAAACAGGAAGAAAGTTATCCACCAGGATACACGAACACCAGCTGGCCACAAAAAGACACGACCCTCTCTCCCTCATAGCCCTACACACGGAAGAAAAAAAACACTATTTCGACTGGGACAACACATATATCCTGTGACAGGCTAAGTAAAGACATGCCAGAGAATTTCTAGAGGCCTGGCACTCCAACCACAACGCCATTAACAAACACATAGATCTAGATACCATCTAACAACTCCTCAGAAAACGAACAGGAAATGACATCACCACAAACCCCAGGAACCCCATTCAGGACAAACATACAAACAGAAAGCAGGAGACAACAGCTTCGCTTCACTTGGAGGTCGCCACTGATTATATTACCTAGCCAGGTAATGAAACGTCTGGATATCAAACCTACAGCTCAGCGAGCAAACCTACACCCCCCCCCCCCCCCATTCCTTCAAGTTATTAACTTGTGTGTAGTGAATAGCCAGACATTAACCACATACTTTGGGTTGTTTGTCCAAATGTTGAGTCACTCTAACTTTGATAATGGATTCCAGTAAGTTTACAACTGATATTAAATTGACAGTTCTAGTATTTTCCCATTTTAAAACAATTGAGTAACATTTACAATTTTCTAATCCAAAGTACATTCCAAAATTGAAATTTCGTTGACTACCCTGTCATTCAAATATTCAGGTTCTGGAAATGAATTGTTTGTTACTTTATTACCATTAGTTTACTTAAATTCACTAAGTTCCTTCCCTTGCCTTGCTTTTCAGTTTCCTTGGAAAGCTGGTACTTGAACCTCTTTCTCCAATGATGAAAGTGGTTCTAAGACATTTATTTAATATGTCTTACAATCCCTGGATTTTTTTATTCTTATTTCACCTGCGATTGTCTTAAAGGGTATGCAAATCCCCTTAATTACCCACTTTGGCTTTGATATTCCTTCTAAGCTTTTGTTTTCATAGTACTTTTTGCAATTTATTACTTTGAGTGTCACTTTGTTACTTGTAAAGCTTTCACAACCTGAGATTTTCGCTTTTCGTTGGTACATACATAGTTGCAGAACCACCATTAGGCTGTTTTATTGCAATCAGAATTTAATTTAATGCAATTAGATTTTGGTATATTTCTCATACACTTTAGTATCTGTCATTTTTATGGAACTAGATCAATTTTAAATTGTGTCTGTAAACACTTCTATAAAAATGAGAATTATACTTTATCAAGTTTTGTCAAAAATCTGAATAGTTATAAAGTGAGATACTTGTTCTGAGATATATGCTACTTTTGATATTTTGGTGACTTAGAGCAGAAGAAACAGGAACAGGAGTAGACCGTAAGGCCCCTCAAACCTACTCTACAACTTAGTATGATCGTTATTCATCTTCCGCGTCAGCTGCTGCAAACATTTTCTTTCCCAGCAAGTTAGGATCTGAAATGCATTGCCTGAGAGTGTGGTGCAGTCAGGTTCAATTGGGCATTCAAGAGTAAATTGGTTTCTTATCTTCAAAAGGAAGAATGTGTAGCGCTCCAGGGAGAAGGCAGATGAGTGGCACAAGTGAATTGTATCTTCAGAGAGGCAGCACAGGCATGACTGGCGGAGTGGCCTCCAGTCCTGTGACTATTGTATGATTCTATGATCATGGTCTCCAAAATGTAGATTGCTTGCTCATGTTCCCTCACTGTGGGTATCTCTAACAATTGCTCTCACCACACACCCACGTTATATTGCTGCACACAGGTTGATCATCATGCCGCTGTGTGACTTCCACTTTCTGAAGCCATGACTGGAGAAAAATGCATACTTTTAACAGGCCTTGCCAATTTGTTGCATTGTATTTCAGTTTGGTCCAGATGGACTATCATTGCAGGGCAAAGTAATTTTTGTGATGGCAATGCAAACAAACTAACAAGAAATAGATTAGATTACATTACAGTGTGGAAACAGGCCCTTCGGCCCAACAAGTCCACACCGAC
>NC_057724.1:28640206-28708613 GCF_004010195.1 Chiloscyllium plagiosum
GGGAGGAAACCGGAGCACCCGGAGGAAACCCACGCAGACACGGGGAGAACGTGCAAACTCCACACAGTCAGTCGCCTGAGGCGGGAATTGAACCCGGGTCTCAGGTGCTGTGAGGCAGCAGTGCTAACCACTGTGCCACCGTGCCGCCATCTCATCTAATCTCATCTAATCTAATCTAATCTAATCTAATCTAATCTAATCTAATCTAATCTAATCTAATCTAATCTAATCTAATCTAATCTATGTGTGCAGGAAAAAGAAAAATTACACAAAACTCTGCCATGCACAACACCTGTTATCCAAGCAATACAAACTGACCAGGGGCCACAGAAACAAATCACAACCACTGAAGTAACCTCTCATGACTCCACCTTTGAAAGCAGAAAGCTACATTCTGAAAGTTTCAGAGGCATGGATTCAGAGGCCAACCTGCAGCTTGACCAACGGCAGAGTGATGTGATGAACTACAAAATGAAGCAATAACAATGAGTGATGAACCAGGACCACTGAAAAATAAACCAAAAAATTTACAACTTCCGCACAGAATGGGAAAATGATTTTCTGTCAACTGTTAAAAATTAAGAGCATTTGTCTTTATGTCATTGAAGTTTACTGATAAGTAAAAAGGAGGAAGTGGAACACCACCACAATGATGCCCAGTAAAGGATAGTTTTCCCTTGAACTACATGCTTCAGACAAAGAAATTTGATGAACTGATGGTCATTTGAAAACTCAATAGTTTATTTTCCTAAACACGCAGCAAAAGGTAAGGCATGCATTGAAACATCAGTTCATGTTTACCATCTCCTGAAAAAACCCAAGAAACCATTCACAGATGGAAAAGTAATTGAAGAAGCAATAACTATGGCTGCTGACTGATTATCTTAAAGAACAAAGAAGAAATAATCACAGCAATATAGAGTATACTGCTTGATGCTTACACAGTAGCAAGACAAGTGGAACTACTGTCTGAAGATATCTTACAGAGGCCAACCTGCAGCTTAACCAGCAGCAGTGATGTCATGAACTACAAGGTGTAGTTCTGATGGATTGTGAATGGTTCTCACTACAGTTCAATCAGTCCAGCAACATGACCAACACAGCCCAGGTAATTGTTTTGTTTGCATTGTTTTCAAGAACGTAACAACTAAAAAAAAAATCTTCTCACCTTTTTGCCTCTTAAACAGAGAAAAAGGAGTGAGATATCCGTAGGATTGAAGGGATGGCCCCAAGGGGGCTGAGAGCTAAATGGGAGGGGGTGGGGTTTGGGGGAGGGGGGGTGAGGTAGCTGGGAATGTGATAGGTAGGTGAAGCTGGGGTTGAAGGTGATAGGTCAGGGAGGAGAGTGGAGCTGAAAGGTGGGAAGGAAGATGGGCAGGCAAGACAGTTAAAGAGGGCCGTGGCAAGTTGGAAGATTGGATCTGGGAGCAGCCACCCCTTCATTCCTGATGAAGGGCTTATGCTTGAAACGTCAACTCTCCTGCTCCTTGGGTGCTGCCTGACCGGCTGTGCTTTTCCAGCACCACATTCTTCGATTCAAATCTCCAGCATCTGCAGTCATCACTTTCTCCTAGTGATATATCACAACTTATGTCAAATATTCCAATTAAGAAACTAGTTTCTATCACAACTTATAGTACACCAATCAATTAGGGGCTGTGTTACATTTTGCAGAAATTATCCCGATATCTCTTTTGTCAATAGCCAAAAGAACGAAAGAAAAGTACAGCACAGGAACGAGCCCTTCAGCCTTCCAAGTCTCTGCTAATCATCATGCCCTAACTAAACTAACAAACCTCTGCCCTTATTCATTCATTATCTCTCTATTCCCTCCCTATTCATACAACTATCCAGATGCCTCTTAAATGTCGCCAAAATGCCTCTTTCCACCTCCTCTTCTGACAGTGTTCCAGGCTCCTACCACACTCTGCATGAAAACCTCCCTCACACATCTCCCTTAAAATTGCACTTCTCACCTTGAACCTGTACCCCCCTTGTAATTGAAACTTCAACCCTGGAAAAATGCCACGGACTATTCACCCGATCTATACCTCTCATAATTTTGTAGACCTCTGTCAGGTCTCCTCTCAGCCGTCGTCTTTCCAGTCAAAACAATCCTAGTTTTAACCTTTCTTCAGAGCCAGCCCTCAAGACCAGGCGACAATCAGCCACCCTGAAGCAGACGTGCTACTACAGTCACATCTCCTTCCTTAGCGCCTGCCTACGCAACCGACAATCACTTCAACTCCCCCTCCCACTTCACCAAGGACATGCAAGTCCTGAGCCGCCTTCACCGTCAAACCATAGCCATCTGACAACTGGAGGAAGAATCCCTCATCTTCCACCTTGGGACCCTCTAACCACACGGAACCAATGTCGATTTCACCAGTTTCCTTATTTCCCCTCCCCAACCTTATCCCAGATCCAACCCTCCAACTTGGCACCACCCTCTTGAATTGTCCTACCTGTCCATCATCCTTCCCACTTATCTGCTCCACCCTCCACTCCAACCTATCACGATCATCCCTCACCTTCATTCACCTATTGTATTCCTAACTACTTATCCCAGCCCCACTACCCCTCCCATTTATATCTCAGCTCCCTTTGGGCCCCCCACATTCCTGATGAAGAGTTTATATTCAAAATGTTGACTCTGCTGCTCCATGGATGCTGCCTGACTGGCTGTGCTTTTCTAGCACCACACTTTTTGACTCTGATCTCCAGCCTTCGCTTTCCCCTAGATATCCTGGTGAATCTTCTCTGCACTCTCTCCAAAGCTTCCATGTCCTTCTAGTAGAGTGGCAACAACCAAAACTGCACATAGCACTCCAAATGTGGTCCAACAAAGGTTTTGCATAGCTGCAACATGGTTTGCCAACTCTTGTATTCAATGCCTTGGCCAATGAAGGCAAGCATGCTATATGCTGTCTTAATTACAAAGTCATCCGTGGACCTGCACCCTTAGATTTGTCTGTATGTTAATGTTCCTCACAGTTCCACCATTTACTCTATAATTCACCCCTAAATTTGATCCTCCAAAATGCAACACCTCACATTTGGCTGGATTAAACTCCATTTGCAATTTCTGTGCCCAAGTTACCAATCTATATCCTGATATATCCTTTCACAACCATCAGCACTCTTCAACAACTCCACCAATCATCACGTCATCTACAAACTTACTAAGCCAATATGTATTACAAACAACAGAGGACCTAACATTGTGGTATACCACTAGTTACCGGTATCCATTCTGAAAAGCACCCTTTAACCGCTACCCTCTGTCTTCATTGAGCAAGCCAGTTTTGTATCCATTTAGCCAGCCCACCCAAAATCCCATGTGATATTTCATTCATTTGAAAACCTCTCTTCCTTTCAAACAAATGTGAAACAAACATATTGCCGTTTCACTGAGGTGCCATACACCACGTACATATATATCTTTTTTCAAACAAAAAAAAGATCATCGTGTAAGAAATCATAATATTCATCCAAGTTTCAAAAAGTCGTGATGTATGAGTGTGTCAGTGAGCAGCTGTTTCCTGGGATACTGAGGGCTGCGTGGGTGTTGCATTCCCATTTCGTGCAGTGCGCTGGTGCGATTCCAATGACAACGCGGCCTGTGGAGGGGAGGAGGCCGGACGCCACGTCCCGGCACACTGGAAGCTGTCGCCCCGTTTTAAAGGCGTGGCCGGCATCAATAACCTGCGCAGCCCAGTTAAAAAAAAACTCCCACTCGCTGGCACAGAGCTGAGTTTGGGAGTGAATCCCGGCGAAGGACAAAAAGATAAAGAAAGCAAGAAGGCAGCCTGGTGATTGTGACTTGAGGGAAAACTACAACTCCCAGAATACATCACGGCGTGGGCAGACACAAATCAAACTTGATCAAAGAATGGCATACGTTGCTCAGTGATTGGCACCTGTGCGCGGATCTCGATGTGTGTATGGTGGAGTCTGCTGTCACTCAGTCTGGGGGTGGGGTCTGCTTGTCAGTAGGTTCGGTTGAGCGGCGCAGCGACTGAGGTGTGGGGTTTGTTCGGAGCGTGACGTGTGAGGTACGTACTGTCTATGTCTCCTTCTTTTGTCTTCATTAATGAAAGTCTAAAGGCTATGTTATTTACTCGAAAGCTTTTTAATATTGCAGCTGAGTGGGTTTTCAAGGTATCTCTGTTCTTGCACTGATGATTTTGTTTTATTGCAGCATCACTCACTTGGTACCTTTTCCTTTCCACCCTCACATTCTGGTTTCCATGGAAACCCCCTGGGATATTTAAGGGTGAAATGATATGATGCTTTCAGCAATCGCATTTTACTGATCTAGTCTTTATCTAAAAACAAAGCAAAAAGCCTCGTTAATAGGAAACCTCAAGTAAAACACCCTCCTCGGATTTTTACTTGATTCTCTTTCCATTTTCTGAGGTTGTCGTTACATTTCTTGGCTAGACCCTCGTGCGATGGTATATCTTAAGGTTTGTCAGTATTTTATGTAAAACATTTAGCGGGTTTTATTTTATTCCTGTTATTTTATTTTGCACTCAAGGTATTGTTGGAACTCCAGGATTGTTATCGTTGGAACCATTGCTCCAATAAAATGTACTGTTAGGCTATATGGAGAAATGTAGGGTTAAATGTGCCTTCCTTTCAAATTGTGTAATAAGGGTGAGTGTGCATAATTCCTGTTTTACAATTGAATTTGGAAATATATTGTGATATTTTCTCCCTTCTTAAAATGAGAATTAACTCTGAACAAGGTTTGCATTTGTGTGTAGCTACAGAGGAGAAGCTTGAATTTTTTCGAGAAGAAAGCATTGATGCTAGGTTGGCAAAGTGGGACTGGATAGAATAAAGTCTAATGGAGAGTTCTGAACACCAGAGGTTGAGCAAGCACCCCATCAGAAATCAGAACCAACTTAACAATATTGTAAAATGTGAATGTTTTATTTAAATAGTGTACAGTTATACAGCACCTTCCAGATAGGCACTTCACAGATAGTTATGAAAACTGAATGGAAAGTATGGGAGATTACTAGAGTGGACCAGAATTGAAGACGCAGAGCATGAACAGGGGGGAGTTGTGTCTGGAGAAGATAATTAAAAATCACACAATACAAATGCTTTTGCTGTATTTCCATTCCAATAAATTTCAATTTCAAAATAATAGTGTTCTTCTCCAAATCCATCCACTCTACCAGAGGTACTGGTGTAGGAATGGGGTGAACAAAAGTTAAAAATCACACACCACCTGGTTATAGTCCAACAGGTTTATTTGGAAGTATTAGCTTTCAGAGGGCAGCTCCTTTTATCAGGTAGCGAGCTGACAAAGGAGCAGTGCTCCAAAAGCTAGTACTTCCAAATAAACCTGTTGGACAATAACCTGGTGGTGTGTGATTTTTAACTTTTGTCCATCCCATTCCTACACCAGTACCTCTGGTAGAATGGATGGATTTGAAGAACAACACAATTATTTTGAAATTGAAATTTATTGGAATGGAAATACAGCAAAAGCATTTGAGAAGGTGTATGTAGGAAGTACTTCAAAGTTAGTCAAGATTGGTTGGAGTTGGGAAAATATAGAAATTAAACGTTGAGAATTTGAGTCACCATGCTCAGGTAAGGGGAAAAATTGAGAAAGCAAGTACTTCATGGTAACCTCAACTGTTATGGAAATTGAACACAGACTGTTGGCATCACAAGTTGCTGTCCAGTAAACTGAGTTACTGATATTTGTCTGCTACAGATACAAAAATTGATTGTGTAGAAAATCAAGGAAAGAACAGAGAAAAAGAATGCGATCTCTATAAAGGATGTCATACCTTACTCTGGCAAGGTTGGCCTTAAACACCGTGCTCAAACGATGAGTGTTTAGAAAAGTAATTGTGAAAAATAATGCTGGTATACTTGACAACCTCATTTATGAAGGGAAAGGGAAATCCAAGCAGTTTAGCAATGGTAGAATGAGATACAATTTTGATGAATTATGATGCTACAAATATGGGTTGTAGGAATGTTATTTCATTTTAAGGAATTGGGTTGGAAGAGGATTAATGCAGCAAAAAAATAAAAAGCCTCCCCATCCTGTGCTGTGAGTAGCACAGACATGCTGCTGATCTTGGCTTTCCACAAATAGTGACAAGTTGACATTTCTCTCCTGATTAGAATTCATTGTGTCCTGCTGGAAAGTATACATTCATAGATTGTAGCCGAGGATGTGATTGGACATAACTGTGATGCCACTCCCTCTCTCTGAAGTCAAATTACCTGCTGTTGTTCATTACATGCATGCCTTACATAAAGCACAGGAGGGCTGTGAGTATCTGAATCACTGTCTTCAGCAAGGGAGAAAATTGGACAAAGAAAATTTAGTAAGATTTATTAGGTCAATCTTTATAGAATCATTGAACAAGTGTAGCACAGAAAATGCTATTTTTGCCCATTGAGTTTGTTCTGACTTTTTGGAAGAGCATTCTAGTTACAGAATCATAGAGATATACAGTATGGAAACAGACCCTTTGGTCCCACTCGTCCATGCTGCACAGATATCCTAACCTAATCTCGTCCCATTTGCCAGCATTTGGCCCATATCCCTCTCAATGCTTCTTATTCATATGCCCATCCAGATGCCTTTCAAATGCAGTAATTGTACCAGCCTCCACCATTTCCTCTGGCAGCTCATTCCATACATGCACCGCCCTCTGTCTGAAAACGTTGCTCCTTAGCTCCCTTTTATATCTTTCCCATCTCATCCTGAACCTGTGCCCTCTAGTTCTGGATTCCCTCATCCCCGGGAAAAGACCTTGTCTGTTTATCCTATCCATGCCCCTCATAATTTTGTAAACCTCTATAAGGTCACCCCTCAGCCTCTGATGCACCAGGGAAAACCGCCCCAGCCTATTCAGCCTCTCCCTATAGCTCAAATCCTTCAACCCTGGCAACATCCTTGTAAATCCTTTCTGAACTCTTTCAAATTTCACAACATCCTTCCAATATTCCAAAAGTAGCCTCACTAATGTTCTGTCTAGCTGCAACATGACCTTCCAACTTCTATACTCCATGCTCTGACCAATAAAGAAAAGCATACCAAATGCCTTCTTCACTAACCTATCTACCTGCGACTCCACATGCAAGGAGATTTGAACCTGTACTCTAAGGTTTCTTTGTTCAGCAACACTCCCCAGTACCTTACCATTAAGTGTATAAGTTCTGCTCTAATTTACTTTTCCAAAATGCAGCGCCTCGCATTTATCTAAATCTGCCACTGCTGAGCCTATTGGCCCATCTGATCAAGATCCTGTTGATCTGATGTAATCTAAGGTAACCTTCTTTGCTGTTCTCTACGTTCCCAATTTTGGTGATATCTGCAAATTAACTAACTTTTATCTCCTAAGCTCACATCCAAATCATTTATCTAAATGATGAAAAGCAGTGGGCCCAGCACCGATCCTTGTGGTACATCACTGGTCACAGACCTCCAGTCTGAAAAGCAGCCCTCCACCACCAGCCTCTGTCTTCTGCCTTCGAGCCAGTTCTATTCAAATGGCTAGTTCTCCCTGTATTCCATGAGATATAACCTTGCTCGCCAGTCTACCATGAAAAACCTTGTCAAACGCCTTACCGAAGTCCATATAGATTGCACCTACGCTAGTCCTACTTGCCTGATCTTTTCTCATTTCCGGCTCCTTCAAGAACTTATCTAGTTCCCTTCACCATGTTTTTGAGCAATGCATTCTCAAACCTAATTGTGTATTGCATAAAAATGTTTTTGCAAGTTGCCTTTGGTTCTTTTGCCAATCAGCTTAAGTCTGTGCCCTCTGATTATTGGTTCTGAAGACATTGAATAAAGAGAAATCGTTTCCAATATAATTTAACTCTGTGATTTTTACATGCCTATCAAATTTTTTTCTTGAACATTTTGGGTGGCGGAGGGAAAGCAGGACATGGTACAAGCCACAATTTTAAAATTTGCAGACAACACAAAACTTCAAGTTGTGACAAATAGTCAAAAAGATCGTAAACCTGAAAAGTACATAGACTTGTGGAATGGTGGATCAAGATAGCTGAAAATAAATAGGTGTGAAATGATAGATTTTATTAAGAATAAGGATGGCTAATACTCAAAAAATGCTGTCGTACCATTTTAGAAATCAGAGTTGGGGATTGGTGGTGTGGAAGGACACTGGCTTTGGTATTGATTTAAAGTTGAATATTTTGTCCATTGGTTCATTTTGTATTATATGTTCATGAGGTGCACATTGGTTTGCTCGTTTTTGCATTTCTTTTCCAGTATGTAGTGTAGCTCAGGAAGTCATTTGTTTATTATTTATTATTGACTTACTGTCTAACAGCAAAAACCTGTTAGGTGAAAAGTGAATGTTGCTTTTCCTTAGTGGGATTTACTATCATAAGAATTCTTAAGTCATAAGTGTAAAGGTCAGCTTTTTGAAGGAACATGGTATGGGTGTACTTTCCAATTTAAAATAAACAGGACTTTGCAGAAAGAGATCCAACTACAAATTGTCTCTTATTTTGCCATGAAAAATAAAAACGCTTTGTCAGTGATGCAGGCAACTGGAGAACAGAGATCTAAGGTGATAAAGCTGGAAAACGGAGATTTTTTTAAATGCAGTGAATTATAACCTGAATCCCTGCCTGGAAGGGTAATGGAATCAGATTTCATAGCAACTTTCTGAAGGGAAATGAATACTGTTATCAGTTGTCAGGAAGATAATTAATGGATTATGGTTAAATATTAGTGCAATGTGATAAACATAATTCTTGAAACAACCAGGACAGTAGAATATTATGATGTGGAGATGCTGGAGTTGGACTGGGGTAGACAAGGTCAAAAATCAAATGAAACCAGGTTATGGTCCAACAGGTTTATTTCAAACTGAAAGCTTTTGGAGTTCAGCTCCTTCCTTGGGGAGGTAGTTAGATCTTCTCTTAGGAGATATCAGCTCAAGCCTATATTTGTCCATGTCTTGCTGCATATGGTCACAGACTGTTTTAATATCCGAGGAGTTGCAAACTGAACTGTACACTCTCTCTGTAATTATCACTGAACATCCCTATACTAATCCCATGATGGAGGGAAGGTCATTGATGAAGTAGATGAAGGTTGAACTTAATACTCTACTCTGAGGAACATCTGAATGAATGATCTTGAATTCAGATGATCATCCTCCAAAAATTTCAGCTATCTTCTCTTGTGTCAGGTATAACTCCAACTGGTGGAGACTATCCCTAATTTCCATTGACTTTAGTTTTTCAGTGGTTTCTGTCACATTTTAATGCTGCTTTTGGGAAAACCATTTTCACTTCAGCCCTGGAATTCAGTTCTTTTGTCCATGTTTTGACCAAGACTGTAATGACATATGGAGTGAAGTAGTCTTGGCAGAACTCATTAGGCATCAGTAAGCAGGATATTGTTGAGTAAGCGCCACTTGATAGCACCATCAGTTATACCCTCTGTAATGTGGCTGATGACCAAGACTAAACTAGTGGAGCAATACTTTGCCAGTTGGATTTAGTTGTTTATTATGGAACTCTTTGGTTCTCTGTTATGTATGGTTCAAGTCGAGCATGGTTATTCTCATAATAAGTCATTAACAATGATGTATCCTGCAGATGAACTCAAAAGGCTAAAGCATGTGCAGTAATCATCAGATAGAAGGGCCAACTAGATGCTATACCCAAGGTTACTCCTGAGGTCTGTACTAGAATGGTTTTTTCAACCAATTTGATTCACTCCACAATATGTCAAGAAATAGCCGAGTACACTGAACACAACAAAGGCTCTGCCCCAGAGAAAATACAGATGCAGTATGTAAGGCTAGTGCTTCAGAACTAGCTCTAAGACAACTTTGCAGGAGTTCTCTAGCTAAGCTGTTTCCATGACAACACTCTCATCTACCCCAAGAAGAGGAAACTAGATTAAGTATATTTGTCCACAAAAAGCAAATCAAATCCAACTGCCCAAGTATCATCAATACTACCAAGAGACCTTTTCCCACCAAGAACCTGCTCACCAATGCTTCGAATTCTGCCAGGATCTCTTCGCTGTGGGCCTCATTACAGCCTTGTTTGACACATAGGCGAAAGAGGCAAATTCAGCAGCTGAACAAGAGTAAATGCCTTTGACATTGAAGCATCATTTTACCAAGTGTGGCATCAAGGAACTCATAGGTTCAGGCATGTCGGGGAATTATGGTGCCTGGATCTCCACTGACACTATTCATTCCTAGCAAAGAGAAAGATGTGAGTGTCTATTAGAGGCCAATCATTTTTGCTTTGAGATGTCTTTGCATGGGTTCCTTGACACAACCAACTTCAACTGCTTTACCAGTGACTACCCTCCCCCATCATGAATTCAGAAGTTGCTTATTTTAAATCTGAGATTGATAAATTATTAAGTAAGGCTATTAGGGGATATGGGCCAAAGGCAAGTATATGGAGTTAGCCCACAGATCAGCCATGAGCTTATTGAATGGTGGTACAGACTTCATATATTCCTTTGTTACTTTCTGTGGGAATTTTACTACACAAAATTCAGTTCCATTCACAACTCCTCCAACACTGAAGCGGTCTGTTCTGCATGCAGCAAAACTGGAACAAAATTTTGGTTTGAGCTGATAATTGGCAAGTAATAAATGCACTACATAAGTCCAAGCCAATGTCCATATCTTATAAGAGGGAGCCTAATCACCTCACTTTGATTGTTAATGGTAATAACCACGCCCCGTCCTTACCAACATTCTGGTGTGAGGAGGGATAGTGTTAGTATTGACAAGAAATCTAATTAAACTAGCTATGTCGAGGGGGCATAGCTTTAAATTAAGGGGTGGTAGGTATAGGACACATGTTAGGGGTAGGTTCTTTACTCAGCGAGTCGTGAGTTCATGGAATGCCCTGCCAGTAGCAGTGGTGGACTCTCCCTCTTTATGGGCATTTAAGCGGGCATTGGATAGGCATATGGAGGATGGTGGGCTTGGATCGGCGCAACATCGAGGGCCAAAGGGCTTGTACTGCGCTGTATTCTTCTATGTCCTATGTTCTATGTACATTCTGTAGGTACAACTGCAGGGCATAGATTGGGTATTCTCGGCGCATGCTTCACCTGTGACTGCCCATAGCCTTTTGAGCGTCTATTAGGTAGAAGTTAGGAGTGTGTTGCATACTGTCCCCATGTTTTGGTGAATGCAGCTCCACCAGGAGCTTAACACCATCCAGGACTAAACTCTGCATGATCAGATCAGGAAGCCAAAGAAAATCCTAGTTGTATTGTACAGAGCTTTGATAATATCCCATGAGGCTTACTGAATGTAGACTTAAAAAAAATTATATCCGTGTGATGGAGGTGATATGGTGACGATGCACCAGCTTAGTTCCTGGGGTGATAGGCTGAGTAAATTGTGTCTAGAGTTGATTTAATTGAAACATGCAAGATTCTGAAGTGATTTGATGAGTTGAATGCAGAGATTGTTGACTAGTAAATCTAGAATGGGATGACGATTGACAAATAAATCATTTGAGTTTGATATGAATAAATTCAAAAGGCTGAGAATCTTCAAATCTCCACTTCAGAAGCCTATGGCCAACTGGCATAGAGTGCAGGGGGGAAATGGTGTTGAAGCAGGAGATCAACTGCAGTTGTTCATTGATCAGCTTGAGAACATAAGCATCTATGTGAAGAGGGCTTGCAATAGAGTGTATACATGTGCAATGCTGTGTTAGTTCTTAGCTCCACTTTGAAGCTTCTTCCTGCTTGATTAATGCTCTTTCCCAACAAATGTGAAAAATAAATATTTTTATTAAGAGCCTCTGAGGGGGTTTAAGGTGTCCACTGACCTGCTGTGAAAACTCTGCTCACATTTTGACCTGATGTCACATATTCTACCACAGTATTGGAAATAATCCTCCACATTCTAAACGAATCAACAATATTTTGAAACAAAATTAAGAATAAACCAACAATATTCTAAAAGAAAATATCAAATCACCAATGTTAGTGGAACCCCAAAATCCCAAATGAGGATCCACATCTGTGTCAAAAACTAGTCAGTTCTTCCTTTGACCATATCGTATCTGGGTACTAGGTTTTATTGAAATCGATCTATTTGTTACGTGTTATATTGCCTTCACACAAACTGACAAACAGGAGCAAAAACATTACCTCCATTCAATGTAAGTAGCAGAGGTAATTTTTTAAAAAATGTAGGAACAGGAGAAACAAGAGCTCTTTTCCATCATTTAGTACAAACATGGTTGATCTTCTGCCTGATCTCCACTTCCCAACCTGCTTCCTGTGTCTCTTGACCACGTCTCTCCAAATTCCCAAAGATTTGTAACCTTCTGAATCAATAAATCTTTGCTCATCTGAAGCATAAATGATTGAACCCATATCCTGAGACTCTTCTGGATTTCCTAGTAGAGACATCAACCTAATTCAGACATCAAGCTAATTCAGAGTACAGTTGGTTCTGCTCTCAAGCGTGTTTCTTCAATGCAAATTGGCTATAACACGATTGAAGAATTTAGACCATTATTTGTAGACGTGAATTTTCCTTACCTGTATTGGCTATAATGTGATTTTGATCCCATTGGTTTAAATGGTGCTGCTATTACGCGATTTCCTTAATGCAGAATCACATGGGAACATAACTACCGCATTATGTCAGGACAGATTTTATTGCATTTTTCAGTGAAATCATCTGTAGACACAATTTATACAGCTTCTTTGCTCAGAAATCAAGCTGGTACACCTTCACCTTACCACTTATACTGTAAGCTTATAAATCCTTAAATTCTTTTTTGGTCTGCATTTATTAATCCAGGTGTGGTCTCGCCAAAGCCCTGTACAACAGTATTGAGAGGTTTCTTTTTAACCCTACTCTCAATCCCTTTGCAACAAAGGCTACCATTCAGTTTGCTTTCCTAATTGCTTGCTGTATCAGCATGTTAACTTTGTGTAAATCATACAAGCATATTTTGTGTCTCTCTGAACATGGAATATTGAGAAATTTTACACCTTTTAAAGATGTGCTGCTTTTGTATTATTATCAAAGTGAATATCACGCTCTTTCCCATATTTCACTCAATCTACCGCTTTGTTACTCGTTTAATTTGTCAATATCTTTTTGCAAACTGTTTGTGCGCTCCTCCCTGTGCATGTTCACATCATTTCGTATTGTCAGCAAATGCTGATACGTTACTTGTAGCCTCTTGTCTAAGCCTTTAATATAAATTAAATAGCTGAGGGCCCAGTATTGATCCTTGCAGCATTCCTAGTTACTACCTGCCCACTTAAAAACAATTGTCCCCAATATCTGGCTCTTGTCCATTAGCTAATTCTTTATCCATTATCACACATAATCCCCAACCCCAAGTTTGGTATTTTGCAAATTTTGATTTTGGTAACATACCAAATGGCTTTAAGAAATCTAAGTAAACTAAATCTACTAGTTCCCGTTATCTCCCTTGCTGGTTAGGTCCTCAAAAATCTCTTTAAAAATTGTCAAATACAATTTCCTTTTGTAAAACTGTATTGATTTTATCTGGTAATACAATAATTTTCTAAGTCCATTGTTAAGCCTTCATAGATTCCAGCATTTTCCTGATGACTAGTGTTACTCTAACTCTGAGGGCGAAGCAACTCATTTGATTGGCACCAAATGTATGACCTTAAACACAAATTTACCATGAGCAAAGTATTTTGCAGCAATTCATTTTGGCATCTTTGACCGTACCTCCCAAACTTGAAACCTTTATCACCAAGAAGAACAAGTCATTGCGCACATTGAAATACTTATATTTCCAAGTTCCTCTCAAAGTTACT
This sequence comes from Chiloscyllium plagiosum, assembly GCF_004010195.1. NCBI lineage: Eukaryota > Metazoa > Chordata > Chondrichthyes > Orectolobiformes > Hemiscylliidae > Chiloscyllium > Chiloscyllium plagiosum. Next base: position 28,654,038 of record NC_057724.1, read on the forward strand.
TACCATCCTGGCTTGGAAATATTTTATCTTTCTTCATCATCACCCTGTTAAAATCTTGTAGCTTCCTATGTAATATCACTATGGGTGTATCTTCACTATACAGACTGCAGTGGTTTAAAAAGGTGGCTTGCCATCACTTGCGTGCAAAATATGTTGGGCTTGACAGCTAGGTCAGTCCTGAAGAAGGGCTTATGCCCGAAACGTCGATTCTCCTGTTCCCTGGATGCTGCCTGACCTGCTGCGCTGTTCCAGCAACACATTTTCAGCTAGGTCAGTCTCCCATGAATGAGTAAAAAGAGTGACCATGTCTGAAATTGTTGATTCCTTGAAAAAACTGATACCTGCCTGTACTTGCTTGAATATTCTCTTATAGATGACATGTAGAATATTCTGTACCCTAGAATATTACATTTGGCTCAGTGACAAAACAACAGAACAATTTTGAAGTCAGCCATTACATGAAGTGCTGGTTATTGGTATTTTTTGAGTGAGTTCCTTCTAATTCTAAACAGCTAGTGCAACACTGCATCTTGTTTTTTTGGTTTGAATACAAACACAAGAAGTGTCTGAAAGTGTCTCAGTGCTATCAGTTTTTTGTGTAGGATGTCTTTCCATGTTTGTGGATTCTTTCACTTTGAATTGTAACCATTTTAGTTTACTTATTAAATAATAACTCAAAATATCCAAATGGAGAAATAATGTAAAAGCAGAGATAGATTCCTCATGTTTGCACTGTTTTGTATTTTGTTCTTCCACTACTCCTTTTCCTTAACACAGGTGATGCTAGGCCAATCACATCCCCACTAAGTATATTCTTTTCAAGATATTGCTTTTAGCACATGTTTGAAGATGCCGTTGCTTTACTCTGTACTTGCAGAGTAGTAACTTAATCGCTTGTGTACCTAAAGTAGATCTGAATACAGGGTAGACATGGTTCTCAGATAACACGTGTTCTGGCAGCACAATTTGCTTATAACATTGCTGATGAATTAAGGAACATTATTTTTGAGAACACTTACCTCTCTGTTCGCAATAGCGCAATTCCAACGGTGATTGTTTCATGCACTTCATCCTGTGCAGTCACCGATGTACGCGTCAAAGTCTCTGCGCTGTTCTGGGCATGTGCCGATGCCAGTGCTGGTCTTCATGCCATTCTGGACATGTGCCGATGCCAGCGCTGGTCTTTGTGCCGTTATGGGCATGCGCCGATGCCAGCGCTGGTCTTCGTGCCGTTCTGGGCATGTGCCGATGCCAGCACTGGTCTTTGTGCCGTTCTGGGCATGCGCCGATGCCAGCGCTGGTCATTGTGCCGTTCTGGGCATGTGCCGATGCCAGTGCTGGTCTTCATGCCGTTCTGGGCATGCGCTGATGCCGGCGCTGGTCTTCGTGCCGTTCAGGGCATGTGCCAATATCAGCTGCTGACAGAGAGCAGCTTTCCGTGAGAGGTACTGTACAGAGAACAGTTTTCTGAGAGAGATACATTGAGTAGCTTCTTGTGAAAGGTACACTTCTCATAGATTATTCCTTTATTTTGACCAAATGGAGGGGCACAGTGACAAGAATGTTAGCAAGAAGCATCCTGGTGATTAAATTGCAGGTGATGAATGCAAACGAAAAGCTTGAACACTGGAAGAGAAGCTAGATATTATCAAGCATTTTGATCATAAGGAGAGAATATGTGATATAGCTTGCTTAACAGGAAAGAAGGAGTCTACTGTAAACACCATGATGGCCCTCTGTCCCTGCAGTAACAACTTTTTTTAAATGTACGGTGTTAAATTTACTCTTGTTTCATTGATAAATATGATTTATACCTTCATTCAGGCCATGCTGTACTTTGTGTTAGACTTATGGGTGATTTTTGAGTGATTGTGAGTGATTTCGTTTTGGTGGCCTGCCCTACCCCACTTTTCCCATAGGCCGCATTATTTATATTAAGTGATTTTCTATTAAGCAAGGTTTTGCAGGAATGCAACTACAGTGTTACAGGAGAACTACCTGTACATTTATTGAGCACCATTTGAAGAGGCATTGAAAGTAGCAAAAGCCAATTTTTAAAAAAAGCAATATATTAGTATATTGTTTAAATGTTACAATGTTTAATCAGAGGATGAAGTTAACATTAAATCAAATTGTAACATTAAGAATTAATTTTTAATTGAGTGGGTTAGTTGGTTTAGAGTATGGATTAGGTAAATGTCAGACACCATGTTTGATCCCCATTCTAGCTTATGTGTTGCTTCCTTGCCCGACCTACATAAAGCATGTGACTAATCACAGAATTCCACCCTTCCAGGAGAGAAATTTTAAGTTAAGTTAAAATTAGAGATATATTGGTAATACTGAGTTAAGCAAAGTATTGAAGATAACCTACTTATGTATAAAATAGATTTAGCTTCATGTTCTCTTTTACCAAGGGTAATTTTTAATTTTAGATTTATTAATTAATTTAGTTTAATTTACAGCAGTGGCTGTGGTGGGATTTGAACCTCTGTCTTCAGCATTAACCTTGGCTTCTGTATTACTCACCAGTAACAGTAACTACAATTCTAAAGTTAGGGGTGAGGGAATTTGAAAGAATGCAGAGATCTTCGAGTTTGTGCAGGTGCAGGCAGCAGACTAGGTTGAGTAAGTGGTTAGTTAAAAAGGCATATTGGATCTCGGGATTTATAAATGAAGGCACAGTTCAACAAATATGTTATGATGAACTTTATAAAACTGTATATCATGGTCCATTGGAATTTTGTGTCTAGATCTGGGTGCAGTAATTTAGGAATGATGTGGAGAGGGTGCAGAAAAGATTCACAAGAATGGTTCTTGGATGCAGGAATAACTGAATTGCATAAATGGACTGGAGAAACTGTGGTGTTCTCCTTTCGATTAGAGAAGGTTAAAAAGGGATTTGATCAAAGTGTTCACATCTATATTGGACACATGGATAGAAAATGTTCCCTTTGTCTTTAGGATTGAGAATCCAAGGCCAACTATTTGAGGTGATTGGCAAAAGAACCAAATGCACTATGCAGGAAATTGTACATAGAGTGAGTGGTTAGAATCTGAATTTGTGTCTGAATGTGAGGAAGAGGCATATGCAGTCTTGGCTTTCAAAAATGAATTGGATGAGCATCTGAAGAAAGAAGTTGCAGGGTTATTGAGTAAGGGTATGGACTGGGACAAGCTAAATTGCTTTTGAAGAGAGTTGATATGGACATAACTGACCTGTGACCTACTGTGTTGCAACCATTTGCATTGTCATTGTAAACAAGTATATTTACCATTACTTGAATTGTTGTGCTTGGGACACAATCTCAAGTCAATCCCCACTTTTTTGGTTACAAAACTTGTTCTTTTCAAACTCTTATGCTGAAGGTTTAGAACTTTCAGATCAGAAAAGTTCATGAATTGAGAGTGGATACCGCACAACTGTGAAAGAAGATGTAACTTATCCATTTGAAGTTTGACTGTTTTAAAACAAATTATAAATTTTAATGTATGTATTTTCTGACTCCTTTGGTTAACCAAAGGTTTCATTTGTCCCATTAGAGAATCAGAAGCTAATCTGCCCTCCAGCCTTTCCGTATGGCATTGCTGAAGTAAGGGTGAGATATTGAACTTTCTGATTCTCTTTCACTCTAACTGCTGCTCTTCAGACGGGTGCCCAGTATGTAATGTCACAACTCATTGGCATAGTGAACTGGAAATCAAGTCCCATCAATTGTCACAAATGTGAAAATTTGATTAAAACACAAAATTGCTCAATTCTATCTAACTGTCTAATTCAGGTTAAAGTTATATGCAAACCAGTTTTTTCCTGTTAACAGAAGAACAATTGCATGTTGTAATCAACTGTTTTAATCAGTTAGAAAAAGTAAACAAATTGAATTGCTAATCTGTAACTTAAACTCCACCCCTTTCTTAAAGTTCCCATATACATACAAATAGACAAGACTCAAATATTATAGCGAGGAATGAAAAAGCAGTCAGAAGCACAATTCTAGCACCAGCCTGTATCATGGATGTCAGTGCGTTGTTTTCTTGTTGCTCCATTTGATTCCTTCTGACTCTTCACTGATGACATTTCATGTAAGTATATTGTTACATTCAATAGGAAGGGAGAATAGCCAGAGACTTAGTGGACCTGTAGAATTCAGTGCCATGAAGCGCAGTGGAGGCCGGGATATTCAATGTCTTCAAGACAGGGATTGATAAGGAATTAAGGCTATGGGGGAGAGTGTGGGTAAGTGGAGTTGAAATGCCAATCAGCCATGATTAAATAGCGGAATGGACTCAATAGGCCGAATGGCCTTACTTCTACCCCTATGTCTTGTGACCTAATGGAATAGAGGGATACAGATCTTGTAAATGAAGACATTTTTAGTAGGGAAGGGCAAAATATTTTGGCACAGACTTGGAGGGCTAAAAGGCCTGTTCCTGTGTTTTATTGTTCTTTATTCTTTGATTCTTGTCCTTTCACGTGTTGTTGAAGATTTGCTCATTCAAGGCCTCTGAAGCTCGTCTTTCTCCTTTTCATTTCACCAAGGGATTTGCAGAGAGTAACTCGGAGGGAAGTTGAAGCAGAGTAACTAGATTCCAGATGCTTTATTTTACTTTTCCACACAGAAGAGAGAGAGAGAGAGAGAGAAAAAGAGGTGGATGCTTTCTGTTGGCAGGCTGGATATTTCTATTGTATGATACACATACCAAGCTGTAGCCACCTACCCAGGACACAGTCAAGTACTCGTTATGCTAAGCCCTCTTGAGCCTACAGCAACTGGTATTGATTAGTCTTTCAATCTGTCTGATCAATACTGACCCTGTGCAAAATGACCATGAATGCACTCTGGCAGTGCTGGTTTATCTGGAATTCTTCCTTGTTTTTCCAATAAGGCATCAATGCATATACAACTCCAGAATATGCTGCAGTAACTTGTTTTGTAAACATAATCTTCGGCAGCTTCTTTGGCTTAAAGCAATATTTTTATCCATTTTTATACCAGTCCCAAAAAGAGGTGTCATTTACTGTCAAGAATATGCTGCAGAACTTCTTTTGATTGTCCAGAGCATTTAAAAGTAATAGGGCATTAGGAGCTAAAGTTGTTGTATTATCACATTTAGGTTAATGTCCATTTAAGTGTTCAACATTACAAATGAGCTATGTACCTGCGTGTTATTGCACAGCCATAACTGTCTGCAGTGCAGCTCTTGAAGCACCGGTTGTGTCTGGCGATTACTGTGTACTTGTAGTTCAGCTGTAAATAACATCACCAGAGATCTTCAAGTAAATAGAATCCACATATATAATAACAAAAATACTCCGTCAGAAGTCTCACAACATCAGATTATAGTCACTGTCACGCCTCCTGATGAAGGAGCAGCGCTCTGAAAGCTTATGATTTAAAATAGATTTGTTGGACTCAGATGGACAAGGGCAGAAGTTCACACGAGTCCAACACCGGCACCTCCACATCACATGGTGTGCAGATGAGATCTTTTTTTCTTTAGGAAATAGAACAAATAAAAAATCAATCGCACAAATGTGAATGCCAAGGGGAGCAGCAGAAAACAAAATATAACCGTAATCGAAAAGTTTCCAATACACTAAAGAGAAGAAAATTAGATTTCTTTACAAATTGTGTATTTGAGTTGGCCAAGTTTGTTCAGGCATTTAGCTGATTCAAGCCCATCCTATCTAAAGGCTGTGTGAAATTTGAATAGCCATTGGATGTCAGTCTCTTGCACAGAAATTAGATAAAGTACATATAAATTCAAACAATAACTAAAGGTGGGCTGAATTCAGGAACAGCAGTGAGCCAACAGAATAAACCCCAAAACAAAGTTCAAGCCAAGAAATAGAAAAGAAACACAAAGTATAAAGCCGAAAACACAGAAACCATATCCTCCAGCATGAACTGGAAAATCACAGACCTCCTATCCAAATTGAAATGTTTTCAACACATTGCAGCTAAGGTTCATAGACCAGTTGCACAGCAGTTGGTATTGAGAGATTAGATAATCAACATTTCTGAAGAGGACCAGAAAAATCCCATAAAGAGTGCTGGAAGATCAGTATCGGTAGGAATAATTTGCTAAGAATTGATGTCCCACAAGCAAAAGTTGCAGGAATTATAGATACATTTTTAGCAGCAACCAAAGTTTTAAAAGATTAATTAATGGTACGTGGATGTCACTGGCTGGGCTAGCAATTGTTGCTCATCCTCACTTGGCCTTCAGAATGTGATTGTGAGCTGCCCTCTTGAACCACTATATTTGATTTGGTGTAGACATTGAGTCCACCTGCACCAATTGGACTGCAGTAGTGAGTCAGCAATATGACTGCCCAAAGGCAGAACTGTGGCACAGATAATGGATTGGTGATTGCATCAGCTTTTATCAAAGCATTCACAATACCTCTGGGAAAGAAAGGAAAGGTCATAGTATTTGTTCGTTGCTCACCAGATGTCAGAAAAAATGAAGCCACTGGAGCCAGACAGTACTACCTGTGAGCATTGTACTGCAGTCAGTACTGACATTGCAAACAGGACATGAACAGTAAGCAAGCTGTGTGGCAAGTGGCATTCTACTGTTTTCACTGTGAAGCTTTATTGCTATCCAAGATCTGTGTGAGGCCTGCAGTACAGTGTGACATTGAGCCTGCATGTGCAAGAAATCCTGCTCCAAAGATATAGTCAGATGCTACGAAGAGGACAGGTGCAGCAGCATAGCAACAACAGCAATGCATATACTAGAGACCTGAATCAAAATGTGCAGTATAGTTATGGCAATTCGGTATGGAAACCACAAACTTTTTACCTGGTAGATGTGAGCAGACAATGGCAGGATAGCCAGCTTGAATAGCTCTTTCAAGCTGTGGCTATCCATGAGATCAACAAGGTACCTACGGAGGCAGAAGAGGCGAAGAACAGCCCAGAATGAAATATGCACTTCCAGAAAGTTACGACACAATGAGGTCTGGCGAAGTTGTCAAACTGCCAAAACATTACATAGACTCTTCATCTTCTGTATTTTTCAGTTTTACATTGCCTATCTATGTCCAATTAATTTTTCTATCACTCAATGTTTGTGTTTTCACTTGTATTATAAAAAGCCACCTTTTGGGGGAAGGAAGGGGATATTGTATTATTACCTTTGAAATGATGTTCCTTTAAGCACTGAACATGCAATTGTGCCAAGTACCCAGATGTTACTACATAACCAAAGTCTGCACTAGTACTTGAGGCATAGGCTGTCAGGGGATTACCCTGTACTGTGTGTCTTAGTTTACCTAGATAGAATCCCACTAGAGATTTTCAAGTAGACTGAATTCACATACTACCTTTGTGTTAATTTAGATAAAACAAAAATGTTTTTACTGTACAAGTCGACTAATTGTTTATCTGGTCCCAACGAGTTCACAATAAACTTGACAAGTTGAAAATAAATTTCAAATAAAAATATAGTTGATAATAGTGATCTGAAATAAAAACAGTAATTGCTGGAGAATTAAGCAGGTCTGGCAGTATCTGTGAAGAGAGTAACAGAGTTAATGTTTCAAGCTGAATGTGACGAGAAAGAATGAGGGGAGGGTAAAAAGAGAGTCAAGGTCGGCAGAAAGTGGGGCAGGAACAAACTGAAATAATTGGTCTGCCAGGGCAATTCTGTTTGTTTTGGATTTTTGGAAGAAGGTAGAAGCAGGCTGTGCAAGGTTGGGTAACTATGAGGTGGGAAGCTGTGGAGGGAAGAGTTCCAGAGGAGGTGATATTAATGACAGTCCTGGGAACAATAGCTGATGTTCAGTGATAGGGTCACGGTCAAGAGAGTGAGAGATGGAAGAGTCTGAGAGTTGGCACTCAGCCTCTGTCAGCATGTCCGATGACAACAGACCTAGCCTTGTCAGTAGGTTTTATAAAATCAGAGCTAGACTTGACAATTGAATACCTCAAAACTGAACTCAACCAATGTTAATTCTGTGTCTCTTTCCACAGATGTTGCCAGACCGTTGAGTTTCACTAGCACTTGCCATTGTTATATTAAAAGAAATTCAACTCTTATCTCAAAGAAAGCCCCACTGAATTATATCTATTCCTGAGTTTTAAATTAAAAATAAATTTGAAGTTTGCACTCTGCTGCATCTGCATTAGATTTTTTTTTAAAGAATACAAACAGTTTTAAGAAAAAGCTGAAATTTGAGTGGATTTAATTTAGCAGAAGCTATATTTAATTAGAAAGGAGAATTGCTGCTGGGAATGTCCAGCACATAAAGGGATGTTTTCAGATTAGACCAATTAGTAATTTTCTTCCAAAATGTCTGGAACTTTAGACAGTCAGGAATGCACGAGAAGGCTGGAACATGTAACATATTAGAATTCTATGAGAAAATCCATCTCTGTCACTTTCTGTGCCCTTCCTCTATTTAAATGATACTTATCCTTCTATTCTTCATGCCAAAGTGCATGACCTCATATTTTCCCATGTTATATTCCATCTGCCAAGTTTTTGCTAGTCTCTTGTCTACACCACTTTGAGGACTCTGTGTTTTCCTCACTACTTGCTTTCTCACCTGTTTTTGTACCATTCATAAACTTGTCAAATTTACATTTCCTTCCCTCATCCAAGCCATTAATCTGTATTGTTAACAACTTGTGATCCTTATGGCACTCCACTAGTTACAGATTTGCCATCCTGAAAATGTCCCCTTTATTCAATCTCTATGGTTTCTGTTGTGTTGCCATAGTCTGACCAAACTATAGGGGCTGCTCTCATTTTGAGAGAAGCGACTGGTGGTTCAACCTGAGAGCCACTAGACCTCAGGCGAGGGAAGAGGTTGAGAAGGAGGGTCCTTCATGGTAACCTCAAACCTGTGGTGGGAATTGAACCCACGCTGTTGGCATCACACTGCTCTGTAAAACAACAATCCAGCCAAATGAGCTAAACTGATTTCCCCTTTGGTTTCTATTGGTAAGCAACACTTCAAGTATACGAGCTCCACCATCATGGTTCTTAATAAGTAGCCTTATATGCAGTACCAAATGAAAATTTGGAAATGAGTAGAAATTTTGGTCCTTTAGTACTTTGTTTCAGCTTAGACATTGAGATCAGTTAGAGTCATAGAGATGTACAGCATGGAAACAGACCCTTCGGTCCAATCCATCCATGCCGACCAGATATCCCAACCCAATCTAGTCCCACCTGCCAACACCCGATCCATATCCCTCCAAACCCTTCCTATTCATATACCAATTCATGTACCCTCTTAAATGTTGCAATTGTACCAGCCTCCGCCACTTCCTCTGGCAGCTCATTCCATACCCGTACTACCCGCTGTTTGAAAATGTTGCCCCTTAGGTCTCTTTTATATCTTTCCCCTCTCACCCTAAACCTATGCCCTCTAGTTCTGGACTCCCCGACCCCAGGGAAAAGACTTTGCCTATTTACCCTATTCCGCCCCTCATAATTTTGTAAACCTCTATAAGGTCACCCCTCAGCCTCCGACACTCCAGGGAAAACAGCCCCAGCCTGTTCAGCCTCTCCCTGTGGCTCAGATCCTCCAAACCTGGCAACATCCTTGTAAATCTTTTCTGAACCCTTTCAAGTTTCACAACATCTTTCCGATAGGAAGGAGACCAGAATTGCACGCAATATTCCAACAGTGGCCTAACCAATGTCCTGTACAGCCGCAACTGACCTCCCAACTCCTGTACTCAATACTCTGACCAATAAAAGAAAGCATACCAACTGCCGTCTTCACTATCCTATCTAACTGTGACCCCACTTTCAAGGAGCTATGAACCTGCACTCCAAGGTCTCTTTGTTCAGCAACACTCCATTAAGTGTATAAGTTCTGCTAAGATTTGCTTTCCCAAAATGCAGCACCTCGCATTTATTTGAATTAAACTCCATTTGCTACTTCTCAGCCCATTGGCCCATCTGGTCAAGCTCCCATTGTAATCTGAGGTAACTCTCTTCACTGTCCACTACACCTCCAATTTTGGTGTCATCTGCAAACTTACTAACTGTACCTCTTATGCTTGCATTCAAATCATTTATGTAAGTGACAGAAAGTAGAGGACCCAGCACCAATCCTTGTGGCATTCTACTGGTCACAGGCCTCCAGTCTGAAAAACAACCCTCCACTACCACCCTCTGTCTTCTATCTTTGAACCAATTCTGTATCCAAATGGGTAGTTCTCCCTTTATTCCATGAGATCTAACCTTGATAATCAGTCTCCCATGGGGAAGCTTGTCGAATGCCTTACTGAAGTCCATATTGATCACATCTACTGCTCTGCCCTCATCAATCCTCTTTGTTACTTCTTCAAAACACTCAATCAAGTTTGTGAGACATGATTTCCCATGCACAAAGCCACGTTGACTATCCCTAATCAGTCCTTGCCTTTCCAAGTACATGTATATCCTGTCCCTCAGTATTCCCTCCAACAACTTGCCCACCACCAAGCTCAGGCTCACTGGTCTACAGTTCCTTGGCTTGTACTGACCACCCTTCTTAAACAGTGGCACGACGTTTGGCAACCTCCAGTCTTCCGGCACCTCCCCTGTGACTATTGATGATACAAATATCTCAGCAAGAAACCCAACAATCAGTTCTCTAGCTTCCCACAGCGTTCGAGGGTACACCTGATCAGGTCCTGGGGATTTATCCACCTTTACCAAGACATCCAGCACTTCCTCCTCTGTAATCTGGACATTTTGCAAGATGTCACCATCTATTTCCCTACAGTCTATATCTTTCATATCCTTTTCCACAGTAAATACTGATGCAAAATATTCATTTAGTATCTCCCCCATTTTCTGTGGCTCCTCACAAAGGCCGCCTTGCTGATCTTTTGAGGGGCCATATTCTCTCCCTAGTTACCCTTTGTCCTTTAATATATTTGTAAACACCCTTTGGATTTTCCTTAATTCTATTTGCCAAATCTATCTCATGTCCCCTTTTTGCCCTCCTGATTTCCCTCTGAAGTATACGCCTACTTCCTTTATACTCTTCTAAGGATTTACTCGATCTATCCTGTCTACACCTGACATATGCTTCCTTTTTCTTAACCAAACCCTCAATTTCTTTAGTCATCCAGCATTCCCTATAGCTACCAGCCTTTCCTTACCCTGACAGGAATATACTTTCTCTGGCTTCTCGGTATCTCATTTCTGAAGGCTTTCCATTTTCCAGCCGTCCCTTTACCTGCGAACATCTGTCCCCAGCTTTTGAAAGTTCTTGTATAATACTGTCAAAATTGGCCTTTCTCCAGTTTAGAACTTCAACTTTTAGATCTGGTCTATCCTTTTCCATCATTATTTTAAATATAATAGAATTATGGTCACTGGCCCCAAGTGCTCCCCCACTGCATCAGCCCCATCAGAAACCTGGCTTGGCTGAGGAACAAACTAAGCCATCCCTGATTGTATGGCTCAGTACTAGGCTACAATGGTGCCATACCCCTCTGCATTAGCATTTTCATAGAGTATAGGTTATTTAGACAACATTCTGTTTTTAGGATTATTTTGGAATGCCAGCCATATTTATAATTAAATCATAAATATAACCGTGTATTTCAGTACATCAAAAAAGTTGTGCTGTTAGTGTCGCATCTGGTAATTGGTTCTAGGGTTGAATAATGCAGCCGATGCTAAAATGAATGCTAAATGTCAGAAAATTGCATTCATAAATATTAAACATTGAAGATCTTTCACATTCTTTCTGTTTGTACAATTGCTTCTTGTGTCCTTTTGACATCTCGCACTGCAGTTTTCTTTCATTAACTTATTTTTTCTTATCTATCTGTTCAGCTATTATTATCTCTGGAGCAGGTGGGACTTGAATCTGGGTGTCTCAGTCCAGGAGTACGCATGTTACCACTGCACCACAAGAGGCCACACACTGCACTTTTAAAATTATATTTCAAATTACTTTGCTGATGGAACTAATTGAGTGTTAAAAAGACTCTTGGATGTTCCATGATGTACTTTTGAAAAGCTACGTTAGTTCTCTTGGACTTCACCTGTGTCTGATTGGCTTTTAAATCAAGAGAGTAAATTGATGTGGAAGCCGAAATGAGGGTGTAGTGAGGCTCATAGCTTGCTATGGCTGACTTTCATGGATGATAGATTGAGGAGGATGATGGCCATGGAAAGTAGAGTCGTACAGCATGGAAATAGACCCTTTGGTCCACCTCGCCCATGTTGACCAGATATTCTAAATTAAGTTCGTCCCATTTGGCCCATTTCCCTCCTATTCATATACCCATCCAGATGCCTTTTAAATGTAATTGTACCCGCCTCCACCATTTCCTATAGCAGCTCATTCCATAAGTGCACTACCCTCTGTGTGGAAGAAGTTGCCCCTTGGGTTTCTTTTAAATCTTTCCTCTCTTACCTTAAACCTATGCTATCTAGTTTTGGACATCTCTACCCTGGGGAAAATATCTTGACTGTTCTATGCCCCCTCATGATTTTATAAACTTCCATAAGGTCACCCTTCAGGTTCCATGCTCCAGAGAAAACAGTCCCAGCCTATTCAGCCTCTCCCTATAGCTCAAATCTTCCAACCCTGGCAAAATCCTTATAAATATTTTTCTGAAACCTTCCAAAGTTTGCAACATCTTTGCTATAGCAGTGATACCAGAATTGAATGCAGTATTCCAAAAGTGGCCTGACTAATGTCCTGTTCAGCTGTAACATGACCTCCCAACTCCTGCACTCCTTGCACTGACCAGTAAAGGCATGCAGGGACACTGTTGTGAAGAAGCAGTTGGATGCAGGCTGGGGAAATCATTTGTATTTCTAGGTGCCTGCTCTGATTTACATTTCAAGAATTTAGTTTCTTGGGGAAGGAGAGGAGAATTAAGTGAGTGAGAGGCAAGATGTAACTTTTTAATGAGTTGCAAATGCATGTAGATATGGGAGTTACCACTCAGTGGTAAGATTTTGCAGTTACCATTTAAAACTTGAGTGGAAAGTTGGAAAAACTTTTCTCAAATGTTGAATTCTTTCCCATCTTTTTCGCCATTGCACATTTTACATCAGGGAGGGGCATATTCACTTGAACAAATCTGACAAAATATGTTGAATAGTATGGCATCATGTAACCAGTTCAAGACATAGGAACATGCATTTTCCTTGGTAGCCTGGGACCAGTATTTATTCTTCAATGTACAACATTAAAATAAACATATTATCTGGTCATTATTTCCATTTGTGGGAGCTGGCTATGTACATATTGGCTGCTCTGTTTTCCTGCATTACAATAGTAGAGATAGTTGAAAAGACATATTCTATTGTCAAGAGTGGTTTGAGATCAAGGGATCATGTTTTGAGGTCATGAAAGGTTCTAAAGAAATACAAGCTCCTTTTTCTTTCTTTCCAGATCTCATGCTGGCAAGTCTGTGCTGTATTAGAAAATATTGATGAAAATTCATTATAAGGAATGATGCAGCCATGATTATTGTAATTTCTACAGAATAACCTGATCAGGATAGCTTGCCTTGTGTCATTATATTTGGCAAAATGTATGATTTTACACAGAAATAAATTTCAGAAATGACCATTTCATGCATTATTGCTTTGTTTTCTAAGAACTTAAACAGGAGCAGGAATAGACCAAACTGCCCCTCAAGCCAGCTCTAATATTTGATAAAATCATGACTAAACGTTTGTCTCAACACTTTGCTCCCACACCACATTTCCCATAATATATTGCCAGATCAAAAATCCAGATAACCTAGCTTTGACCATAGTCAACAATGTGGGTATCTACAGTCTACTAATGAGATTTCCAAGGATTCACAACCCTGTCAAATGGTTTCCCCTCGTCTCTGTCTCAAATAATCAACTCCTTCTCCCAGAGTTCTGCCCTTGTGTTTTAGATTTCCTGTCAGCAGATACAACGCCCCATCATGAAACAAAATAGTTGACTTTTGAGCTTCTGCGCATGTTCTTAAAATGCGGAACACTTTGAACAGTCTAAAGGACTTAACATCGTGCAATTGCATCAATCAAAGAGCAAAGCTCATGGCAGTCAATCAGAATCAACAGATGCACATAGTAAACAGAATCCCTGTTCACAGATTAACTATGGAACCTGGTGAAATGTCAGCATTTTCTGAAATCGAGAATTGATTACATTACAGTGTGGAAACAGGCCCTTCGGCCCAACAAGTCCACACCGACCTGCCGAAGCGCAACCCACCCATACCCCTACATTTACCCCTTACGTAACACTACGGGCAATTTAGCATGGCCAATTCGCCTGACCTGCACATCTTTGGACTGTGGGAGGAAACCGGAGGAATCCCACCCAGACACGGGGAGAACGTGCAAACTCCACACAGTCAGTTGCCTGAGGCGGGAATTGAACCTGGGTCTCTGGCGCTCTGAGGCAGCAGTGCTAACCACTGTGCCACCGTGCCGCCCACAGAACAAAACATTGTAGAACCAACTCTACTTCTTGCAATAAAATAAGAATACAGCTATTTTAAAATGCGGACACTGAGGGCTTTAGCAGAATCCAAGGTGAGAAATTTAGAAAAAACATTTGGTTAAAAGCTTGTGGGTTTAGTTTGAAGGAGACATCATTGGGGTCAAAGTAAGTGTGGTCTTTTGTAGAAAAGAAGGTTGTTCAGAGCAGTTCAGGAAACAAGTTACCTCAGAGAAGGAGGTTAGTTTTCGAACCTTGTAAGTCTGGAGTTTTGGTTAGATCTCTACAGATTATTTAAATAACTGAGACAGTCTAAGCTCTCAGTTGTGAGAGTATTCCAGGAAAACGACTTCACAGCTCACAGGGCAGGAACTAAAAAGAAACAGTTAAGGCAAACTCTATGTCAAGTTAAGTGGGAAATAGTACAGACTACAGTTGCTGGAAGTCAGAGTTGATAAAATGTGGAGCTGGAAAGGCACAGCAGGTCAGGCCGTATCAGAGCAGCAGCAAAGGCGACTTTTCAGGTTGGGAGTCCTGATGAAGGGTCCTGACACGAAACAGCAACTGTCCTGTTCATCCGATGCTGCCTGACATGCTGTGCCTTTCCAGGTCAACATTTTATCACCTACGTCAAGTCACAATTGAAGTCAAACAGATTAGACAAGGAAGAAACATTTCTATGGATTCTGATTGACTGACTGTAAGTTGACGGTGTTGGAGATTAAATGGGATTTTGTGATTTTATTTACAATGTTTTGAAATCTTTCAAGCTGGTATATTAGTTTTGTCTGTTTTTTTATGTAATTAAAAAAACTTTTGATTTATTCTTAAAACGTGTGTTGTGTTTCAGAGTGAGACTTCATGTTAAATTAAAGATAAAGAAAATATGATCTATCAAACCAGATTTCATTCTAGAATCTGACTTCTCCAGTCATAACATCAGCTGGAATTATAACATGGTCTCTACTCATACTATCCCTTTACTTTGCTCTCTTATTTGCTTTTTACTTTTCCTTCTGAGCTTTCTATGTTTAGGCTACTTCTCAGTTGTATTATCCATCTGGCATCTGTTATATGTCGCCTTTTATTTTACCCATCATCTTAATCTCTATCTCTTTAGTCATTCAGGAAGCTTGTGGTGTTTATTATATCTCAACTGTACTCGAACAACCTTTTCATTGAAAGTGGCTCATTCAACTACAGTGATAGATACCAATCTCTGATTCCAACTTAACTGGACTGGATCCATTTTCACCCTATCCCACCCAATAATTAATTATTTTTAGTTGAAGTTTTGGATAGCAGATCAACAATACTATCAAGGGCATTTTTTCAAAAAATCATTCACAGGAATGAAATGAATGGCCCACAAAAAACATAGTAATAAGCCCAATTTCACATTCTCCTATAACTCCTATTTAACTCTGCCACAATATGTCTATCTGAAAAGCTAGCTGAAAAATGATTATGTAACTATTGTCAATTATAATTTTTAAAAAACCCATTTACTTCCCTAATGACCTTTTTAGGTCAGTCTAACCTTCATGTGACTTCAGAAGCACAACAACATGGTTGACTCTTAACCAGCACTCCCTCTAATTTTCTTACCGGCTGTGCAGGTCTCTGAGGCCCAGATCTGGAAGTCAGTGTCAAGATTGGCGTGCCATCACTGATTGCCATGTGCAGAATATTGGAGCGGTTGCACTCATGTAGCAGTACAGCTTAGCAGAAACATTGCTGTTTATTGTCCCCTAAAATGGTCCTAGCAAACCACTTGATTCAAGGAACAATCAGGAACTGGCAATAAATGCTGGTCTAACCAGCGATGCCCATATCCCATAAACAAATTTAAAAATTACAACTTATCATACACAAATTATCGTACATTTGTGTTGCCAATCCTAAGGACTGTATAAAATTCAATCCACAAATTGTATGTGCCTCATCCTATCATCCTGATGCAAAATGTTCTCTCTTAAATGATGATATGGTATCAGAATTATTATTTTACAGAAGATGGTCATTTGGATCACTGCTTTCATGCCAACTACCATCAACTAATAGAAACAGCTTTTGACTATCTAATCTAAATCTATGGTAATCATGTTTGCCTCTATTAAATCTCATCTCAATCTCCTTTGCTTAAAAGGAGATCAATCTAACCTTGTAGCTAAAATCTCTCATCCCTGGACCGATTCTAGCTAAACTCCTCTGGAGCCTTCTAGAGAGTTTGCATCCTTCTGAAAATACAGTGACCAAAACTAGATGCTTTACTCCAGTTACAGTCTAACCAGACCTTTCTCGATGTTCAACCATAACTTACCTAAAATCTCTATTTATGAAACACACCAGCTTATATTCTCTCGATACGGCCAACCAGTTTCAAAGATCTATCGTTCTTGTCCACATCCTTGCACACTTTACAATTGTACCTTTTGGTCTATATTGGCTCTCCCTATCAATTCTGCTGAAATGCATCAGCGAACACTTTTGTGTGTTAAATTCCATCCGGCATCTGTCTGCCCCATTCTGGTCTTCCATATCCCGTTATAGTTCAATGGTAGCATCCTCAATGTCTGTTACACCATCAAAAAAACATTTTGAATTTTATAATGTCACCTGCCTCAACCTGCCTGAGATCCATGTTTATTTTTGCTAATCTCTTCTTTTTTATATACTTCAATTTCTTGTGATTTTTTCTTATCAGTTTTTGGTCATCCTATGCTGATTTTTAAAACCCTTCCAATTCTCAGGCCTTGTACCCTTTGTAGCAGTATTCCTTTCCTCTAATACTACCCTTAACGTATCCATATCACTCTGAAGGTTTCTTCCTTTCTCTTTTAAGTTTAAATTCCATGATACCTTTCTCTGGCTCTTTCAGTCTATTTACCCAATTTACCCAAATCTGCACCCCAATACCTATGTAATTAGCTTTGTTTTACTTAAGTTTAAGATTCTTTATTCTAAACTTGAATATGTTGCTTTCAGACTTAATGTGGAATTCAGTTTTCCCAGAGGAGCCCTTGCTAAGAAATTACAACTTCTCTTGCCCCTGTTGCATGATACTAGATCTAAAATAGCTGTATTCTTAGTTCTTTCCAGAATATGTTATTGTAAGAAGCAGAGTTGGTTCTACAATGTTTTGTTCCACTTCACGATTTCAGAAAGTATTGGCATTTCGCCAGGTTCCACAGTTAATCTGTGAGCAGGGATTCTGTTTACTATGTGCATCTGTTAACTCTGATGGACTGCCATGAGCTTTGCTCTTTGATTGATGCAATTGCACGATGTTAAGTCCTTTAGACTGTTCAAAGTGTTCTGCATTTTAAGAACATGCACAGAAGCTCAAAAGTCAACTATTTTGTTTCATGATGATTCTTAAATGTGGTTGAGTCTTGAGAAATTTTAATATCCCTTTTGGAAAAAGGAAGGCAGGCTTGCATTTAGATTGCAGTTCTCACAACATCAGACCATCTCAAAACATTTTACAGCCAATTAAGAACTCAGGATGAGTAGTCGCTGATTAAACTTAGGAACACTAACTTGCACTTAGCAAATATTGCATGTAGCTACAGTCTCAATATTCAAGGAAGACTATACATTCCTTGGAGGTGTTACAGTGAAGGTTCAGCGAAGGTTCACTATGTCGGCCCCGGGAAGGAGAGGTCTGTTATATGATGAGAGGTTGTGTATAATGAGCCTATACTCCCTAGAAGTTAGAAAAACAGCTGATTTCATTTAAACATACAGAATTTTGGAGAGGCCCGACAGGGCAGACAATGAGGCGTTCTATGTAGGGCATAATGTTTTCTCCCGTCATAACACCCCACAAATATGCAGAAACTTTTATTAACACTCAGAAAGCCTGGTGTCACTTGGTTTCAGACATATAATTGATCAATCTTTCTGGAACAATCATTTAAAACCTGGTTAATCTTACATCCCTTCTCAAAGGTCAACCCACACCCATTTGCCACTAGTTTGAAATCTAAACTCCTTTAAATAAAATTATTATATATACATACACATTTCATTGCAGCTGACAGCCAACATTAATTGAAAAGTTTGCTTGAGTCTGAAAGTGGTTTAAAAGTGGTAAGCAAAGTAGACTTTATTTCTTCCTAAAAATAAATTTTAAGTATGGAGAAAAGGGACATGACTAATTCACAGCTGTCTTTTATAGTCATGAAATAAGAACGCAGTTCTGTTCTCCTTGCTACAGGAAGAATGTTAGGAAACTTGAAAGGGTTCAGAAAAGATTTATAAGGAAGTTGCCAAGGTTGGAGGGTTTGAGTGAAAGGGAGAGGCTGAATAGACTGGGGCTGTTTTCCTTAGAATAGCAGAGACTGATGGGTGACCTTTATAGAGGCTTATAAAATCATGGAGGGCATTGATAGGATAAAGAGACAAGGTCTTTTCCCTAGGGTAGGGAAGTCCAGAACTAGAGGGGCGTGTATGGAATGAGCTGCCAGGAGAAGTCGTGGAGGCTGGTACAATTACAACATTTAAAAGATGTTTGGATGAGTATATGAATGGGAAGGAATTAGAGGGATATGGGCCAAGTGCTGGCAAATGGGACTAGATTAATTTATGAATTGGAAGTGTCAGTGTTAGGTTCTTTTTCTTGAAATTCTTACACGCTTGATGCAACTGAAATACGCCAACTTCCATGAACAACCAAAATTTATTAAGCATGTGCAAGCTTTGGAGGATCACTCAATACTCTTCACAATGCCTGTGAAGCGTGTCATGAGAAGCTGTCTGAACAAAGCAATAGTCTTCCTTATACAAAATCTTTACATCACAGTCAGTAATGCCCACTAGACAACCCCCAGCCACTCCCTCACAGTTGCATGCCAGTCAAGACACAATGCAGTGACATCTCCAGGAACAATGTAATGTAAATCATCCCTTTAATGGCCAGATTTGTTGTGTATCTCGTTTTTTTTAAACTGCAGGGAGTAGTCAGAATTTTAATTGCAATGTCCTATTAGTTCTGAATAGGGAATGATAATGTAAATTCTTTTACTCCGAAAAACTAGGAAATGGCCATGCAAGTGGCTCTGAATGGCAAGAGATGGGAATGTATATTCCTTATGTTCTGCCTGTAAAGACAGAGACATACCATCCTACCCTCAGGACATCCAATTTCCTGCAGGTCAACAGAACAAATTAACCCTTTAATATCTCACCAGTGTTGGAATGTGGTAAACAAAATTAAGAATCATATAACACTAGGTTATAGTCCAACAGGTTTATTTGGAAGCACTAACTTTTGGATTGCTACTATCACCTGGTGAAGGAGCGGTGCTCCAAATGTTAGTGCTTCCAAAAAAACCTGTTGGACTATAACCTGGTGTTGTGTGATTTTTAACTCAGATTAATTTAGGATATCTGGTCAGCATGGACAAGTTGGACCGAAGGATCAGTTTCCATGCTGTAAATCTCTGATTTTGTCTGTAGCTTATGAAATTGGCTGAATGACAAGAAACCATATGGTGAATGGTGGTTTTTCAGTTTGGAGGCAGGTATGATTGGGTTTCCCTAGGGATCACTGTTGAGAATTCAGCTTTTCTTGATTAATATAAAGACTTTGAAATGGGTGAACAGGGCACGGTTTCAAAATTGGAAAATAACACCAAAATTGGCAATATTGTGAACTGTATAAGCTTCCAAAGGAAGTGTGACATGTGGTGGACAAATAGGTGGACATGTGACAGATATTTTATTGCTGATAAGTTTGAAGTGATTGCTTTAATGGGAAAAGAGAACAGGATATAAAATGGAGTGTACAATTTTAAAGGGGATACAGGAGCAGAAGGACATGAGGTTTCTGTGCACAAATTATTGCAGTGGCAGGTCGGGTTGCGATGGCTGTTAATGGAGCGTATCAGATCTTGAACTGTATGAACAGGTGCATTTAGGACAAAGATGAATTATAATAAATGCATATAAATTAGTGTTTCGGTCTTTGTTGGGGGATTGTGTCCAGTTCTGGGCACTGCACTTAAGGTAGTAGATGAAGACATTGGAACGTATTCAGAAACTATTCATAGCAATGGTTTAATACATGAAAACTTTATTTACATAGATTGGAGAAGCTAGATTTGTTCCCTTTAGAGAAGAGGTTTGGAGATGTCTTCAAAACCATGAAGAGTCATGTCATCACAGCTATCTCTCGTGGTCGAGTATGATGGTCTTCATTTTGTTGATCTATTTATGGGCTCTCAGGTGGCTTGTGAGTCCAATCTTGGCTTTGAACATTCTTCCGCATTCAGGACAAGTAGTGCCAGATGGCAGATCGGGCTTTGGTTGTTGAACTTCGCTTTCCATTTTCTTCTCTTCTAGTTCTGCACAATCTGTTTGCTTCAAAAGTTGCTGTTCCTTCTTGGATGATGGTTTGCCAGAGTTTTCTGTCCTTGACATTGGTTTCCCAATTGTTGATGTCAATATTACATTTCTTCATGTTGGCTTTTAAAATGTCTTTGAATCTCTTCTGTTGTCCGCCTCTTTTACGTTTGCTTTCTTTAAGCTGGGAATAGAAGATTTGTTTGGACAGGCGTTCGTCTTTCATCCAAACAACATGACTGCTCCATCTTGATGACGTAGGCTTCAATGCTTGTTGTTTTTGCTTCATTCAGCACGCTGACATTGCTTCTTCTATCTCCCCAGCTGATATTCAAGATGTTTCTAAGGCAGTATTGATGGAACTTTTCAAGGGCCATCTGACATCGTCGGTATGTTGTCCAAGTTTCTGATGCATAGAGGAGAATTAGGATCTCCACTACTTTGTATAGTAACATTTTGGTGTCTGTCTGGGTGTCATGATCATGAAAGACTTTTGTTTGGAGATATCCAAAAGCTGTTCCAGCGTATTTAAGACAATGTTGGATTTTGTCATTAAGGTTAACATTGGAGGAGAGGTGACCTCCAAGATACAGAAAGTGATCCAAGTTTTCCAGGGTTGTTTTGCCAAGTTGAATTGATGATTCTTTCCAATTTGTCTCAGTTGGTGATGGTTGATAGCTGATCTGAGTCTTCTTGGAATTGATGGTAAATCCAAGTTTCGTGTATGCATGGTTGAAGGCAGTCAGAATCTGTTGTAGGTGCTTTTCTGAGAGAGTTGCAACACTGTTGTCATCTGCACATTGGAACTTAATGAGGGAACTCATGGATGTCTTGTCTTGTTTTTGGACTTAAAGCTGGGCAAGACTGAAAAGTCTGCTATCTGTTCTGTAGACAATTTTGATTCCTGGGGGTAGGTCATCCTTGATGATGTGGATGATTTATTGCAGTAAAGATGGTGAACAAAATTAGGGCAATCACGCATCCCGGTTTTACTCCTGATCTGACTTGAAAAGACTCAGTTACTGTTGTTGACCATAACTGTGGCAAGCATGCCATCATGACAAGTCTCAGGTTTCGAATGTATTTTTCAGGGCATTCATAGGTGGATAGAACATCCCATAGAATTTCCCTTGATGCTGAGTCAAAGGCTTTGGTGAGGCCGATGAATGCCATGTACAAATGGTCAGAGTAGATAAGGAGCAACTGCTCCTATGGGTGTGAGAATTGAGAACCAGAGAACACCTTCAAGTGATTAATAAAAGAAACAATAGCGGCATCAAGTAAAACATTAATATAGAGCAGTTGGTGAGCATCTGGAATGCAATGTCAGGAGTTTTGCTGGAGGCTGATTCAGTTCAGGCCTTCAAAGAGAATTGGATAACTTTTCTGAATAGGAAACAGTTACAGAACTAAAGGAAAAGTTGGAATTGCTGTTGCAGGGAGCTGGCAGAGATGCAGTGGGCCACATGTCTTCCTCCTTTGCTGTGATGGTCATTCTGTGATTCTGTGCTACAGACATAAATGCAATGCTTTTGGGAAAGGATTTCCAGGTTTCTGATACAACAGCAATGAAAGCACAGAGATAATAATCCCAAATTGGGATGGTATTCGGCTAATAGCCAAATTTGTAGATGCTAATCTTCTACTGTCTAATGTGTATCTGCTGTCCTTATAGATAAGAGGGTAGTTTGGAAAGTGCAGTCAAGGTGGTATTGTAAATAGCTGTGCTGCATCTCAAAGATGGCATGTGTTAATTTCACGATGTGTTGCTGGAGAGAATGTTTCAGGTGGCACATGCTGTGCTGATCTAGTAGGTCACTTGGATTTGGCTGGTAGTGAGCTTCATAAGTGTAGTTAGAGGTGCATTAAAGAAGATAAGAAAGAAGATAACAAGGAATTTGGGGGATGGGGAGGGTGGAGAGGAATTGGCGTAGAAATTGAGGAGGATGATTAGGTTTGTTAATGTTTTCATCTTTGATGTTGGGCCTGCCACTAGTCATGTTGCCAACAGTAGACATCCAAATCATGACCAACACCATCTCTTTCAAACTATTCAGAATGTGTGGACTCTCCTGTCCCTCAGGTTAGCTCCTGCTCTCTTCACTTATATACCACCTTATCCTCAAAAAGAGAAACATAGATTAGTGAGTGTCTTTCAGTCTATTTAGCTGATGTGGAAGACCTGTTCAAATAAAAGCTATATGATAAAGATGTGAGGCGAAATGTAAAAGAATTAAGTGAAACATGAATGTTTGCTGTGTATTCTGATTGATTCAGACTTGATAGGTGATTGGGATCTGGTGATTTCAGTAGTACCTGAGGTTAATGGTGACATTGGTAAGATACACCATTGACAGAGTATTTGCTAGAATTCACCACTTGTGTGATCACTTCTTACAGCACTGCATCTTTGGAGCTTGCCTTCTGGCATTGATTTACATGGCTATCTGCTTTTGTTGCCTTCTGACTGGTTTTAGAAGACCTCATGATCACTTGCAGATGCAAGACATCCTCCTTTTCACTCCCTCATTCAATGCCTTACCTTAAAGAGGCATATTCTAACCAGTGCAGACTAGCTTTCAGTGATGGTAGGCATTCAGATGCAGCTAGCCAATGAACAGTGCAGTTCATGCTGCCTGGATACCATGAAAATGAGAAGGTGGCATTGAACTGATGAGCATTGTTGTTAGTAGGTGTCAGTTATTTGTGCATCGCATTCCCTGTGGCTATTTTCAAGGGCCAATTATTTTACCTCCCAAAATGTTAGAAATGTGCAGTATGTTGGTCAGCCTTCGATTGATAGAATATGATTTTATAAGCTTCTATCAAACCTTGCCTTCCTTTAACTGTAGATTAGTGTGCCCCGTGTTTCAACATTTTTTATTTTTGTAATGTCTTCTGTGATTCTGATGCTTGTAATACAGCGCATGAACTTTTTGTTTATGCTCTGCATCCCATGGACATCATGGATATTACAACAAGTGTGAGTTTACTCAATGACAATGATTACGAGAAAACAAGTATTAATTTTATTTATGTGACAGAATAAAGCCTATTTCCTTCTGTCTAAGGTTAAAAAATTCCTTTATTGTCATAAGCATAATGTTTAATTTAAGAAAACAGTTTACATAGAGGAAGATATATTCCAGTGTATATATAACCCAAATAACCATTGCTGTGTAATGTGAATACCATTGTATAAACTTAGTGGACCAGCACCGATCCTTGTGGCACTCCACTTGTCACAGGCCTCCAATCTGAAAAACAACCCTCCACCACCACCCGTTGTCTTCTACCTTTGAGCCAGTTCTGTATCCAAGTGACGAGTTCTCCCTGTATTCCATGAGATCTAACCTTGCTAATGTGTCTCCCATGGGGAACCTTGTCGAACGCCTTACTGAAGTCCATATTGATCACGTCTACCGCTCTGCCCTCATCAATCCTCTTTGTTACTTCTTCAAAGAACTCAATCAAGTTTGTGAGACTTGATTTCCCATGCATAAAGCCATGTTGACTATCCCTAATCAGTCCTTGCCTTTCCAAATACATGTACATCCTGTCCCTCAGGATTCCCGCCACCGACGTCAGGTTCACTGGTCTATAGTTCCCTGGCTTGTCCTTATCACCTTTCTTAAACAATAGCACCACGATAGCCAACCTCCAGCAGCTCACCTGTGACTATCGATGATACAAATATCTCAGCAAGAGGCCCAGCAATTACTTCTCTAGCTTCCCACAGAGTTCTCGGGTACACCAATCAAGTCCTACTTTTATCCACTTTTGTACGTTTCAAGACATCCAGCACTTCTTCCTCTGTAATGTGGACATTTTTCAAGATGTCACCATCTATTTCCCTACATTCTATATCTTCCATGTCCTTTTCCACAGTAAATACTGATGCAAAATACTCGTTTCGTATCTGCCCCACCTCCTGCGGCTCCAAACAAAAGCCGCCTTGTTGACCTTTGAGGGGTTTAGATCAGAGTGGTGCTGGATAGGCACAGCAGGTCAGGCCGGATGATGAGCAGGAAAATCGATGTTTCGGGCAAAAGCCCTTCATCAGGAATAGAGGCTTTATTTCTTGTGAAGGGCTTTTGCCCGAAACGTCGATTCTCCTGCTCATCGAATGTTGCCTGACCTGCTGTGCTTTTCCAGCACCACTCTGATCTAATCTGTGGTTTCCAGTATCTGCAGTCCTCCCTTTTGCCTCTCGGATCTTTGAGGGGCTTTATTGTCTCCCTCTTTATCCTTTTGTCCTTAATGTATTTGTAAAATACATCATTATGGAAAAGAAACCTTGATGTGTTAACCATTCTTCACACGCCTCACTCATGGTTAAGATAGTAGTAATATGGTTGCTGATAGTGTATTTAAAAAGAAAATAATGTGGAACATGTTGCTATAATGCCATCCAGCAGATGGCAGGAATACTTTCCATATTCTATTTAGTTTTAAATTAACATTGTTATGAGTTAACTAAAGGGTTGTTTTCACACTTGATGGTTTGATAGGTATTCTTAGAAATCCTTAATTGTCTACGCAGTTACATCTGTGGTAAATCTGTTGATACAATTGCCCATTCTAAATGAAGCATTGTGTGAAATTTTAAATAAAATGAATCTCGGCTGTATACCCAGGATTTCTCAGGCTTTGCAAGATTTATTAACAGAACACATCAAATTTAGGTAATTTAGTATTTCCTGATTATTGCTTTTGGGCTGAATAACACCAACTGTATTTTAACAACACATCTCCTCATGGTTGATTTTAACAGATCTTTCCAACTTTACCTCATAATGTATGATATCATCTGAATCACTTGAATTACTGCAGTAGGCTTTCAGTTTTGATATTATATAGGGTAGATGTTCTACATCTGGAATATTTTTAATGATATAATTCCTGATGTCATGATTCAAATAAGGCTACAACTCTGAAATGATGTTAACCAGTGTCACAACTTCACTACTGTGATAAGTACAAGATATTGTTAGCAATTTGTATTTTCTTGATTCTTGGGATGTGAATCTACTGTCATGGCCTGCATTTATTGCTCATTCATAAGTACCCTCAATGAAGTGGTGATGAGTTGAGTTCTTCATATCTAAGTGCTTTACTGGGCTATTCCAGAGGACGATTAATTTTGTTTTATTTATTCATAGAATGTGGCTTTGCTGGCTGTGCCAACATTTTTTTCCTCATTCCTAATGGTCTTGGAGAAGATGATGGTCTGCTGCCTTCTTGAATTATCGCAGTCCATTTGGTTTACATATCCCCACAATTCTCTCAGGCAGGGAGTCCAGGATTTTGAATGAACGGCAAATATAATCCAAATTCAGGAAGATGAATCACTTGATAGGAACTTGGTGATGTATCTACTGCCTTTGTTTTTCTAGGTGGTAGTGATTGTGAATTTGGAAGGTGCTGCATACAGACGAGACTGGGTCTGGGTATTCCAGATGAAGAGCGGCCACCGTAGATAGGGCTCTCATTCATTCATTATTTGCATCAATTGCAAAGCATTGTTCGAAGGGTTTATCAAAATCATCTGGTTATGTTGTTAAAACACATCACATGTTTTACAGCCTGAGAGAAGTAATGGGAAAATATTATGATTTCAGCTGGTGATATTGCTGAACAAGTCAGATCCCAGATTGAAGTCTGCCTTAATAGATCAAATTTGTCTTTCTTTTCTTTAATGTGGTGGTCTTTCACTGAAACATATGCATGCAATGCTCCATGCACGTTTGGCTTAACTAAATACACAAGAGAAACAAAAATAAAATAGAACAAACTGTTTTGTTTTGTAAAGGTTTTGTAGCACATGACAGTTTGAAATAGATGGAATTTTGTTCTATCACTTCACAGTACTCAACTGTAAGAGAAGAGTTCCCTTCTCTTATCACATCTACAAGTTTCTTTTGATTCCCGGTTTTGAGAGCTTGACGGCCTTTTCCTTGATTATTCACACAACTGATCTAAAAATTTCTGTACTTCAAAAAACCCTTCAAGGCTTTTAACCAAGCCCTTCAGGTCTGGGCTTTTCAAACTGAAACTCTCAACAGCGAGGTGACCAATTTCATAAATGTTCTGAAATAACTCTTTTTTTTTCCCTAGGAAAACCTGTTCTTACATCTGATGTCAGGCAATTTTCTGTGAACTGAAAACTGAAAGCTTTCTAATGTTTGGGGCTTTCCTAAGTAAAATTCAATTAAACAAAAAAAAGGTCATGCCTCTCTCCAATTTGTAATGCCGTCACAATACAGGCCCACTCACTTGTTGCCTGACACATACCTTGTTGCATCAAATCCTTGCATGCTGGTCACCAGGTCCTGGTGACATGTCTGCTTTCTGTCCTGTTAGTTGTAAGAGAAAAACTTTGTCCATCATGTTAGAGATTGCTACAGGAAGTTCTCTGAATGCGAGCATTCTGGCATTACTGAGGAATTAAGGAACCGCACTTTTGAGAATGCTTACCTCTGTTCACAATAGCATGATTCCAGAATGATCATTTCACGTGCTTTGTTCTGCGCATGCACCAATGTCAGCACCGGTCTTCATACTGTTCTGTGCATGTGCTGATGTCAGCTGCAGACAGAGCAGTTTTCTGAGAGAGGTACTGTACAGAGAGCAGCTTTCTCTCTCTATTTCTGAGAGAGATACATTGAGCAGCTTCTTGTGAAAGGTAAACTACTCATAGATTATCCCGTTTTTGAAATAATGGAGGGGCATAGTGACAAGGATGTTAGCAAGAAGTGTCCTGGTGATTAAAATTGCAGGTGATGAATGCAAAAGAAAGGTTATAACACTGGAAGAGCAGCTAGATATTATAAAGAGTTTTGAGCATTAGGAGTGAATATGTGATATAGCTCGCTTAACAGGAAATGAAGGTCTCTACCTTACACACCATGATGACCCAATATCCCTGCATTAACAATATTTTTTAAATGTATTGTGTTAAATTTACTTTTTGTTTCGTGATAAATATGACTTATACTTGTGTTCAGGCTGTGCTATGTTTTGCATTAGGCTTTCAGGTGACTTTTGAGTGATTGTAAGTGAATTTATTTTTTGCTGGTCTGCCCCTAACCCCACTTTTCCTATAGGCCCCATTATTTATATTGTGATTTTCTATTAAGCAGCTATGGTTATAGGAGAAGTGCCTGTACAATGTTTCCTCCCATTAGCACCTTGCTTATCTGACATCTTTGGGATATTTATAGTGCCTTCCACCATGGAGACCAATTCACAGTATTGGTTTGAATTATCTGCCATTTGCCTGTTCCCAGTTATCAGTTCCCCAGTCACATTCTCCACACTCATTTTAGCTGCTCTCTTTCCTTTTATATGCCTGTGGAAGCTCTTGCTGTTTGTTTTTATATTCCTTGTCAATTGATTTTCATAAACAATTACCTCCCTTTTCAGTAGTTTTTTAGTCATCACTGCTGGTTTCTTAAAAGAAAAATCAATCCTATGACCTACCACTGGTTTTACCAACTTTGTATGTCTTGGTTTTTGATTGAATACTTTCTTTGACCATCTGGGTGGTTCATTGTTCCCATTGGGTCCTTCTTTCCAACCAGAACTATTGTTTGCTTAAATGGCAGCCTACTGCTCATCTACTGACTGTGTCCCTTTAGTCTATTTCCCAGCCCACATTTGATAAATCTTTTGCCATACTTCTGTAACTGGACTTATTTAATTTTAGGACAATGCTTTGAAACCTGAATTGCTCTCTCTCAAACTGAATTTGAAACGCTATCATGTTGTGATTGCTACCTCTGAGAGCCGTGGTCTCCTACATGTTGATCGCAGAGTCCCTGAGAGTTGATCTCAACAGCATCTACATTCTGTCATCATGTGAATCTCTAACAGTTGATCTCACCACACATTCCTGTGTTTTATTGCTGCACACAGGTTGATCATCATGGTGCTGTATGACTTCTACTGTCTGAAGCCAAGACTGGAGAAAAGTGCATGCTGTTAACAGGCTTTGCCAGCTTGTTGCATTGTGTTTCAGTTTGGTCAAGATGGGCTGTCATTGCAGAGTAAAGTAATTTTTATGGTGGCAATGCAAACAAACTAATAAGGAATATTCCAGGAACTGATGTGTGAAGCCAGTATATTAAAGTACTAGAAACATGGTATGCTATTCAGACCATCATGTCGATGTAGACTGTCCATAAGAACAGCCCAGATATTCGAGCTCCTCTGCCCGCTCTCTATAGACCTGCAGTTTTTCTTCAGTTGCTTATCAGGAGGTGATGCTCTGGTGGTATTATCACTGGGCTGTTAATCCAGATACCCAAATAATGTTCTGGGGACCTGGGATTGAATCCCACTGTGGCAGATGGTGGAATTTGAATTCAACGAAAATCTGGAATTAAGAGTCTGAATCCATTGCCGATTGTCAGAAAAACTCATCTGTTTCACTAACGTCATTCTTGCATGGTCTAGCCTACATGTGAATCCAGATCCAAAGCAATGTGATTGACTCTTAACTGCCCTCTGGGTAAGTATGGTTGGGTAATAAATACTGGCTGAGCCAGTACTCCCACATCCCATGAATGAATTTTAAAAAATCTGATAGGTCTATGTAGGACAAAGGCAAAAAAACAAAGGATGACATGCACTGCATCCATTATACCAAGCTATGAGATCTCAATTGCACCTCATTACAGTTTACTTTATCTAAAATAGCCTGTTCTCAGGTAGGGTGTGCACCATCTTGCTCTAAGGAACAATCATTGACACAGTCTACAAATGTGTCTGACATTTATTTCTAGTTACAAATGCTGCACATATTCAAATAAAGGTGCTTAATTTTTGACTCTTTACCTTTATTACTTATTCTGGTTCTAATCTCTGCTGTAAGACAGTGCCTTCTTCAGGATACACTTTGATTATTGTTCATTTCTTCACTACCCTGCACCTCTATTCTGTAATTAAATTTTGACTTTTTACATTCACTTTAATTGAACTACCTACCCCTCCCCCCACACACACAGACACACACAGACACACACAGACACACACAGACACACACAGACACACACAGCTAAGCTCCGACTAATTCATTTATAGCCCCATCTACAACCTTATGCATTTGATCCACTAGGACATTATCCCCAACAGGGTTCAGATGAAGTCTGTCTTAACCAAACAGCTCTCTCTTTCCCCAGTTATATTGCCAGTGCCCATAAATTGGAACCCATTTCTTGAAGACTAATCTTTCGCCAGATATTTATCTATCCTTTATTTATCTTTTGCTAATTTCCATGTGGCTTAGGTAGTAATCCTAAGATTATTACTTTTGTGGTTTAGCTTTTTAATTTGGCCCAGGTGCCTCATAATCTTCAAGTGGGAGGAGTTCGCCCTGTATTGTTGTTCATATCTATGTGAACCATGACCGGTGGATCGTTCCTCTCCCCTTGTAAGTCCCTCTCCACCCCAAAAGTGATATCTTGAACTTTGGCACCAGGTAGCCAACACAAGACTCTAACTTTGCTGTGGAGCATCTGTTCCATGAACTGTATTATCCCTTATGACCATTTAATTTCTCTTTTCTTCCTCAACTTGAATGGCCCTCTAGTCAAACTCTGACTGTCCCTGCAGTCTGTGCCTTTGTTGACACTGGGGGCGAGTATATCATAACTGTTGAACAAAGGAACTGGCTGAGGCCCCTCCAAAGCTAATTGGTGATTGGATCCCAATAACTACCTCATTGGCAGTCACACCATCTTGTGCTTGACTGTAGATAAAATTTGATTTAATGAATCTAAGGGATCTGACTGCCACTTGAAACACACTGTTTCGGATTTCACCCTTCCCTGATGCATAACAGTGGCATAGTTTGGGCTCCAGCTCATCAATTGTGAGCCAAAGTTTCCTTAAGCAGTCAATGCTTGCTGTAGATATGGTCACCATGAACTGCACTAGGATCCACCAGTTCCCATTTATTATAGTTGCTGTACATCACCCATTCGGTTATCTCTATTCCATTTAATTAATTTGGATGTTACATATTCTTAAATGCAAATTTCCTAACTGTCCTCCAGCTGTAATAATGTTACCTGAATCAAACTACTTGGCCAATTAAAACAGACATGGAAGAAATATCTAAAAGTTAACTACTTGTTTTTTTGTGATGCCACACTTCAGCTCTGACAGGTTGGAACAGGTTTGGGGGTGTTCTAACTTGTTAATGTTTATATCAACTTTTACTGCCATGCTTGCGCAGGTCTGCTCTTGCAGTCTGGTTCACAGTGGTGTTATTTGCTGCACACTCCTTCCAGTCTCTATACTGTAATATAATGCAATATAAGATGCTATTGCCACAAAGGGCCATACACTACTCTCTCATTTTATAGAGACAATTGGTTTCACA
This sequence comes from Chiloscyllium plagiosum, assembly GCF_004010195.1. Taxonomy (NCBI): domain Eukaryota; kingdom Metazoa; phylum Chordata; class Chondrichthyes; order Orectolobiformes; family Hemiscylliidae; genus Chiloscyllium; species Chiloscyllium plagiosum. Next base: position 28,685,198 of record NC_057724.1, read on the forward strand.
CAGCTTGGGTTTGACTACTCCACGAGCATAGAATAAAGGGAGGAGGCAGGCCTCCATGAATTACCATGGTGAACACATGCTGTCGTCTTTAGTCTGTGCCACACTTTATAGAAGGTCAATTAGCTCAGTCGTCTTGATGAATAATGTCAGGTACTCTGCATTCAGTGATATTACCCCTATGGCACTTTCTCTCAAATTTATCTTCCTCTGAGTATAAATTTTTTTCATTTAAACCATTATTGTTTAGAACAGCTTAATAAGTTAATTAATCTTTTATTTTGTAAACTCCATGATGCAACAGAAATTTTGAGTAATGCGCACAAACATTGTGCAGCCGACTCTTTAACATGAAAGTGTCCACTTTAGCATGATACTATACGTGATGCTGATTGGCTGCATGTTTGCACAATGACGACTGCCTGTGCTTCTTTAATGTGGAGGTGCATCGGGCTACATCAGTTGCTTGAACATATCCTGAAAAACTTTGGTGATGGAAAACCAGTGGTAATAGGGTAGCAGAGAAGCTGAAAGCTTCCAGCTTCTTTGATGCAGTACTGTAGGCCTTAGTGATGGAGTTTATAAACAGGAGCGAGACGATGGGTCTGCGGGGACCATGAGACCATTGAGGCACACCCTGCAAAGGAAATAGGAGCTGGTGGCTAAAGCAACCTGAAGACCTGGAAAATGTTCAGTGGCTTTGCAAATCTAATCAAGGTCAGTGAGTACATTTTTCAAGTCAAAACTACAACAGGAGCAGTCTCTCATACTACCCACTGTACCACAGCCCCATCACTCACCCATTAGCAAACAGGATTTTTGCCTGACACTCGAATGGTGCACCTCACTTTTACTCAATGCTTGTCACCCTTCTATCAACTCTTTGCAGCATCAACATAGCTTCAGTTGTAGCGGGCAGGTCAGAGTATTGCAATATGAAACCTACACATTGTTGCTGATATTCTTATGTCTCTGTTTCAGGGTAAGGTCACAGATAACCATGGAGCAAATGGAGAGGTGCTGTAGGTTAGGAATGCCTGAATCCCCTGAACTGTTCAGGGGACATTGCAATCCTCACCTGGTTCTGGCCTACATGTGACTCCAAATCCACAGCAGTGAAGTTAACTGTTATTTGCCCTCTGAAATAGCCTTGCAAGCCTCTCTAATCTAGGGCAATTAGAAATGAGCAGTAAGTGCTGCCTGAGCCAACATCACATGAATAAATAAAAAAGAAAATGGGGAGTGACAGTGGATCCACTGAATGCAAAACTGTTGTCATCTCTTATGAAGATATTAATTGGTAGCATACCACATTCAATCTGTTAGTGCACTTGCTGTTGTCAGCTCATTAGCCAACCTAGCTTGCAGTCACCAGTGCCAAGATGGTGCAGTCTGAACTTATGCCATCCGGAGATAGAGCTGTTTGAAGTGTTTTGCATGGCCATTTGTTTTGTTTTTTCTGATATATGAAAGTCACTGGGATAGGTGTATTTAGCAAGGCATAGGTAAGCTGAAGGCAGACAGTCAGGGCATGAACAAAGGTGATTAGTTGACTTTGTATGCTTATTTATGTATCTTTTTAAAATCCAGTTAATTTTTTTTTATTTTTTGCATTGTACCAAGTGTACACTGTTATGCTTAGTGATGGAGGACTGTACGGTGTGGGGCTGTTGATAAATAGGAAATAGGAGTTGTGTTTCTGACTTCAGAGTTGATGAGCTCTTTAGAGAGCTCAAGCATAAAGGAGTCTGTCTGTGTTGCTTGCACCCTTCCTGTTCTTCCTCTCGATCCTGCTGCAATACGCTCTGTGCTCCTTACCTGCCCTCTAGGGTACAATTCAAAGAATGTATAACACGCAACAGATAACCTTGGCTTGTGAGTTTTCTCTGCTGTGTGCTGCTGGTCTTCTCCAGAGTGGTTTAAGCTTTGGAAATGGTATTTCTTTATGCCTGTGGTTTACTGTATGACATTTTCTGGGGCATGATAGTTGTCATTGTACACATGTCACATGTGAATGTGTAGGTTACATACTGCACCATTAGCCATGTGGTCAGCAATAGAATTTGTTGGGCCTTCCTCTCTTTTTCAGCAGTTTGTCTTTTTCTCAGAGACCTCTGTTTATTTCCCAATTCATATTGAATTTCACAGGGATTATCTGTTAGTGCATCTATGTGTGCAAGCACCCAGTTTGTGCAGGAGCCTTGAAATAAGAAACAAATTCCTTCAGCACTTGCCATACTGTTCATTGTAGGAGTTTGTAGTTTGAAACAACAATATAAATCATTAACCACTATAGAAGTAGAGCAATAGCCATAAGAAGTGAAGCAGCAATTTACTGGGAAGCTGACGATCCCTTTGAATAATGCTGGTGAGAAGTACTTTCTTGCTGCTTAATATGTGATTAGCTGTGTAAAGTTAAAAGAGCTGTTAGCTGAAATATCTAACTCAAAAATGACACTTGGTATCAAAGATATCATGATACTCCACACTATTAGCAGCTGTTCACTATTTGCAGGACAATGTGGGATTAGGTAAAATGCACAATAAAAATGTACACTTGTGCCATTGAGGACAATTTGAAGTTCCAAAGACACTTGGAATTCCTAAATGAATGGGCAATAACAAGTCAATTGTTAGTCCTAAGTATTTAAGGACTTGAATTCCTTTGGATGTTGTCCACCTTCTTTTCCATCACCAAGTTTGCTTACTTTCATTGTCTTAAGTGTCATCTTCAAAGACTTTGCCCCCTCTGCTTATATTTTTTATAAATAGTTTCAAAGCATGTCCACTGTCTTTAATTTCAGTAAGGAAAGTAGGTTAGTGAAAGGAAGAGAAATATTCAAAGAAAATGTAGGACGTACCAGCAAAATTGAAAGGTGCATACGTGAAAATTACAGCTATTTGTTTAGGGTAATTTATGCTTGTGAAGTTTGAAAATATTGAACTTTGGCAACTGCGTAAATTTCCTCATAGATATTTTTTGTGAAAGCCATATTTGCTGAGTGTATTTTGTTTACCTTTATCCACTCATACAACTTAATTTCTTGAATAATATTTTACTTTGATGCAGTCATCTAATGTGCTTGTTTTAGTTTGTTGTGGTTAGAACAGAATGTTTTCTGTTACATTCTGATGTCCAGCTAGGCACTCATAAGCAAGAGCTCTTCATTGTTGGCGCCTGAATTAGGGATTTCAGTTCAGCATATGGCTACTATGTTTGATCTAACAATTGGCTGACAATGGACACACTTAAGTTACTTCCTATAATCAGCAGCACTATATCTCATAGTTACAGATTTCTGGTTTTATCTGGCCACTCAACTATTACTACTGATAATAAATTCTGTCTTGTTGACAGGTGTATGTGTTCTATCCAAGGGAGAATTTCAGCAGGCGAGAAAGAAGTAAGTAAATCATTTTTGTTCATGGAGTCATTTCAGAACATTATACTGTTACATCTAAAAAAATTTTCTGATGTCAACAGTGTTGTTTCAAACATTCCCATTATGGGTACTGAGGACCTTATTTTGTAGTTTATAATCTGAGGTCTTCTGTACCCTTAGCAAATATGTTTATGAATTTATCAATGGAAGACCAAACAATTTTCATGTTAGAAATTGCCAGGAAAATTAAATATAAAACCAAATAAAGCATTTTCTCCTTTTATGTAAGACTTTGGTTGAGTCTTATTTCAGTAATCATGTCTGGCTTTGTTTTTTCACCTATCTTATACCATCGTAGCTGCCTAGATAAGATTAAAAACCTAGATGTACTTGTACTAAAGTTGGGATGATCTGGTAGAGGTATTAACAGCTTTATGGATCTAGGCTATATTTATTTACATCGATTATTTAATTCAGATCGGAGGACTGAGATCATACCGACTCGTTTATATAAGCCGAGCACTAACTTGGGCATTGGGAGGTTATTGTTTTCCCAATTGATAAATTGGGAAAATTGCAGGTTTGGCTTGATTTACTGTGTATTTCAAAAGAGAGCTGGATCAGTTCCTGCTTATAACAAAGTTGACAACAAACAAAAGGTAGGATGATTAGCAAATGATATAAATCATAGTAAATAGGAGCTGGAATAAATAACCTAAATAGTTCAAAATTTTCCCTGATGTTTTCTTCTTAAATTGCCTCTGACTCTGGTTTTCTTAATCTGATTCTTTCTCTTCCTCCCTCTCTCTCTCTGGTGATTGCATAGCTGATCATGGGTTAAGGGCATTATGATCAGGATTCTGTTGAATAGGCCAGTCATTTTCTTTTAACTGTCTGTCATTTTCTTCTGTTGAAAATAAAAGTTGTCTCTATTGTCCTGATGGGCCTGTTTGAGTCATTACTTGTTACTAGTGGTGATTTTACTTGCAGCTTCTTCTCATCTTAAAAACTTTTTTCACAGCCTGCACCAGCTAAGATGTGTTATCTGTTCATGTATTTTGCTTCCCTTTTTGTAGCTTTCCTGTATATTTCAAAACCACTACCATTCACATACTGCCTGTTTACATGTTTAACATATTTGTATTGTCTAAACTAATTGTGTTTCCACTAGACTTTTTTATCATGTCATTATCATCCCACTATAAAGTGCTTTCTTGCTTCAAGATTCTTCCAAAACTTTCTTTGATCCCACTGTCTGAGTTGGATATTTAATTTAGTGTTGAGTTATCTCTTCCCTACCCATGGAAAAGCTCCGCCTCTGCATTGACACCTCCAATTCTCCATGCTTTGTCTAGAAATTGATACTAATTTTGGAAACACTGAACTTCTGCTGCTGACCTGGGACTTGGCTATCACTCTATACGCTAATACCTGCACTGTTTCTTCCTTTGCTGACATTACTACCATGTTTCTGCCCATCTGCTTCTTGGAATCTCTCTGACTGCTCCCTACTACTTTCCATTTCTTGCTCCTGGTGTTCACTCTGCTGCTTCCCAGAGGGAGAGGGGACAAGGCAGGGGAATTAGGTGGGAGAGATTGGGAAATTGTGAAACAGATGATAGGAAAGGATTTTCTGACAATTTGCTGTCTTGAATGCAATACTTTGCTGTCTTGAATGCAAGTAATGTTTAAGGGTGTCATTATTCAAATGTGGGAGTGTGCCCTTTGCAGCTGCAGCATCAGCAAACATTGTTTTCCCCAAAACGTCATCAGGGAATTTCAGTTTAAGTTGGGAAAGTAAATCTATCAATATACTCCCTGAATGCACTCCCAGTTTGGTTCAGTATGTTGGTTTTATGCAAGGGTGTAAGTTTGCATAATCCTGGAAATTTTCAGGCATGGTTCTATATTGAAACTATGTAAGAGTTTGTATAGTGCTTGCATAGCTTAAGAACTGAACACTTCAGTGTGTATGCAAGATATTTTGGAGCCTTACCTTATTGCTTTACAGGTGTGGGAAATGATAAATCTTTTTTGCTTGAACTGGGATCTATTGTTACGTTTCAGTTGTTGAGGGAAAAGAATTTATTCTGGCAGGAAATGCAATCACAACGAGATAATGTGTCTTCAAAGACTCGTTAACATTTTCGATTATGCACATAACTGAATTTGATTTGAGACTTCAGAATTTAGTTTTGTTTCAACACATGAAATATTTATGGTTTCATTTGCATCAGAAATTACAGTATGAACAACTTATTTGTGCTTCATCCCAAACTGGAGAAGGCAGTAAATTAAAGATTGTGATGAAGCTGTCACAGTTTGAATTCTTTGCCCCATGCTAATTTTTTTGTTTTTAAGTGAGTATAATGCTGTTATCACATTAAGGTGAAGCATGATCCATTCTTCCTCAGCACAATATCTAACATAGAACCTCCTTGATGTAAAATAGTGACATGTGAGCTGCACCATTTAATAGTTTGATGCCCATTCGATAGTTTTTAATACATATACAGAAACAAATAGGTGAAATTTTACATTGCAACAATGTAATCATCTCCAGGTCTTACTTTATTAATGCATTGTTAAAGATTGCTGCCTGTGGAAGTTCATTTAGTAATGGATATGTTTCTTCTGAACCTCCTAATCAGCATGCGGTTTCATTGATAAACATGGCAGCAGATGGAATTCTTTGGATGTATTACTTTAGCCATTCATTCAATAATTCATCAAAATGGCAAAGGTCACTTCCACATGTTTTCTGATTCTGAATCTGGGCTGGCTCATTTTATTGCAAGAGCACAGTATTTACAAATTGGTCTTCCTAGCCTGTACCCTCCTTCAATGTGAATGCACTAGTTCTGATAAACATCGTCTAAGTGTGTTGTACTTGGTGATCTAGTTTTTTAAACTCTTCTCTTCAGGCGATGTGAGCATTGTTAACAAGATCACATTTGTTCCCCATCCCGAATTGCCACAGAATCATACAGCACGCAAACATACCCTTTGGTCCAACTTGCCCATGCCTACCAGAACATCCCAATCTAACCTGGTCCCACTTATCAGCATTTGGCCCATATCCCTCTAAACCCTTCCTACTCAAATACTTATCCAGATGCCTTTTCAATATTGTAATTGTACTCACCTCCACCACTTTCCATGGCAACTTGTTTCATACACACACCAACCCTCTCCATGAGAAAGCTGCCCCTTGGGTCCTTTTTAAATCTTTCCCTTCTCATCTTACTCCTATCCCATATAGTTTTGGACTCCAACCTAGGAAAAAAGCCTTAGCTAATCATTCTATCCATGCCTCACACCTCCCCCTATGATTTTATAAACCTTTATAAGGTCATCTCTCAACTTCCAATGCTCGAGGGGGGAAAAAGTCCCAAACTATTCAGCCTCTTCCCATAACTCAAACTTTCCAGTCCTGGCACCATCCTTATAAACCTTCATGCACCCTGTCAAGTTTAACAACACCACCTATAGAAGGGTGACCAGAATTATATGCAGTAATGTAAAGGTGGCCTCACCAATGTCCTGTACAGCCACAACATGACATCCCAATTGCTATACTCCGTGTTCTGACCAATGAAGGCAAGTGTGCCCAGCACCATCTTCACGACCCCGTCAATTTGTTAGAGCTGTTACTTCATTAATTGTTGGAAATTTTGTATTTCTATTCTAGTATTTTGAAGGATCATAACCAAAGTGTTTACCTATTTTCCAGATAGCGATTGACCTACTCTTCGTTTTCAGTATCATGTGTATTTAGTTATCCTTTGTTTTCATAAATTGAACCTTTATTTTTATTCAAATTAAAATACCTCATTAGAGTCTTTTTAAAAGTAAAATTCTCTCAGCCTGCCAACATGATTGACCAGAAACAAATTATGTCAAATCAGTGATTGTTGTTAGGACATTGCAATGTCTCAATCCATGGTCAGCTCCATATCAAGTAATGTTTGCCATTGCTAGTCAGTTCTAGAGCCTTGCAATGTTTTCAAGTCCTAGTTAATGAATAGACATAGATATAGAACAATACAGCACAGAACAGGCCCTTCGGCCCACGATGTTGTGCCGAACATTTGTCCTAGCTTAAGTACCTATCCATGTACCTATCCAATTGGCGCTTAAAGATCTGACCTTTGTGTGTATATTTTTCTTTATTCATGAATTGAAAGCTCCATGAGGTCTATATATTCAGATCGAAGCAGATTTTTGACTTTATCATTATTGTTTTGGTATTTACATTCATCTCACAAATCAATGCAAGGCATCCTGTTGGTTTCTGCAGGTATTGAAAACCTTTCTTAGACTTATTCAGAAACATACTAGTAAGGTTTAAATGTTCCCATTGCCCCTGTAGTGTTTCTCACATCCAAAGATGCCAACTCCATTCTGAAGCGGTTTCCGAGAGCAAATCGTTTTCTAGAAGAGATCCGGCAAGGCAGCATTGAGCGAGAATGTATGGAGGAGATCTGTGTATATGAAGAGGTAAAGGAGGTATTTGAGGACAATGATAAAACAGTGAGTGTATTCTTCAGATTTCACCACCTTGATTGACGTGTAAAGTTTAAGTAGTGTTTAATGTACATGTCTTTATTGTGTACATACAAAATTTGTTTCTTCTGGTCTGATTAAGTGTGAAACTTGAACTTTTTGGCAAATTTCACACTGGTAGCGAGTATTGTTCTGGGTCCTGCTGTGGAATATACTGATTTATATTTAGAAATGCACCATCAGATGTAGAACTAAACCATTGAGTAAGTTATGACACAAATTAGATACTTGTTGAGTAAGCTAAATCAGTCCAGGTAGGTGTTGATGTAATTCATCACAGAACTCTTTGATTAGGAATTTTAAAAAAGAGCTGTCTCGGTTCACATTAACTATTATAATAAATGTATTAAGATGTAAAATTCTGATGTGTGATGTCAATTAAATGCAGCATTGGAATTACCTCTGATCTCCATGGTTCAATGGCTATTTGAATGTGGTATCATCTGGTTACTGACAGAATTGTGAGCATATGCCAGCATGTACTCGGAGTGGAATGAAGAAAGCTGATAAACCAAATTTGAATTTTAAGATTAGTATTTGTAGCCTTTTTTTCCTGACATCTGTATCTGTTTCTATTTTCAAACATTGTTAACTTACATTGACATAATACTCAATTCATTCTCTTGCTTAGTTATTTTCCAAGTTTTTTTAATTGAAAAAGTATGTTTTTGCTGCATCAGTTTTGTGCTTTGGAAGCAGGTTCTAATAATTCTCCTCCTTAAGGATCATTATTGTTGGAAAGCTATGGGGATAATTTTGCAGCAAGATTTATTAATAAGAATGCAATTAAATTGCCTCTTCACAATGTCATAAAGTTTACAAAAAATGTAATATTACATGGTGCTTTTCATCTATAATAGGATGAATTGACTGGAGTGACATGGAATTGAGAAGTTGAGATTTGTTGCAGTAAAATGCTGATTGGCAACATTATGACCATTTCATCTGGCATAAAATGTACAGCGTGAACAAGATTTCTAAAGACGTTTTGAGTTGAAGTTTGCCATTTGCAAACTGCATGGTTGGTTCGTATGTTGTCTTTGCATTTCTGCAAATTCCATTTGAATTTGGCATTGATTGATGAAATGAAAGTTCTCCATTGCATTGCTTCTGAGGTTTATATATCATTTCTGCCATGGCCTCCAAACCTTGTACTGCCTCCTGCCCAAGAATCGTAAACAGGCCAGCTTACTAGCCTCATTGAATCAATCTGTTCTTGCCTCACAAAACTGATTTCTTGCATATCATTTTTTTTCCCTCTTCCTGTCCATTGTTCCCACCTATTCATCCAATCTGCTACATTAACAATTAACACTCTCTTGCCTATTGGTCATTCACCCTAAATACTTCTGTCTTTCCCATGTCACCTCTTTGTAAAACACTAGGTGTGTCCTTTTACCTCCTCACTTCCCACTATCCATTAGTAGGGCACAGTTTACATTTTTCAATTGAATATGTTCTATTCACTGCCCATGATACATCCCCTACATTGAAAGGAGTAAATGCAAACTCAATTACCACATGCAGAAGACCTCTATTCAGTCTTCATTCATGGCCACGAATCTGGATTCTGTTTTTTTTAATTTTCTGTTTAACTTACTCTTTGCTTCAGCCAGTACATTCTACTCAGTACTACTGATGTGGTCTAACAGAAGCTTTGTAAAGCTGGAGCAATGCTTTCTCCAATATAAATTCCAATTGCCTAGTTATAAAGGCTAGTGTTCCATTATCCCTTATTTTTCACACCTGGCTAATACATTTCAATAATATATGCACATGAATCCCTAAATCACTATGGAGCTCCACCTTTCCTAGTTTTTAACTATTCATATATTATTCAGATCACCCTTTTTGGGTTAACATGAAGACCTCTTATTTACATACATTGAAATCCGTCCAGCACTTTTCACCCACTCACTTAATTCTTCACTGTCTTGTTGTAATGTTATGCACCTGTTTACATTAATTATACCACCAGGCTTTGCTTTATACCATTAGGAAACTTGGATAAAGGTTCTGTATTATAATATCTAAGTCATTAATGTAGCAAGCGGTTGATGCCCAGCACAAATCTTTGTAGTTTGCAATTAGTTGCCCATTATCCCACTCTGTTTTCTCCCAATCTAACCAATCCTCTAAATAGCGAAATAATTCTCCTTCAATCTCATGACTTTTTACTACTTGCTAACATTCTCTTCTGTGGAATTTTTATTTGAATGCCTTCAGGAAGATCGTATAAACTACATTCAGAGACATTCCTATGTTTTCTACTTTATTATGAAACATTAAGTTAGGTTCATTGGCCTTAACGTGTCTCATTCTGATGAGCTCAAATTTCTAAATGCTCCTTCATTCTCTCTTTCCAGTAGCGTCTCCAAAACAGATATTAGACTGACAGATCTATAATGTTTTGATTTCTATCCCTTGATTTTGCTCTCTCAATATTCTTAAATAATGGAATTGCATTTTGAATTTTGGAATATAAACAAACAATTTCTGAATTGAAAGCTCCTTGGAAGATTGTGGCTAAAGAATTTGTAGTTTCCTCACTTATTTAAAATCCTGGGAAGGGAATCTTTTTAGATCTAGAAGGGATCATTCTTTAGTGTCATTATGTTTTCTAATACCATTTCTTTCCTTGCATTTAGATTAGTGAGTTCCAGTCCTTGTTAGTTTTCCTGGAATGTTGGCTATATTGTCCTCTTCGTTGAATGTTAATGCTAGTAAAATTATTTGATGATAAGCCAGTTGTTGTATTATTGTAAAAAGTGTCACCCCAATTTGTTTGTAAAAGGGCCAAGTAACTTTCATTGCTTAAAAGAAGGAAAATACTATGCATGCTGGAGATCAAAAATAAAAACAAAGTATTGGAGAAACTCAGCAGGATTAGTAGTATCTGTGGAGACAAAAACAGAATTGATGTTTTGAGTCCAAAGCCGCCTCTTCAGAACTGAATGAGACAGGGGAATTTTTAATGCTGTTGCTAAAATGAGAGGAGGAGCAAGTAGAAAAGATGGCTCCCAGATCAAAAGTCAAAGGGAATGCCAGTGGTAGAAAAAAGAGAAATCCAAATACAAAATAAGTGATAATGAGAGGTGTGAATATTCAAAAAAAAGTTTGGTTTTCCTCAGAGCAAGTCCATGCAAATTAGACATTTGGAGGGGATGGTGGGGAGAAGAGGATGTAATTGTAATGGAGAACACTGTTTATTCTCTGAAGTAGTTGGACTCACTGAGTCCTGGAGGCTTTAAGATGCAGAAAATTATGATATTGTTCCTCTAGCTTGCATTGATTAGATTAAATTCCCTACAATTTGGAAACAGGCCCTTCAGCCCAAGAAGTCCACAGCGACCCTCCGAAGAGTAACCCACCCCGACCCATTTCCCTCTGACTAATGCACCTAACACGATGGGCAATTTAGCATGGCCAATTCACCTGGCTTGCACATCTTTGGACTGTGGGAGGAAACCGGAGCACCCGGAGGAAACTCACGCAGACACAAGGAGAATGTGCAAGTTCCACATACAGTCATCCGAGGCTGGAATTGAACCTGGGACTCTGGTGCTGTGAGGCAGCAGTACTAACCACTGAGCTACTGTTCTGGAAGGGAGGGAAAGGGTGATGGTAGAAATGGGTTGGACATCGCTGACATCCCTGTCAAACATATTGGGGGAAAGTCTTCAGTTGAGGCGACAAAAAAGAGAACATGTTAAGGGCACTCCTATGGAAAGTGACATTATCAGAAGAAATGCAGCAGAGAAAGAGAAATAAGAAGAATGGAATGGAAACCTTGCAGGAAGCAGGCTGAGAGAAAGTGTAGTCAATGTAACTAATGTAGGAGTCAATGGAATTGTAATGGATATTGGCGAACAGTGTATCTGCAGAAATGGAAACAGAAAAGTCAAGTAAGGGAATACTCAGAGGTGAAACAGGTGAGCGTGAAAGGAGAATGGAAATTGGGGACAAAATTAATTCATTTTGCCAATTCTGGATGAGACCAGGAAGCAACCAGAAAAAGAGTTATGAGGGGGCCTGAGTAAGACTAGAACAAGGATGGTACCACATACCCTACAAAGACACCCATAAACATATCTTTGACTTGGAGGAACTGGAATGAATCAAAGGTGAAATTGTTCAATGTGACAATGAGCTCAGCTGGATGATAGAGAGTGGTGCAGGATGTAGAGTTTTTGAACCCCTTTCAAGGAAGAAATGCAGACCTTCTAGGTCATTATGATGAGTATCCTATTTCCTTCTTTCTCTCACCTTCATTTGATCCATCTCTGATTCTACAGTGACCACTTTGTGGAACACTTTTACTCTCTGTGAGAATGACTCTGACGCTGGCCTTCCAGTTGCTTGCCATTTCAATACGATCTTGTTCGCATGTCAGCAATTCCATCCTTAGCCTGTTGGAGTGTTCTAGTGAAGTGTAAAGCAAGCTGGAGGAACAGCACATTGCAATGAGGCACTTCACAATGTCCAAGACTCAACATTAAGTTCAGCAATTTTAGAACAAGAGCAGTATTCCTTGTGATTATACCATCACACCCCCCCAACTCTCCTTTGACTGTTCACACCTATGATTAACACTATTTTGCTTTCGATTTATCCTTTACAACAGTTAGCATTCCCCATGTATTTTGCACTAGGCTCCATCCTCCATCTATCTGTTCCACATGCTCTGTTGTTTCACAGTTTCTTTCAGCTCTAAAGAAGAATCATTGGACATGAAATGTAAACTCGCTGTCCAGAGATATTGCCAGACTTGTTGGGTTTCTCTAATACTTGACACAACGGGCAGAAAACCCTCCTTTTGCGCTATAACATTTCTGTGATTCTATGACTTTTTGTTTTTATTACCTTTCACTATTCTTTTTCTAAAATAATTGTCAGTGGGACTATTCCGTTTAGGAAAACTTTTCGGCATGGATGAATTGGACGAAAGGGTCTATTTCTGTGCTATCTGACATTATGACTCTAAGAATGGAACCAGGCAAATACTTCCTACTTCAGTGAACTAATAATCATTAAAGTTACAAATGAAATTTAATAAAACTTATTTTGGTACTGAGGTAGGAGCAACAAACTGATTGGAGGAATTTGCAGGAAAGTTGGGCATTGATTTATGAGGAGACAGCAAATTCTAGGACTTTGAAGACAAGGGGTCAGTGCCTGAGGACAAAACTATTCACAACAATATTAACTACCATTGGAGCCAGGAAGAGAGGTAGGGTAGCCAATTAGTAGGAATAGAATTCGGGGAGAAAGAAATTTACAGTTTTGTGGAGAAGATAAGAACAAGGGGATATGGGGACAAATGATCAAAAGCTTAGTCGAAGAGGTAAACTTTAAAGAGTGTCTTAAATTAGAGAGAGAAGTGGAATGGTTCACAAGGGGAATTCCAGAGCTTAGGGCCCTGGACAGTGGAAGAGATGGTCATGTGTGGTGGAACAATTTAAATTGGAAATGTGCTAGAGGCCACAGTTGATTGTAATGCAGAGATCTGGGATGATTGTAGGCCTGGAGGAGAGGGGTGCTGAGTTAGAATATAGACACCAGGAGCTACGATGAGCTCAGGTTTATCAGGAAAACGGTGGTGAGACTGGTCAGGAGAACATTTGGAATAGTCAAATTTAGTGTTACAAATACATGATTAAGGGTTCAAGAGCAGCTGAGTTTAGTCAATCAGATGATACCATAAATGTGGAAGCAACTGGTCTTACCGATGGTACAGATATACAGCTGTTAGCACAGCTCACAGGCTAAATTTGGCTTTTTATTTGCTAAGTCTAGTAAGACCCCCTTTTTGGTTTGACATTGCTCCAGAACACCATCTTGAATACACTCAAAATAATCACTACCTTCTGACACAAGCTACTTTATCCTTCCAGAGCTATACCAACCTGAGTTATTGCTGACATAGGACTAGTTAGTGGATATGGTCCAGGAAACTTCATGCTTCACCTAACCAGTGCTTAACTTAATTTCTGATTTCTTGATAATAGAGTATTGATGGAATCTTTCTTGGAATTAAACATTCCTGAGTTGAGTCAGAATATGGATTAAGCAGTGACATTAGATGACACAGTACAAAGTATTCTCTGAGGGTAATATCCTTTAGTCAAGCATATTCACAAAACGTACACTGGAATTTGTAGTTGTATGCTGGTGTATAGTGTTGTCAAATTTCTGCAATATGACAGCAAGTGTGAAAAACTTTCCCCTGCAATTCAGCAAGCACACAATTCATTGCCTCAAACAAGCAATTTGGGGAACATGACCAGGGAAATTGTAAACTTGCTCCTGTGTACAGCAAATTAAATGGCCAAACCTGACCTTTTCCTTTCCAGTTGGTCCTTTCTCTCCTCCTCCAAAAGTCTTTGTACTTCGAGTTACTTCGCTCATGGAGATTTTTGTATAAATCTGAGGGTGGAATGTAGATTACTGAACCGCTGAGGATATCGTAACCGTGCCTCATCTCCTTTTCAGTTCATGTCTGAACATTTACACTATCAGTAGGGATCATCGAATTGTGAACCAAGATTAGGAAGTCAAGATAATTTTCACCTCTGCCTCCTATTTCAGAGTGCTAAAGCTAATTGTTGTGTACCATGTGCCACTCTAACTGAGAGCAGATAAACAATACAGAATGGAAGATTAAACTTGACATCCTTTTGAATTTTTTTTTGCATTTGTGGTATGTGGGTACTGGTGCCAAGACAGGAATTTATCGCGTATCCCAAATTACTATTGAGATTATTGCCCATTTGTAATTGCTGTTGTAATGTGTCTTCTTGGCAATGGAATACTTATTAGGTGATTTTGGAGGGCAGTGAACTATGTTGCTGTGAGTTCAGTAGGTCAGATCAGGCAAAGCAGCAGATTTCCTTTCTAAAACGATTACAGTGTATCAGATGGATGTTTAGTAACCATCTGGTCACCATTTTTGTTTAGATTAATTTGAATTGAAATTTCTCAGCAGCAGTGGTGGTATATGAACTCCTTTTATTAATCCAGGCCTCTAGTATACCTAATCACTTTCTGAATGACTGGCACAGCCCATTTTTCCCCTTCTGTTTTGTACCAGTATATGTGAATTTATACTCTTGAAAGCAGCCAGTGGAGGAAGATCCAAACAATTCTTGCAGTATGAAAATATATTTTCAGCAGCCTTGGGGAGGAATGACTTTTTCTTTGCTCACCTGCAGGGTATACTTGAGTTTTTTCTTCAAGTATACTTAGTGTTAATCCCTCAGATCAGGAACCTGTATGGCTTTAGGTTCGCTAGTGTGGACAAGACATTTAAGTAAAATGTACAGAATATTAACTGTGAGACACTTTTTTTGATCTGTTAAAAGGTGAAGTAATTAATAATGGTAATGTGAATTTGATAAAATTGAAGATTCGTTTCAAATGTAAACCTTTTCTCTTTTTTTAAAAGATGGCGTTCTGGAAGGAATATACCAGCAGTTTGTACACAACCCCCAGCAACAACTCTGGCCTGCGTGTGGAGCGCACTGATGCAATCTATGTTGTCGTTCCTCTCCTGGGTGTAGCATTATTAATTGTTATTGCACTCTTTGTGATATGGAGGTGTCAGCTGCAAAAGGCAACTCGACGCCGCCCAACGTACTCTCAGAGCAGGTATCTGACAAGCCGCACGACACGGAGCCTGCCTCGAGTCCTTGTGCATCGGGAAACATCACACACTCAGACAGACACATCTCATCATGAGCAGAGCAGCAGACCTCCTTTAGACCGCAGTGAGCCCAGTGGCCCACCATCAAACAGAACTCTTTATGCACAGGAACAATCTGCATCAGTCTCTTCTAGACTGTCCAATGCCACTCCCCCACCTTCCTATGAAGAGGTTACTGGACATGTGGAAAGCAGTGGGGAGGAGACAAGCACACCATACAGTGACCCACCTCCAAAATATGAAGAGATTGTTAGAGTGCATCCTGCTGTATCATCCCAGAACACCACTAATAAGTAATTTGCTGGGCATTTGAGAGAACTGAATCAGTGATGATAGCATGTTGATGTGAGTGACCTCCTGCTTTCAGCCAACAGTCTCTACCTGCAGTTACTTGAGTAAAATTGACTTCCAGAAAACATGCAAGTATCCAGGTCAGGTGATCCACTCAAATAAAGCAAACGTTTAATTAGATGAGGAAGCCAATGAAAATCAGTGACTTTTTGAAATTGTGTTGTGCTTTCTCAGTCTAGGAGGTTTGTCTGTGTAGAGACATGGGAATCAATTTACCCAGCAATTCATTTATGCAGGGTAAAGGAGGTGCTTTGCCCCCTTAAGTGCATGAAAATATCCCAACTGTAGCCAAATTAAATTGGAAAAATAGGCTGAATCAGCAGTGTGACTCCATGTTACGACTGTAGTGATGGAAATTGCCAAATTGGTAATTGTTACATGTGATCCTATTTCTTTATTAATACAGCACCACTGCCGATTGTGTCGTATTTTCACATTACTCACAAGGCTTGTACACAAGCATGAAGGGTAAATGCTGTTAGAGTCTTAAGAAAATGCAGTGGCCTTGATCAGTCCTTTGTTTGGGATCTGCAATGTATTTTAGTTTAAGCACAGAAGAGAAGGTATGCCTTATAAGCAGACTTCTGCTTCCTCAGTTTATACTTGAAATAAACTTCAGGGAATGGGACAAAATTCATATTATTGGTTAAGAAATCTTCCACAGGCACATAGTGTAAAGTGACAACCCGCAATGCCACACTTGGGGGAGTTTTGTCCAATATCCCTGTTCTTTGCTCTGATCAGCTGTGGTTTGAAATTCAGAATAATTTTTAAAAATCCTGATGACTGCTTGATAATACACAGCTAAATTTGTGCTCATGAAGGCTGCATATTTACCAGTCTGACAGGGATAAGTGCTTGCTGGGATAATTGATGTTATTTGGAAAATTTCTAATGAATATGAAACTTAAATATTGATAGTATATTATTACTTATTTATCAAAATGGGAATTGATCTATATCATTTTGTTCCGCATTTTTATTGAATTTTGAAAAAAAACTGAAAGTGTGAATGTCTGCTTATTAAGCATTGAGGAAATAGAAATGGATGATTGCATGTTTCACAAAGGTGATATTGAAATTCTGTACAATTTTTTTGTTGTTGAAGAGTGAAAACAAATAGTCATAACCATCTTCACTGATCCAGGAATCCTAATTGATCCTCTAGACTCTTTCAGAGATTGAAATTTCACATGGTAATGTGCCAACAAAATGTGTCATATCATTTTGGGTCAGTAAATTATGTTTACTGAAGAATTAGTAAAGCACTACAGTTTACTTTAGTGATTGGATAAAGATTTTACCACTTTTTTTTTGTTACTGAATCTCTCAGATGTTCAGGTGGGAAACCTACATGAAGGTAAGTTAAATCCTTCAATCAGTGATTCATAGTCATGTAAAATATGGCTTCAAAATAACTGGAAAAATATGGACTTTGTATCATGACTGCAATTTAATAAAGAGCCTCCTCCCATTCAGTAAGGATTCCATTGGAGAAGCTTCTTGCCATCCAAATGTAGTGGGCCTTGGATTCGTCCATGGTATTTTACCACCTTTAGAAACTGTTCAGCAATTGAACTTCTTAACAGCTGTTTCCTAGCATCCTTGTTAAGGTGGTCTGATTGATTCTAGGAATGTATTCATAATGAAAAAACTAGTAATTTGACTTTCTCGTTAAAATTCTTATCTGTGTTTAAATCACTTTTTGCCTGACCAGTCCTACCTTGGAAACGAATTCTGTAAGCCTATTCTGTCTACCTTTCCAATTTATATGCATCGTTCCTTGACTGATTCCCTTTAATGGGGAGAAGTACCTTTTAGTAGTCAAGCTCCAGTGGTTTGGAGGAATGCCCTCCCTCTCTTTTTTGGAGAGGCATTCCTCAAAACTCAGCCCTTTGACAAAGTTTTTATTCACCCCCCTACCAGTTTCTCATTCGTCTTGACATTCCCAGTTCATCTGTTTACATTACTGTGAAGCACCTGGCTTTTTTCTTTGCATTAAAAAGATTATTCAGTTGGTGCATCATGTAGTGTACTTCATTTAGAGAGTAATTGATTTTTTTATCTCATTTCTGTTCTTGAATTATTTTCCCACATTCAACCTGTCTCACAGCTTACTTTATCCTTTTTTTGGCCCTTCGCAAAACCACTATTCTTGAATGATTTGGGGAAAAGAAATGGAAATTTGACCAGAACTCATAAATATAAAAATATAAACATTACATAATTAAATTTCACTTTTTAAAAAATCTATTACAGTACAGAATTAAAATGCTGTTGGATTGGATGGTGGCTGGGCTACCTTCCTTTCCTATTGCATTCATTTTAAAAAATTAACATAACCACATAAATTTTAACGTATTTCAAAACTAATTTCTTAGTGCTTTGTGCATTGTGAAATGATTGAAGTGTGCCCTACTTCAAACACTCTTGTGGATGTTAATGGTAGTGGCACCTGACGTGATTCCTTTCTAGAATTGTGTTGCGTGGATCAATAAAGTTGTTTTTTTTTGAAAAAAAGTCTGTTTGAGATTCGGTATGCGCTAAAGTCCACTGAATGCTAATAAAATATAATTATGGCATCACAGACGCAATTTCTTGTACTTGATCTTTGGTGCTACTTCACAACTTTGAAAATACACACATCTCTTACTTGAGCAGCTGAAAATAAATATTTTTCTGTTAATTTCTGACACTACCAGTTGAAAACTGTAACACTGTTTAATTTGAATTAAAAACCACTTAGAAATTAGATTCAAAAGATAGGAAATAGCAGAATTAGTACATAAGATTCATTTTAGTTTACATGGTGAAATTGGAGATTGGATGGTGGACTTGAATTTTGCTTCTTTTCAATTTGTGCAGTGAGATTAGTTAAAGTGACTATAATGCTTGTCAATTTTTGAAGCAGTATATTTTATGATCCTTTCAGAATGTGGAAGAGTTGGAAATAAGAAGTTGGTGCAATAATTATTTTGGACAAAGGTAGTGAGCAAGTTAATATAAAGTGCCAGATGGTGCTTTATTATCCGCAGAATCAAGACATTTACTTTTAATGTAGAATTCCAGCTTTTTGGTCTTTGAAAATCTCAGCGGCAGAATAGTCCACAAATTGTATTTTGTGCCTAGTTAATATGTACTAAAACACACAGATGTAGAATGTGGATCCGAAATAAAGCTTGTTCATAATCTGGTATTTTACACTCCATGATGAGGAAAGACGAGCATTTTGAGCTAATTACTTTCCTTGATGGAGAGTAACAGAAACCATTTGGAAAGAGTCCTCTTTGATCTATTTCCTTACCAACCACTGGTGGCTTGTGGCTAGGATAGCTTGCTGCCACTAGTCTTTATTTCTACTCTCCTTCAAATTTGAATCAGGTTAACAGCTCCTAGTAGGATAGCAGGACAAAAACAATATCAAATGGTCAACCAAAACGGAAATCTACCAAAATCAAATCAAAATGTGGGCGATGATGAACCCCAGTCCTTGCCTCCCCAGCAGCAACTACAAAGTCCTCGGCTGTGCCTGCAGACACGTCGTGCTCCCCCTTGAAGGACACCAGAGAGGGACTTGACCACAGAAGAAGGGCAGACAGTGAGGTACTATGACCCTGTTCACGACTCTCTCCCTGGACGTGTTGATAGCCATTTTGGCCAGATCCAGGAGCAGGGCTGTGATTTGGTTTCCCGCCTATCTGCTCCCACTCTTACCTTCCCACACGGGTTGCCCATATAGTAGGAACCTAGAGATTAAGTGCAACCAAACTTTTTAAATCAGTCCCTTTTAAAAACTAAACTGGCTTGATTCGCTGTGTGTTTTTGACAGAGTACCACAGTCAGAAGATTGTGGATGGCTCTTACTGCATACTGTGGACATTAACCAGACACCCCTTACTGCCAAGTACATGACATCATCCAGCCTGCCCATCCAACATGTCCCAGTATTACTCTTTTGGTTATTGAAAATCTACAGACCTGGTGGAGAAACTTTTCAAATTAAAATTAAAGTTATCCCGAGTGATACACTCCAGCCACATCGCCTGTCTATGCTGAACTCAGATCCTGTCAAATTTTACGTGGGTGGACAGAAGATAGACTCCTACAGAGTTTTGGCAAGAAGAGAATCTTATTTTACATAACAAAACGTAGTTTGCTGCATGAAAGCACCAGGTACAAATAATCTTAACTAGTTTGGTATAACTATCTTTAACCATGCACATCACATCTGTCTCCATTGGAACCCTGTGCAAGACAAACTGTTTCTCCACTCAGAGACTCTGTGACATCATCAGGTTGGACAGAGCTAATACAAGTTCTCTTTCTGAATCATTATTTGGAACATCTCTCCCTACCCGCGCCCCCCACCTCACTTCCCACAACCTTTTTTCCTCTGTTAACAATTAGATATTGATGTACAAAGCTGTTTTATTATTTCCCATTATCCCATCTACCTGCATGTTTCTGACTTCTCAAATTCAGAGAGTCTGGATATTTCACAATTCTTCCAAATGCACATTTCCTTTAGACTTGGAAGATCTGTGGATCTTTTGCTCAAGGATCATTGCGTGTAATTCTGATTCTCTGTAAATTATTTCTCCACTAGAGGATCCTTTATCTCTTTGTCCTTCGTGGAGAATGTACCTCCTATTGAAGCTGATAGATGGTCCAATATCTTATCTGAGGATCCTTAATCACCAAATTTAATCCATTTTCAGGTGACCTCTTCTCTGCTAACTCAAGTTAGAAGTCTATAATGTCATCTGAGGGACTTTTAATCTCATGAATATCCATTATGGAAGATGGCAGCTGAGTTGAATCTGGCATTTGAATCCTCACTGTACACTGGTTTCTGGACAAAGCAATTGCTTTTTAATTTGGACATAGATTCTCTTTTTGTGAAGTACTCTGCATATCCAGACCAGCAATTTCTTATTTTTGACCATGTCCTGAATCTGTGGATGTTGGCATGTCCAACATAGCTTAAGTAAATCTTTCCTCTCAATCTGCTGATATACCCATGTCAAAATGTACAAGCTGTCCACCCCAACTTGATGATTGAGTTGGATGTCTTCATTCACCCTTTCTAGTGAACTAGATATTTTCAGATCACTAGTTACTGTCTGGAGGATTGCTGTTCACTCATCGCTATCTTTGTCACTGCCACTGACCAGTTCTGATTTGAGGAACAATGGATTTGTTTTTATTCATTCACAGGATGTTGCCATCACTAACTAGGCAATCATCCCTAATTGCCCAGAAGGCAACCACATTGCTGTGAGTCTGGAGTCATGTTGGCCAAACCAAGTAACAATGGCAGTTTCCTTTCCTCAGGGAGGACAATAATTAATTGGACGATATTTTTCTGACAATGGACAATAATTTCATGGTTGTCATTAGACTCTTAATTCCAGATTTTTAATAAAAAATTGAATTCAAATTCTACAGTCTGCCATGGCTGGATTAAACCCAGGTCATGTTACCTACGTCTTTGAATTAATAGTCGAGCAGTAATACCACTAGATCATCACTTCCTTTCTTTGAGAATGAGAAGCATTTCCTCCAGTCCTGTAAAATTTCTAACTACTTCCTGTTGACAGTATGAAACAGTTTTCTTGCACCAATGTAGCTAGTCTCACTGGACTCTTTCTATTGTTTGTGCTCTCATGAGTCTTATGAGTCTAGGAATCATAATGATATTATCTACTGGTTCACCTTGATGACTTTGTTTCTGAACTGTTTGTTCTCTTGTCTCACAGCTGCTGCTGCCAGAAAGTGATTGAGGCCAAGACATGCATGTAGGTTCAAAAGTGTGTGTTTTTTTGTGAACCACATACATATTTTCAATTCTCGTATGCTGTTTGTCTTACATTGTTATTTGTAGCATACTTTGGTTCAAGTGGGACAACTATAAAGAACAATGTAGTTTCATCTGGTTAGGCTGTAACCTCTGTTTTTTCACCCATAGCATTTGATGTGGTAGGATAGTGAAATTCATTCCTTTATCAAGTCTAAAATTAATAACGTTGGCATAGATTTGCTCTATAAAAGTCAAATCAGTTGAATGACTACTTTCATTTAAGACAGTAATTTCTCCCAGGAATGCCTTGGATATCTTTTCTAATTGAGGTACATCATCTAAGATGTTTTTTTCCTCATAATGGTCAATAAACTTATTTAGCCTCTTTGTAAGTCTCAACTCTTTGCTGTTCTAAAACTGTGTCTTACTTTGGCACATCTTCTGGAAGTGACCTGCAGACTTGTAGATGTCACATTCTTTTGTCAGGGCTGGGCATTTTCTGTACCCGATGAGATTTTGTTTTTTCACAGCACTGACACTGACTTGTGGTACCTACTGTGTTCACTTGTCATATGCCTCTTTTGTGTCTCTACCTTTAGTGATCATAACAAGGTCAGTCAGCTGGATCTCATAGAATATGAGTTCCCTAACTGGATCAGAATGACAGCTCCAATCAGGGAAATTGGGCAGACAGGTAAAAAGAAGAGTGTCAGATTCTGGAGTTCTAAGAGCTGACTCTGAAAGAGGCAATACTAGAGTCAAGAACTCTTCATGTGTAAATAAAAGGTGATTTTGGAGACCAGTGGAATGGGAGTGGCATGGGAGACTGACATCATTTCAGTACCTTATGGCAAATACGTGTATTGCTTTTGAGGTTTAGTTGTTCTTCCTCTTATAAGGATCTTTCGAGAGTTCTTCTGCTTTCTGCTTTCAACACGATTTGAATGTCTTCCTCGAAAGTTAAATTTCCTTGGGCTGCAAAAAATCTAACAAAGACTCAGCAATAATTCCAAAACCAATTCAGACTCTTATGAATTCTGATTCCAGAGCTCCATGTTTACAGTTTTTCATTAATCTGCAAATGCCATTCATGAAATCATCTCCAGGTATCCCTGGAAACTGAGCTCCTCTGTTAAATCCTGCTATTTCAACTGACTCCCACAGTTACCTTGATTATACATCTGACACCTTGCTTCCTATAAAGACTCTATTCCATTCTCACAGTTTCTCCATCTCTGTTGCACCTGTTCTGATGATGCTACCTTCAACAAGGGAGTCTCCAAAATGTCCACCTTCTTCCCCAACCAATGATTTCCCCAGCACCATCATTGACAGAACCATCAGTCAGGTCGGACCTGTCTCCCACACTTCAGCCCTCATCCCCTCTCTTCCCTCCACAACAGTGATAGGATCCCCCTTATCCTCACCTACGATCCAACCAGCTTCCAAATCCAGAGGATTATTAACCAGTATTTCCACCACTTCCAGTGGAATGCCACTACGAGACACCTATTCCCCTCTGCTCCCTTGTCAGCCTTTCACAAGGATTAATCCTTCCAGGACATGCTGGTCCACTTCTCCTTTATTCCCATCAACTCACTCTCACACACTCTCTCA
>NC_057724.1:28708779-28758440 GCF_004010195.1 Chiloscyllium plagiosum
CACACTCTCGCACACACTCTCGCTCACACTCTCGCTCACACTCTCGCACACACTCTCGCTCACACTCTCACACACTTTCTTAGACTCCCTCACTCTCACACACAGCACCCCAACCCTTCCCCTTCCCCTGCAATTGCAGAAAGTGTAACACCTGTCCATTTACTTCCTCCCTCCTCAGTATGCAAGGCCCCAAACACACCTTCCAGGTGTAGCAGTGTTTTACCTGCACTTCATTCAATCTAGTCTACTGCACTCGCTGCTTACAATGTAGTCTTCTCTACATTGTGGAAACCAAGCTTAGACTGGGTGACCATTGCGCAGAACACCTATGCCAACCACTTCAACATACCACCTTGTTCTCTGGCCAACATCTTTTTTCTCAGGCTCATTGCAGTGCTCCAGCATAGCCCTATTTCCACTTAGTAACTCTACAGCCTTCTGGACTCAATATCTAAGTGAACAATTTTAGGACTTGCACCTTCTCCCATGTCCTTACCACAAACCCCACACACCAGGCCTTGTTATCACATGGTCTGTTATTCCACACAAACCACTCTTGTCTCCGTTAATATTTATTCATTCAGCTAGGCTGTCCAACTATTCTTCTTCTTTGGGCTCCATCTCCACTTATCATTTACTCCTTGCCTCCTTCCAGACACCCTATCTTCTGCATAAAACCAACATTTTCCTAGCTACCATCAGTTCTGAGGAAGGATCACTGGACCCGAAATGGTAACTCTGATTCCTCTCCACAGATGCTGCCAGACCTGCTAAGCTTTTTCAGCAATTTCTGTTTTTCCTTCAAGGATTCTCCTGGTCCTAAGACCAAAATAATGATCATAAGATGATACAAGTGCTTTCTTTGATATTTTATAATTTATAACTACTATAAAACCCATGGAATGCAATGATATATTAAATTGTTCAGCTTCAGATTTTATATTTTAATTTTGAAATGTTTCTGTATCTTAAAAATCCCCACCCCTCCGAGGATATCTATTCCTGTGTATTGTCTTGTGCATCTTTAATATTAAATCATTTTGGAAATATTTCTTCCTCACATTTATTTATTCTTATCCATTTAAAGCTGTTTTAAACCTGTAGCATCTTAAAGCTGTTTGTATTCTGCTGCCTTCAAGCTTGTCTTAAGGTTTTCTTTAATCTTTTAAACTCTGTATTACAGCAATACTGTATGATATTCTTCCAATAAAGCTTTAAGTTCTAATAACTATTGATTACTTCTGTCAAGCTTCAACTTCTGCTAAATAGTAATAATCTATCTTTTTGTATTTCTTACTGGGGGATTCCTCACCTTTTTGAATACTCAAAATGGTGGTTGCCATCTTCTGGGGACTCCCACCTTTTGCAATTAATATGGAGGTTTTCCTGCTTCTTCCTGGATAAAATGAATACTTTCAAATTAATGTAATAAAATGCCATTCCAGACCCAAACATACAGCAGATTAGTTATTCTGTTTTTTTTTAAAATGTCTTTGACCGTGGCCTTAATAAATCTTCCAACTGAAATCATGGTTTAGAATCATAGAATCCGTACATGGAAGCAGGCCATTCAACCCATCAAGTCCACATTGACTTTTCGAAGAGCATCCAACTCAGATGCACCCTGCACCCTGTCCCTACAACCCTGCATTTCTCACGGTTAATCCACCTAGCCTGCACATACTGGACACTATAAGCAATTTAGCATGGGCTGAGTATCCTGACCTTCTAAAATTCTTATGATTGTTGAACCTTTCTCGTTATGTTAAACTCTTACCAAATCTTTTAAATCTTCCCTTTAATGGCCTTAAGTGTCTGTGGCCTTTCCAATACTGTGACTTCAGTATAATGAATAGCAACGATTTGGAGAGATGGGACCGGGTGCTGGCAGATGGGACTAGATTGGGTTGGGATAGCTGGTCGGCATGGCCAAGTTCGACCAAAGGGTCTGTTTCCATGCTGTGCATCTCGATGACTCTATGACTCTAATTGTGTTGCCCCTTGCTCTATCCCTTGCAGCTGTGCTGTGTGGAGCCACTTAGAATGGCAACGATACTTTGTTTTGAGAGGTGAGAACTCTCTTTTCATCCCCTTCCTTCGCTGCCTGTGGCTATGCACCTTTTTTTTTGTAAAGTCTTCTCCCCATTCCCTCAAACATTAGTAACTTCTGAAGCCTTTAATCATTCCCTAAAAAGCCATCTTCTCTAAGGTCTCTGGCTCTTCCCGCAGTGGCTAGGCTTGACCCTTTTCCTTGTTCAGTGTCTTCCTTGCAGTTACCAGTTCCGAGGTGATAGTCTTCTGGAATGCTATTTTTGCTCTGCTGCTGTTCCCATTATTGCAGATGACTAATTGACATTTTTCATGTTTTAGCTGCTAACTTCCTAAAAGCCTTCTGTTCTTAAAATTTCACATGTTCAAAAAGTTTATTCTCCAGGGTCAAATAGAATTCAAACTCACAATGCTTATCTTGTGTCTTCTGGTTGTCAACCACTTTGATTTGTTACAGGAATAGTTTGCTATCTCCGATTCTGTTTTGCAGATTTCTTCTTTCTGATAAACCTGTTCAGACATGTTATTACGCACTTTCAGAACAGGTGGGACTTTAATCTCGGCCTCCTGGCTCAGAAGGAGGGACATTTGCCCAAGGATCTGGATTGTCAATCTTGTGACATTAGCACCCCACCTCTCCAATTCTCCATTATAGATAGTTACCTAATCAAGCTGTACAGAGGGGTTTTATTATAGCATGGAGCAATTGAGAATTTTCTTCAGAAGACTCAAAAACATTAATTCTGTTTCTTTTTCCACAGATGCTGCCAGACCCTCTGAGTTTCTCCAACATTTATTTCAGAATTCCAACATTTGGTGGAGTTTGCTTTTATGCAAGATTAACTGTTTCTTCATCCAAAGACTCTATGACATTATCAGAGTGGTAAATTTTCCCTGGCCACTGTATGGCAATCTGTAATTACAAATTAAACTTTAACTTTTCCAGAGCCATTAACCCGTACAAGAATCATGTTAATTGAATTTAGTTGCTCAGTTTTTAATTAACCAATTTTTTGATTTCATTTGTATTAGTCACTGTAACTAAGTTTTTTTTTTAAAAATTTACCAGTAGCGAATGTTTGATTCTTAATCAAGTTCCATACATATTGTGCATTTTGAAAAGTCTTGTTGTATAATGAAGTAGAATTCATGAGATTTAGCGTCCTGATTGTTTTAGACGTTCTAGAGGTTTTAAACATATAATAAGGTCCTTTAGCCCATCAAGTCTGTGCTGGTCAAAAACAAGCACCTAAATATTCTCGAGATATTCTATTGACTTAGCTCTTATTACTATTTGGGGTGGAACAGGTTTACAAAGATGATGAGGATACAAGACTTAAAAATAAAGCCAATACTTGCTCTTCATTAGACAAAGAATGTCAAGAAAAATGCTGTCTACTTTTGTAATCTGAGAGCATCTCAGAACATTTTGTACTAAAATATAAAACATATCAACATCTGATCATAGCAATATGGAAGAGATCATGTGAATTAACTGGTGCTTTCACAGATCAATCAACTAACTAAGAGTTCCATTTACTGTCATACAAAGCTTTGTTCTTAAAATAGTTGCAGCTATATAACTGCTGATAAAGGCATACCAATATAATTATTAAATCTATTGTAGTGTGGTCAGACTATTCCTGAACTACTTAATTGCTGAAGACCTATCGTATTCTCTAAATTCACAGTAGTTCTGCTCTCTTATAATGTAAGGTCCAGTTTTACTGTTTATTTCCATATAGCTGGGAAAATTTGCATCTCTTGCATTGTTTCTATGCTGAATAAAAGTTTTGGCCACAAGTTCGGATCCATAGTGCTGCTGGTGCCAGCATTACTGGCACACATGTTTAGAAAGATGTTCGTGGGGAGATTTTGAAGTCACTCAATATCTAATGCTGATTTGGTGCACATTCTGCCATTATTATGGACTTTGCAATATCTGTTAATGCCCTCTCATGACAATCTCAGCTGAATGCATCAAGACACCACTGTCAGCACTATTTACAGGGTTCATTATGGGAATTTTATGTGGAGTGCTTTGACTTTGTTTTACTGCAACTGAATTAGTGGAGTGGGCTGGAGTCAGAGCGAGTGTTGGACTTTTCCAAAGCGCTGTGGAGTTTGAAAGTCAGAAACCTGTTGAAGAAGGGATATGGGGTGCTGTTAGCCAAACATGGAGGTTGTTCACAGGGAGGAGGATGCTTCTAAATAAAAAGCAAGAACCTGGAAACCTCAGAAAGACTCTTCTATTTTCTCCTCCTCCAACCACATCTGAAGCTACAGAGCAAGCCAAGAATGGTCCAACAGTCGCCATGAGGATTGCTGTGACCCTCGGCTTCCTCACAAATAATTTCTGGCTGGAGTCAGTGACATTGCCAATATCTCAACGTTCGCCACAAAGTAGACCCCTCTAAATTAGGGAAATCAAATGCAGACTGGGTGACCTGGAACATTTCCGCGAATCTACAAGCAGGACCCTGACTTTTTGTTGCTTGCCATTTCAGTACACTGTCTTGCTGTCACACTCATGTTTCTGTCCTAGGTCAGGCACAGTGTTCCAGCGAAGGCTAACTTAAGCTAAAGGAAGGGCTTGTCATTTTCTGATTAGGCATTTTAAATCCATCTGGACTCAATATAGAGTTCAGCAACTTCAGACTATGAACTCCGTCCTCCTCTTTTTGATTTTGTTTCTCTGTGTTTCTATCTTGATTTCATGTTCTGTTTCAGTCGGAGTTGACATTTATTCTGCGATTTAACATTTCCTTGAAACCAATCGTTTATAACCACTGCCACTACTATTACTACTTCTTCCATTGTACTTATGATGTCCAATTTCCCTCACCATCTCCTCTTTCCCTGGCCTTCCTTTATTGTTCCATTTGTATCTCCTCCCTTTTCAACAGCATGAAACCTATCATGTTTCCATCAGTCTTTCATTTCAAAAAGTCATATTGGACTCAACATTCATTTTTTTTTGTCTCCACAGATGCTGCCAATCCTGCTAAGTTTCTCAGTATTTGTTTTTTAATTTTAAATCATGTTAGACATGAACATGTCTGTCTAGTACATTGCTGTGCAATCATGATTCCCAAAAACCAGCATGATTCAAACTTTATCATTCAGAATCTTACTACACTAGATAGTAAAAGGGTATTTGGCTTGTTATGGAAGTGCTGCCTTTTTAAAAGTACTGTCCAATTACACCACATGATCTTCTGCATAACCCTGGATAATACATATCTAATTGTATTTTGAATGTTCTTTGGAATTTGATTCACCATTTTTCCAGGCAGACCACTCTAGATTTAAGCAATCTTCTACGTGAAATACATTTTTCTGATTTCATCTCTAATTATTTTGCTAATTATGTTTTGAAACTGACCTATTTGGTAAAGGAAACAGTTTTTCCCTACCTAGTTTGTGAAAATACCTTATAATTCATGTATCCTTAATCTGGTTCTTTTTCCAAGACCTTAACAGTTTTCCTATAACGTGTTGCCAGAATTGTGCACCAGTAGGTGCACAATTGGTGATATGTAAATATTTAGCATGAGTACCTTGTTAATATATTCAGTGGCAATAACTCCTTAGCCAGACATCCTTAGAAGGGTTGATTGAAATACTGTGGTTACAACTTCTGCTGTTCTGTGGCCTAGCTTTTCTTATCAACGTAGGATGCATGCTTCAGGATCAGATGCCTTGTTAACGTTGAATCATGTCACATAATTACATTACTTTTCTATATATACTTATCTTGTCCAAAATCTCTGCTTCTTATCCATTTCCGTATTAATAACTTCATCCTCTTTTTTTAAAGGAAGATTTAAAGATTCTGTACCTCAACCACATTCTCTGTCTCTGTCTCTTGACTGGAATAGGTTCCAAAATTCCTTTAATTTATTCTAATACTTTTTTTCCTAAAAAGTGTTCTCTTTATTTGCTACTGATTCCTTTTCATGGTCTCTTTGGACTAGAAACATGCACTACTTGGGAATTCATAATAAACACTCAGAAATGTAATGCCGCTCCTTCTATTTCTTAACTGTAACCAAGTAGTGTTAGTCTTTAAACCTTCCTGTACATTATCTCTCAAGACATCTAATATTAATTTTTATCAATTCTGCTAACCACTACCCTCCCCAACAAAACAACTAATCTTCCTAATTACATATAACAGAAAATTTAATTCCCATCTTTTCATTGGGTCTACATTATAATGTATAGCTCATCAAGCTTGTTTGTAATATTCCTTACATGAATAATAATTTTTACTTTCTTAATCATTAATACTTGAGGTCATGCACTTGGGCAAGACCATGGAAAGTACCAGGATTCAGAAGGACCTTGGTGTGCATGTCCACTTGTCCCTTAAGGCAGTGGGACAGGTAGATAAAATGGTAAAGAAGACATATGGGATACCTGCTATTAATAGCTGAGGCATAAATTTAAGGGCAAGAAAGTTATGCTAATACACTGGTTAGGCCACAGCTAGAGTGTTGCTTACAGTTCTGGAGTTCACATTATAGGAGAGATGTGTTTGCACTGGAGAGGGTGCAGAGGAGAGTTGCCAGGATATTTGCAGGGCTGTAGAGTTTTAGTCACAAAGGGAGGTTGGATAGACTTGAGTGTTTTCCTTGGAGCAGAGTAGACTGAGGGGTGACGTGACTGAGATGTACAAAATTGAGGGACATAAACAGAGATGTTCCCTTGGTGGAGGAATTATTGTCCAAAATTAATATTTTGCATTTGTATTTACTGTGGAAAAGGATATGGAAGATATAGACTGTAGGGAAATAGATGGTGACATCTTGCAAACTTTCCAGATTACAGAGGAGGAAGTGCTGGATGTCTTGATAAATCCCCAGGACCTGATCAGGTGTACCCGAAAACTCTGTGGGAAGCTAGGGAAGTGATTGCTGAACCTCTTGCTGAGATATTTCTAACCATCGATAGTCACAGGTGCGGTGCCGGAGGACTGGAAGTTGGCAAACATGGTGCCACTGTTTAAGAAGGGTGGTAAAGACAAGCCAGGGAACTATAAACCGGTGAGCCTGACCTTGGTGGTGGGCAAGTTGTTGGAGGGAATCCTGAGGGACAGGATGTATATGTATTTGGAAAGGCAAGGACTGATTAGGGATAGTCAACATGGCTTTGTGCATGGGAAATCATGTCTCACATACTTGATTGAGTTTTTTGAAGAAGTAACAAAGAAGATTGATGAGGGCAGAGTGGTAGATGTGATCTAAATGTTCTTCAGTAAGGCAATAGACAATAGGTGCAGGAGTAGGCCATTCTGCCCTTCGAGCCTGCACCACCATTCAATATGATCATGGCTGATCATCCTTAATCAGTATCCTGTTCCTGCCTTATCTCCATAACCCTTGATTCCACTATCCTTGAGAGCTCTATCCAACTCTTTCTTAAATGAATCCAGAGACTGGGCCTCCACTGCCCTCTGGGGCAGAGCATTCCACACAGCCACCACTCTCTGGGTGAAGAAGTTTCTCCTCATCTCTGTCCTAAATGGTCTACCCTGTATTTTTAAGCTAACCAATGTCCTGTACAGCCGCAACATAACTTCCCAACTCCTGTACTCAATACTCTGACCAATAAAGGAAAGAATACCAAATGCCTTCTTCACTATCCTATCTACCTGTGACTCCACTTTCAAGGAGATATGAACCTGCACTCCAAGGTCTCTTTGTTCAGCAAGGTTCCCTTTAGCAAGGTTAGATCTCATGGAATACAGGGAGAACTAGCCATTTGGATACAGAACTGGCTCAAAACTAGAAGACAAGGTGGTGGTGGAGGGTTGTTCTTCAGACTGGAGGCCTGTGACCAGTAGAGTGCCACAAGGATTGGTGCTGGGTCCTCTTTTTGTCATTTACATAAATGATTTGGATATGAGCATAAGAGGTACAGTTAGTAAGTTTGCAGATGACATCAAAATTGGAGGTGTAGTGGACAGTGAAGCGGGTTACCTCAGATTACAACAGGATTTGGACCAGATGGGCCGAGAAGTGGCAGATGGAGTTTAATTCAGATAAATGTGAGGTGCTGCATTTTGGAAAAGCAAATATTAACAGGACTTAAACTTAATGGTAAGGTCCTAGGGAGTGTTGCTGAACAAAAAGACCTTGGAGTGCAGGTTCATATCTCCTTGAAAGTGGAGTCGCAGGTAGATAGGATAGTGAAGAAGGCATTTGGTATGCTTTCCTTTATTGGTCAGAGTATTGAGTACAGGAGTTGGGAAGTTATGTTGCGGCTGTACAGGACGTGGGTTAGGCCACTGTTGGAATATTGCATGCAATTCCGGTCTCCTTCCTATCGGAAAGATGTTGTGAAACTTGAAAGGGTTCAGAAAAGATTTACAAGGATGTTGCCAGGGTTGGAGGATTTGAACTACAGGGAGAGGCTGAACAGGCTGGGACTGCTTTCCCTGGAGCATCAGAGGCTGAGGGGTGACCTTATAGAGGTTTACAAAATTATGAGGGGCATGGATAGGATAAATAGTCAGTCTTTTCCCTGGTGTTGGGGAGTCCAGAACTAGAGGGCATAGGTTTAGGGTGAGAGGGGAAAGATATAAAAGAGACCTAAGGGGCAACTTTTCCACGCAGAGGGTGGTTACGTGTATGGAATGAACTGCCAGAGGATGTGGTGGAGGCTGGTACAATTGCAACATTTAAGAGGCATTTTGGTGGGTATATGAATCTGAAGGGTTTGGAGGGACATGGGCTGGGTGCTGGCAGGTGGGACTAGATTGGGTTGGGATATCTGGTCAGCATGGATGGGTTGTACCTAAGGGTTGAGGGATATGAGAGGAAAACTTCTTTCACCCAGAGGTTGGTGGGAATTTGGAAATCACTGACTTTAAGGGTGGTAGAGTCAGAAACCCATATGACATTTAAGCATTTAGATGTTCATATGCAATGCCAAGGCTACAGTCCAAGTGTTGGAAAATGGGATGATTATAATTAGGTGCTTGTTTTTGACTGATGCAGACTCGATGAGCCAAAGAGTCTTTTTCTGTGCTTCTTCCTACACTTTATTAATTCAGTTTTAATGTCTTGAAGCATAGTATAGAAGGTAGTGTTTGCACTGGTCAGTGATTTGATTCAATCCTTGGGCAACTGTCGATGTGGAGTTTGCACATTCTCCCTAAGTCTGCATAGATTTCCTCCGGGTGCTCCGGTTTCTTCTCTGTTCAAAGATATGCAGGTTAGGTGGATTGGCTATGCTAAGTTGCCCATAGTGTCCAACGATGTGTAGGTTAGGTGTATTAGCCAGGGGAAATGCAGAGTCACAGGAATAGTGTAGGGGGATGGTCTGGGTGGGATGTTCATCAGAGGCCCAGTGTGGTCTGAATGACCTGCTTCCATGCTGTAGGGATTCTAAGAGGCTTAAAATAAACTTGGTTTCAGGTCCTTAAATTTTGCTGCAGTATAACGGTGTAAGATTTCCATATGCACAATTGTGAAGAAGCATGTTTGCAATCGATAGTATAAAAATAGTTGACAAAAGGTCAAGTTTACATAACACAAGAATAAATGATACTGAGTAATTAAAAAGGTCTTGAAGTGCTGATGTTCAGTACATAAGCATATTATAACTGAAACAGCTTTTCATACTTCAGCTGCAGCAAAGTTTTGTATAATTCCTTCATTGAGTTCCAAATAAATGTTGAGTCCAATTGAGATTGTTGCCAAAATATTTAAATTCTCATGATATAGTTGAATATAAATAGTTGATCAATTTCAGTCAGAAAACATTTAGTTTTGATGCAACTATTATACATGTCACTATTATACATTGCACCTGAATGCAATACTTAATTGAGGATTAAAAGTCCAGGAGTCTTTCTTTCCAAATATAATTACGTAAAAACATCAAGCGCTATTTTGGAAAGCTTTATAAGAAAAACAATTGTTCATTTCAAGTCCAGTGTGAGATGGATCGATATCACCCATTTTGAGCGCAGACCACGGTATCTCTCTTCCAGGTTATCTTCTTTCATAGTGTTCTTTATTTCTGTTACAAAAAAATTAAAGCATAAAAACACTCAATCTGACTGTTCACTTAAGCTGGTCAGCATTATACCAATAACAGGATTAAATAAGCTAATTTTGATTTCTTTTGTAGGTTGTCTTGCACACCCTAATCAAAGATGCATCTTTTATTTTTGTTTCATGAATGATTTCTATTATTACATTAATTTGTTCTGATATTTCCCTCAGATTACTTTTCAGATGTGAAACTTTGTCCTCCGAGATGGTTTGGATACTTTTACATTGCATGTTCTTCATCATTTGTCAACACTGATATTGCTGCCATTTTTCTGAAGGATCTCGATTGCATGATTCAAACACAAAGACATCAAACCACGTAACAAGACATGAAATGAAATGGCATAAGCAAATTTATTTTGTAAGGCTGTCTATTCTTTTCTCAATCATTAATAGCAAGTGCATGGAGCACACTGATCATTACTTTAATCTGATAGTGGCACACCTTACATCAATGTAACTTTCTCAATGGATATCTCTTTCTGAGAAAATTAGTTGATGTGCTCTCTCATTATAGATCAGTACTGACTTGCAAACCAAGGTTAAAAAAAATAGCTACATGAAAAATGTCAGATAAAATTATCGACTTTGCACCATCCAAAAATAAACCTGCTTCAGACTGACTGTAAACTTACTGCTGCAAACCTTTCACATTGATATTGCAAAGAACAATAATCTATTTTTGAGGTGCCTTAGTTGGATGTAACAACAGCTCTCATAGTCATACAGTACAGAAACCCGACTCCTGGGTCAAACTTGTCTGTGCCGAACAGATATCCCAAAATGACCTAGTCCCATTTGGCTCATATCCTTTGAAGTTTCCTATTCATGTACCCATCCAGATGGCTTTTATATGTTGTAATTGTACCTGCCTCCACCACTTCCTCGAGAGACAAAGAAAAACTACAGATGCTGGAATCCAAAGTAGACAGGCAGGAGGTTTGAAGAATACAGCAAGCCAGGCAGCATCAGGAGATGCAGAAGTCGACATTTTGGGTGTAGGGGGACCTGCAGATAAAGAGGATGGCAGGAGCAGTGTGGTGAAGTAGGGATAGTTGAAGATAATGTACAGGGTACGACCTGGTAGGTCAATGGGAGGAATAAATTTGGTAGATGGCTGGGAGTGGAAGGTAGGGGGAGGGGCTGGGAAGGGATTTTATATGAAATCTGAGAACTCAATGTTGAGTTCTCCAGGATGTAGGCTGCAGGCGGAAGATGAAGTGTTGTTCCTCCAATTTGCGGTTTGGTTCGTTGTGGCAATGGAGGCGGCCAAGGAGGGTCATGTCGGAAAGGGAGTAGGAAGGGCAATTTAAAATGGGTGGTGACTAGGAGGTCCAGTTGGCACCTGCTGGCCTGGCTGAGATCCTTGGAGAACCGTTTCCTAAGTTCACCTGCCTCTCCTCCAACCTACTTTACTGCATCCGATGCTCCTGATGTGATCTCTACGTCGGGGAGACCAAATGTAAACTTAGGGAATGGTTCATAAACATGGTCACATGGGTCAAGTGTAGATTTCTGTAATGTAATAATTTCTCAATTGGACATTTTGAAGTTATTATTCAATCAAATTAAATACAGTAGTTGAAATACAAAATCATAGAATCCTAAACATTTTTGTATGGATTTCAAACATTTATTACTGTTATACAACTCTGCACCCTGCCCAACAGCTCAGCTAGCTCATAGGTCTAATTTCTGGGGCAAAATCTTTCCTGCATTGAGAAATCTTGCCTCGTAGAGTTAGAAACTACCGTTTATACTTTAGGAGATGTGGGAGGAAAAGCAACCATGAATTCGTCAGGGTTATTGGCAGGCAACAATGAGGGGCTACAGTGCATGTTAGATAAATCAAGAGGAGGGGTGGCTACAGAAGGAAATGGGAACCTTTGTTTAACATCAGGGACCATGAAACGAGACATCCCCTTTCAGTGGCTGACCGATTACGGGGACAAATCAGGCTCTTAAATAGTCATTAATTGCCTACTTGGCCTTCATAGGCCAAAATGCCCACCCAACATCATCTTAGCCAATTTAAAAATTTTGCAGAAGTAGATATTTTACCAATGACTTGACACCATATTTTATGGGTCCACCTGCTCCCTTACCAGCGAATAACCCATAAGTTCTAGTCCATTCTACAGAAAATAGAGAACTATACAGCTGAAAAATCGTCATTCTTCGCATACCATAATGATAATCTAATTTGTCAAACATTACCTTTTCTGATCATAGTTTGATAAGGTCTTTTGATTTTTGGCAGCTGCAAATTGGACAGGCTGAAAAATCTGCATTTGCTTAGAAATCAAAAAATATTTACCAGATTTTTCTCTATTAACTCTTATTTTCATGAGGTTGGAGAATTGGCATGCTTTTTCTCAAATACCAGTTGCTGTCATGGTTTGTTAAAAATGCAAAGGTTCTTGTATTACAAATCTACATCTAAATTGTCAGGTGGGATCATCTTGATTACTGTATTTACAGTAGAGGTGTCAAGTACCTTAAATGGGTAAGTATAAACCACAGCTGCCCACAAAATGTCTGTTTGGTTTATAAATATATTATGTATATAGATCCATGAAAAATATATTTTTAACTTTATATGAAAATGCATGCTTTTTATTTGAGTTTGGTCAGATAAATATTGAGGCTGATCTGCATCTGTCGACATATTATGCCTAAACAACTGAAAGATATATTAGGAAATTAATTCTACCACAATTTTTAATTTAAATTTTATAAATGTTGCAGTGATCGATCATCAGCTTAGAGATTCACAATGTATAACTATGCCTGTTGAAAACAATGCTAAGAATTTATTTCATCATTATTATTATGTCCCTGGTAAATGCTTCTATTATTGTTCCTTAATTCTACAGTGGCCAATCAATATAGACTGAGAACTCAAAGTAATTTATGGTGAAAGCCATGAATTTGTCTGTTAAAACTAGCAAACTGAATGAAATGTACACAATTGAATTATGTTTCATTAGCCTGTTGCTATTGTAAATTTCCTATTGGCGTTGTGGCTTCTTTCTTTCACTGCACACATGTAACTTTTTGTATGATAGTGCATAATTTCAGTTTCATAAGAGACCTTTATAATTTTATAAAGGAAATGCAAATGTTGTGTGAAGTATATCTGTGAGCCTGTCTCAGTGAGACCTTAAGTTTTTTTTTGTGCCTTACCTTATACCCAACAAAAAGACACAAAATGCGTACTTTTGCTTCTTAAGTGGTTAGTCTCAGTATCTGAAAATATGGTGCTTTAATGTTTTTTGATATAGCTGTGCTGCAACATATGTGTAAGATTTTATTTATAACAGCTCTTCTAATGTTTCATTTTATATACAGTATTTAATGCAATATAAATACAAAATAAACATTAATATAAAATTAATACTGTCTAATTCTGTCATAATGATCACGCCAGTTCAACACAGGTCCTTTTTTTTAAACCTGTATCTCTGGCAGTGGCATAGAAACTGTATATTTTATACAACTGTGTGTTTTTAAACCCCCAGAATCCTAAACAAAAACTCACTATGTTCTAGAGAATGATTATTCTCACTACAAATATTATAATCTCGCTTGGCAGCTTTTCACAAACTTGTTATCTGACAATGAGCTATGAACATTTCTTACGGCATCACTGATGGACAAGGTTGAGTGACATGTAACTGAAACTTGAAAGATAGCAATATCAAAAATTGCATGTACATTTGCAAAATGCGAAAAAGTAAGAGTGATGCTATATATTTTGTCTGTCTCCTCCTTCCATCCCCTGCCGACCTCTTTCCCAAACCAAAACAAATCAGGCTAGAAAAAAAAAAGATTGTGGACTACCTAATATAATTTCTCATGTTTATTGCTCAAATCAAATAATATCCATTTTTTTTCAAAGGTAACTATGTATTTGAAATGAAAATGAGTTGGATTTTGCTGTCAGCAGCGAAGCACTAGTATTGACC
Source organism: Chiloscyllium plagiosum (assembly GCF_004010195.1). NCBI lineage: Eukaryota > Metazoa > Chordata > Chondrichthyes > Orectolobiformes > Hemiscylliidae > Chiloscyllium > Chiloscyllium plagiosum. The sequence continues at coordinate 28,722,863 of NC_057724.1, forward strand.
ACTGATCTCAAATAATATCTGCAAAGATCTAGAGTCTTTTTGTGCCACTGATTTTTGGGCGACACGGTGGCACAGTGGTTAGCACTGTTGCTTCACAGCGCCAGAGACCCGGGTTCAATTCCCGCCTCAGGCGACTGACTGTGTGGAGTTTGCACATTCTCCCCGTGTCTGCGTGGGTTTCCTCCCACAGTCCAAAGATGTGCAGGTCAGGTGAATTGGCCACGCTAAATTGCCCGTAGTGTTAGATAAGGGGTAAATGTAGGGTATGGCTGGGTTGCACTTCGGCGGGTTGATGTGGACTTGTTGGGCCGAAGGGCCTGTTTCCACACTGTAATGTAATGTAATCTAATTTTCTGGTGGCAGTTTAAATCTGTTGCTAAGTCAAGGGTTCTCCAGTTGTCAGCACCAATGATATAAGCAAGCAGGGTAAGCAGCCATTTACTTTTAGGTATTCTTACAGACTGCAAACCTGAAAGTTAAATGCACTGTATTCCTTCAATTTAAAGTAGCAGAAGACAAAATTAAGGTATTTTAAATACTGTGACAGTAATTATGCATTTAGTATCCCATTTTAAAAGTTATAAATTGGGTAGCATGGTGGCTCAGTGGTTAGCACTGCTGCCTCACAGCACCAGGGTCTCGGGTTCAATTCCATCCTCGTGCACATGCTCCCCGTGTCTGCGTGGGTTTGCTCCGGTTTCCTCCCACAGTCCAAAGATGTGCAGGCCAGGTGAATTGGCCATGTTAAATTGCCCATAGTGTTAGGTGCATTAGTCAGAGGGGATGGGTTGCTCTTCTGAGGGTCGGTGTGGACTTGTTGGGCCGAAGGGCCTGTTTCCATACTGTAGGGAATCTAATCTAATAACTTGAGGGTTATTATAGCGAGCCCAAAAACAAAAAAAAATTTGTCTATTCCACAAATGTGTAGGGATTGTTTAATTAGATGAGCACTTGAAATGTCATAACATTCAGGGCTATGTGCAGAGTGTGGGAAAGTGGGGCTAGTGTCGATTGTAGTGAATTTTTGGTGGTACAGATTCTATAGGCTTAAGGGCCTTTTCTGTATGGTATGATTTTCTTCTATGACTATAACATGAATCATACACCACTTTTAAACGAGTCTTTCATTCAACAACTGATTGGCAGCTCCAGAGTAATTGTAAGCAGTGATAATTGACTTGGTATTAATGGAATATGGGAGGTGTAAATGCAAGACGGGTCAGTGGGTATGTATTCTTCATACCTGCAACCCAATGTTTGAAAGAATTGAAACTAAAACACAAATATAATCACTATAAAATCATTAGGGGCATGGATAGGGTGAATAGCCAAGTTCTTTTCCCCAGGGTACGAGAATCCAAAACCATAATGCTTGGGTTTCGTGTTACAGGGAAAAGATATAAAAGAGACCTAAGGGGCAACTTTTTCACACAGACATTGGTGGTGTGTGTAGGGAATGAGGTACCAGAGGAAGTGGTGGAGGTGGGTACAATTACAACATTTAAAAAGCATCTGGATGTGTATATGGTGTGGATATGGGCCAAATACTGGCAAATGGGACTAGATCAATTTAGGACATTGCTCCTACTCATCTATGCTGACTCAAAGGGTTTGTTTCCATGCTGGACATCTCTATGGCAGCCAATCTGGCAGCATCAAGCAAAGTTAACGTTTTGGATCCAAAAATCTTTCTTCAGAACTATGTCACGAATTTGTTTAGCGCTTAGAAGGATAGGGTCGACAGGCAGATGTAAAGTCGAGAAGACACCTTCAAATGTAGTAGTTCAAATACATTTGCATAATTATGGACATCCACAAATCTCGAATTTCCTAAGTAGTATCCAACCTCTGCATTAATATGTCCCGATAAGACAGCATATGCTCTCTCACGCACATTTCTCACCGCTTGATTTTTAACCAGAGGGAAAGGCTTCAACGGGTCTCCGACTTAAATAATATGCTCCTAGCTGTTACCCATCTTTTGCAATTTCTCAGAGTGTCACCGCTATCTGGAGTTTGGTTTTCATTTCACAATCGGCTGAGAGGAGGTCACCGTCCTCTTTTAGTGATGGTGAGACCCCGACCATCTTCGAGCTTCCTTCCTCTGTCAAAAGACTGACAAACCGCTCGGAAACACACGTTCAAAACGCAACCGACACTCTCACGTGGCCGAGTGATGTCGCGTGACCGGACACCCACGCGGGCGGAGTCTCTAATGCCACGTGGGGACGCAGACCCAATAGGATCGTCGCAAGTGGGCGTAGGGTGTGTGACGTCAGCCACCAGGAATAGGGCTGATGAAATGATGTTTGTGAGACTGTCAAACTGAGTCACGTGTGTGCCCTGGGATGGTTGTCAATGATTCCTGACTCCACACCATGTTATGATACTGCTCACTTCTAAGGCTCTATTACTGAGGCTGGGGCTTTGGTTAATCACTGGTGTATCTCAGGTATTCAATCCATTGGGTGTCAAGCAATTGTCAAATTGCAACTGTCATTGCGATTCAGACAGTAACAGGTGCTACATCCATTTGAGAGAGGTTGCAGTTTCGCCAGTAGGACCTGAGAAACCTCGAACTTTGTAGCGTGGTTGGGCCAGGAGTTTCTTCAGTTACGTCAATCAGTTCAGAAATTAAACCCGACAGCATGGATTCTGCACTAACAAACGGTACTGCCGTTCCCAAAAGAGACTGGTCGGCACATGCCTAAAGTTGTAGTTATCGCTGCTGCTGTTCTCGGGGGAGTGAGATTGTCTTCCAAGAGGCTGGTGGGTGAGGATGATTGTCTTTGCACTATCCATTCCAGACCTGATTTTGTAGTTAGATTGTGTCTTCGTCACGTTCACAGTGGTCCAAGTGGAAAGTCTTGGCAGTAATGTGAAGGCCACAGTGTCCTTGTGACCTGAGAGATCAGGGTGTAGATTGCAGGTTGGTCCACACTATATATTACTTTTATGGTACTTTTTCATGTCCTGAAACTGAGATATTGGACTCTGTGGAATCTCTGGCTTTGTCTCAGAAATTCTCCTAACATTTTTCTTCTAAAAATTTAACTGAGAAAAATGTGCATATTAACACTCGGCAGTACAAGAGACGTACAGCATGGAAACAGACCCTTTAGTCCAACTCGTCCATGCCAACCAGATATCCCAACCTAATCTCATCCCACTTGCCAGCACCCGGCCCATATTTCTCCAAACCCCTCCTATTCATATACCTATCCAGATGCCTTTTAAATGTTGCAATTGTACCACTTCATCTGGCAGCTCATTCCAAACACATGCCACCATCTGTGTGAAGAAGTTGCCCCTTAGGTATAGGGTGAGAGGGCAAAGATGTAAAAGAGACCTATGTCCTCTAGTTCTGGACTTCCCCCACCCCAGGGAAAAGACTATTTATCTAAACCATGCCCCTCATGATTTTATAAACCTCTGTAAGATCACTTCTCAGCCTCTACCCCAGGGAAAACAGACCCAGCCTATTCAACTTCTCCCTATCACTCAAATCCTCCAACCCTGGCAACGTCCTTGTAAATCTCATTTTTTTTCATTTTCTTGCAGTTTTACTTTCGGTTACAAAGGAGAGCCTCATGAAATTATTCCCCATCAAAACTACTTGAAGATAACATCCATTAAAGGAAAGAGTGGTGAGAGGTACTGAGATAGTAATATTGAAGATCTACTTGAAGAAAATGTGTGAAAATTTATTCCAGAGCCTACCTTGCATGTACTGTACCACACACAAGGTCCATGATTTGTTTTCCTTTGAATCAAATAACTACTTGTAGTGAAAGTTGGTAGAAAAGCTAGGCTGAATTCAGCACTTTGTGTGGTCAGTGCCTGGAACTGGTGGTAAAAGTGGTCTAAGTTGGAGACTTGCTCAGCAAAATTGTCCCACTTTCCCAATAAGATAAATCACAACTGACACTGAACGGTATACCTATGAATTGCCAGGAATTCCATTCTTAGGTGATCTTGTTAAAGTACAGATTTGAGACGACCCAGGGAATCCCTTGTTGACTCAACCTGTAAGCCTCTCTTTGTTTGTCCCGGAGGTCGTTCTTGGTGATAGTCTCGAATAATAACTCTTCCAGACAGTTTAATTAATTTCAGTCTTCCCCTTTATTTACCAATAGCATCACTGTTACAACATGATGCTGATACCTATAAGCTAAACTAACTAGGTTCTAATAACACAGGAGAGTAGGACACCAGCTCTTCAAGAGCCTCAGCAGGCTACTCTGATGTACTGATACAGAGTTGCTTCCTTCATGCAAAAAGTTTATAAAAACATTGTGTGTTCTTAATTAGATAAGTGAAAGACAATAATTTGTAAGGAAGAGAAGTTAATTGACAGATCTGTGTACACTTGACTAATCACTCCTCGCGCCCTAAGCCGTTCATCAGGTGGGAAAAACAAATCCAGCCAAGTTAGGCACTTGCTGGTGAGATAAGCTCCTATCGTAAAGAAGTACCAGTCTGAGCTAATTGAAGAGTTCACAAGGTATCCTTGCACAACTCGCATGTCAGATACAATTGTTTTACAAACTGGCTTCTCAGCAAGGAGGACAAACTTTTGACCATAAAATGGCTTCCAGACATATTGTGCCAGAATCTCTTCAATATTAGATTTAGAATAATTTTTCAGTTAGGAGCAGACTCCTGCTTTTTAAGCACTGAATCATTCGTACCTGAGGCTGAGATGTTATCGTAAGGTTGCATTTAAGCTGGTTCATTAGTCTTTGAATTAAACATGCTTTCTTTTCAGAGTTGTGATTCAATTTCAAATAAGATATAAGATCTGATTAGTTAGAGTTGACAGTGGGGCAGTCTATAAGGTCTATAGAGTGGACTGCAAGAACAGCAAGTAAGTTAAGGCTTCATCAGTATTACCTTTTACAGAGTTTGTATTTCATAACCGGTAATGGCTCATAAAGTCTCAAAAATGCAATTAAGTTCAATCCATAGCAGGTAAGCACAAAGAGTTAATTTTCTACTGGTTTTGGCAGTCCCAGCACTAAAATGGTCTGTCTCTCTGTCTGTGTCTCTCTCTCTCTCTCTCTCTCTCGTCCTTTTGAGCTCTCAAGTCAGGGACTTGTAACAGCAAAGATGTTTTTCCCTCTGTGTCTGCCTAACTTGCAAGAGGTAATAAGAATCCATTATAATTGATAGGACCTGACCATCAATTACAAGGCTTTTGATAGTACCAAGTTTTGTTTTGAGGTCAGAATCAAACACTGTCATTAATTTCACAAAGGGATAGCTGTGAATGTTATCACTTGGTATCCTGTTTACACAGATTCATTGATGTTAAGGCAAATGTTCTTAGTTGCCTTAGAGCACCCTGTTATCACTTGGTTAGAACAGATGCTTTTATCTTCTGCATAACTTGGGTTCCCCCTTTTTCTGAGCCTCCCTACCTATTTTCTAGTGTGCAGCAAATATATTCTATAATTCTATAGTCTAAATGTCTAGAGACAAGTTTTAAGGCTATAGACTTTCTCATACTAATCAAACCTAAAACTAGCTGCCTCAGACTGAGACTTGTATATTTTCAAGAGAAGATCAATATAGTTCTTAGGGCTTAAAGGGATTAAAGGGTGAGGGGTGAAAGGAGGACAGGATGATCAGCTATGATCATGTCGAGTAGTGGAGCGAGGCTCAAAGGACCAAGTGGCCTACTCCTTTTCCTGTTTTCTATGTTTCTATTTTCAGTGCTTTCTATTGCAAATACAATCAGGCCAAGAAATGTTAATATACTGATGCTTCTCCTGCAATCAAAATATACATCCAAATTCAGAATGACTTATCAACATAAATGCATTCACTTTTAAAGAAAATTATCAATCTAAAATTATCACATGAAAGGATGGGGAATAAGATGTCAATGGCCTATTTCTAGTTTTATTCAAAGCAGTGTAACAAAACTCTCTCAACCAACTGAATCGACTAGAGACCTGCTGTCAGCCTTCTTGAAATATTTCCCATTGAATTGCTGCAGGCATGAGTCTCAGAATGACCATTCACCTCTCTTCTGTACACCCATGAAGGATTTTTTCCCATGTAGGCCCACCCTTTTCCACTTCAGGATACTTTAAAATCGCAAATGAATCTGCATCCTACAAATCTGTTTCGTTTGTGTCCAACCTTATATGCCTTTGAAGTTATGGGCTTGGCTTAATTTATTGTGGCTACAGCAGGTGATAACATATCTGAAAGTTAGTACATATTAGAACATTTCGCATTATGCATCCTTCATGATTGCCAGTGTAGCTTGCTCTTAATAAAACCAATAATCCATAAGTGAAAAAATATTCCTGATAGGAATATTTACATTAGAGTAATTTTGCTTTGCGTGACTTTATAGTTAAGAACATAAATTTGGTCTGAATCTAGAGTCAAAACCAACCAGTCACAGAACTCGAGAGAGAGAGATGTTAGAAGAGCTTAATCATTTTAAATAATACAAGATTAAATAAGCAGCTCTAGGACTTCTGTATATGAAAGAACATACCCCCAGAATTGTGCCGAAGCTTCATAGATGTCATCAATTATGGAATGAAATCAGGTGATTTTAAGAAAATTTTATAGCAACGTGCTCGAAGAATTACTGGTCATTGAAATAAAAATATGATGCTCTATCACATTTTTGTTATTAGAATTTGCTAGCATGTTAACTAAATCCTTTACAATAAAACATTCTCAGAAGATGAAACAAAATCTGGTGGCAAAGAAATAGCACTGACTTTTCCTACATTTTGACTTTTTAAATTAGAATAGAATATTCTTTATTGTCACGTGTACTCCTGTACAGAAGTGCAAGAGTACATTGAAAAGTTTTACATTGACTGCCTTTAATGGTGCGATCTTAGGAACAAGTACCTAGGTACAAGTCTTGGATACAAAAGAGGAAAGGTAGTAATATGACCTACTATGTCTTAAAAAAAAGGTCAAAATAAGACAGTTATAACATCGTTAAAGGATTGACATTACAGACTGATAAAGAATTTCAAATAACAGCAACTCAGCACATGGTCTGATCGCCTGCGCCAGACCCCAGTCCAACAACTGTCCCGCTCCACTCCAAGTCTCCAGTCTACTCCACAATGGCACTCAGCTGCACTAAGGTAAGTTGGCTGCTCTGGGACTCGTTCACCCTCCGGTTGCTCTGGGACTCGCTTTCCCGTGTGCTGCCTCAGGATTGCTAAAAAGAGAGGGAAAAAAATGTCGAAAGAAAAAGAACGACTGGGGCAGCAGAGCTCTGTGTGGAGTGTCTTATTCTGGTTCAGTCTTGCAGGAAGTAAAAAAATTGATGATCCCCAAAGACTGAGTTTGAATTTAAATACTTACTTAAAGACTTGTATTTCCCGCCTCAGGCGATTGAATGTGTGGAGTTTGCACGTTCTCCCCGTGTCTGTGTGGGTTTCCTCCGGGTGCTCCGGTTTCCTCCCACAGTCCAAAGATGTGCAGGCCAGGTGAATTGGCCATGCTAAATTGCCCATAGAGTTAGGTAAGGGGTAAATGTAGGGGTATGGGTGGGTTGCGCTTCGGCGGGTCGGTGTGGACTTGTTGGGCCGAAGGGCCTGTTTCCACACTGTAAGTAATCTAATCTAATCTAATCTAATCTAAACCGGTGGTTTAGCTTACACAGGAATAGAAACTGACAAGGTTGCCCCAATTTACTTTTGGTGGCCTCTTCATTTCAAATGTTACTTATTTAACCTGATGAGGATTTATAATAATTATTTTTCAAATGAAATAAAGAATGATAAATAAAGTTTTACTTTGATCCTTTAGCTGCCATGACAGAGCCAGTATTTGCAGCACCCTCTGATTTGATAGATTCTGGTCCAGCTCCATGTGACCTAAGTTTCATGGAAGTTATTGGTCAGAAAATGAGAATTCCTAATAGACTGAAAGTCACTGAGGAGCAAGAGGAGGAGGAGGAGGAGAAAGCAGAAGATATTCACCTATCAACACTGCGGATGCAGATTCCCGAAAGAATATCGATGGGAGGTAAATTGTGTTAACACCAATAAATTACAAACAAGTTTGCATTCTATGTTCATATCCATATATTGATCAAGGTCATTACATCATTGAAAGAATTTTATGTATTGTAATGGGAAATGATTACATAGAATGGACAGGCCAAGCAAATCAGGTTTATGCCGCACACTTGCTGCCATTTATCCTTTTTAATCTATTAACATAACCTTTTCCTTTTATCCTCGTGTATTTATCAAGTTTCCTGGTTTAAAAAAACTACATGTATGATATGAGCCTCAACTACTACTTGTGATAGCAACTTCTACCTGAATACATGCTTGTTATTTTAATATCCCACCACAATGACAGGATTTAAAAAAGAAAATGTTAATGAGAAATGAGCAATGATATAAATTTGTATTTATTGCCCATCTCTGTATTACCACGAATTGTCCGGTTGTCTTCTGATTTCGACAGTGCATCACTTATGCTGATGACAGAATTATACAGAATTTTAACACAGTAATGAAGAGGAAGCAATTATATATATGTCCAAGTGAGGACTATGTGTGACTTGGGAGCTTAGATGGTGGTGAATTCCTGTGATTTTTCTGCTCTGCTCCTGTAAAGTTGAGATATGAAGAAAACATGACAAAAAAGGCAATGCAATAAATTAATAATGAGTTGAAATGGAGTGTAAAAGTCAGCGTGGTGGCTGAATATTGATTAAGGAGTCCATTATTATACCAAGGAGGGATGATATCTTCGGCTTGTCAATTGAAGTTGTCTGGATAGAACTTAAAACAGAAAGGGGGCAATCGTTTTGCTCGGGGTGTATTATAGACCACAAGACAGTCAGGGATAGATGAAAGCCAGATATGTAGGCAAATAACAGTAGGCAAATAATAGGAGATTTCAGAATGAAATTAGGAGAGCAATGAAGGGGCATGAAAAAACACTTGTGGGGAATTTTAAGGAAAATCCAAAGGTGCTCAGTAAGTTTATTAAGGTAAGTGAATAACCAGGGAAAAAATTTATGGCCCCCATTAGGGATCAAAGTGACAATCTGCCTGAGTCGTAAGACAGCTGAGGCTTTAAATGAAAACTTTGTATTTCTATTCACTGTTGGGAAGGATAATTCAGGCATAGAAATTAGGGAAGGGGACTGTGATATTCTTCAATTAATTAGTATTGAGAGAGAAGAGTTGTTCGTGGTTTTAGCAGGCTTGATAATGGATAAATTCCCTGGCTCAGATGAGACATATTTCTGGCTTGTGTGGAAGGTAAAGGATGACTTTTCTGCGGCTGTGACATTAATTTTTAAATCCTATCTGGCTACAGGAGGGGTGACAGAGGAATGGAGGGCAGCTAATGTGATACTGTTAATCAAGAAGGTTGGAGGAATAAGTAAGAAAATATAGGCCAACATATATAACATTTTTGATAGGGAATCTATGTTGGAAAGGTTCTGTTGGACAGATTTAATCTCCACTTGGAAAGATAAGAAATAATCTAGGATCGTCAGCATCGCTTTGTAAGGAGGAGCTTGTATCTAACAAATTTAATTGAATTTTTTTGTAACTGTACCTGCGTCTACCATTTCCTCTGCCAGTTCATTCCACATCTGAACTACCCTCTGTGTGAAAACATTGCCCCTCGGGTAACTTTTAAATCTTTCTTCTTTCACCTTAAAAATATGCCCCCTAGTTTTGAACTCACCCACCATAGAGAAAAGACCTTTGCTATTCTCCCTATCGATGACCCTCATGATTTTATAAACCTCTATGAGGTCACCCCCTCAACCTCCTACACTCCAGTGGGGGAAGGAAATGTTCCAGCCTATCTAGCCTCTTCCTGTAACTCAAATTCCCCAGTCCTGGTGACAGCCTGGTAAATCTTTTTTGAACTTTGTCCAATTTAATAATATTCTTCCTATGGCAAGGCAACTGGAACTGTACACAGTATTCCAAAAGTGGCCTCACCAATGTCCTGTACAACCTTAACATGAGTCTCAACTCTTATACACACTGGTCTTAGCAATGAAGGAAAGTGTGCTAAGTGGCTTTTTAACCACCCTGTCTACCTGTGATGCACTTTCAAAGACCTATGTCCCAGAATGCATAGGTCTCTCTTCGAAACAGTACACAGGGCCCTACCATTAACTGTATAAGTCTGGCCCTTGTTCACTTTACCAAATGCAATACCTCCTATTTATCTGAATTAAATTCCATATGCCACTCCTCAGCCCATTGGCTCAATTGATCAAGATACCTTTATAATCTTCTTTGCTATTGACTATACCAGCAATTTTGGTATCATCTGCAAACCTACCTACCATTCCTCATAAATTCTCATCCAAATCATTTATAAATGACAAACAACAGTGGACCCAGCACCAATCCCTATCTAACACCAGCCCAAAATAGTAACCCTCAAACACCATCCTCTGCCTCCTACCATCAAGCCAATTTTGTATCCCGTTGACAAGTTCTCCCTGAATCCCATGTGGTCTAACTTTACTACATGCAGAACCTTGTCAAAGGCTTTACTCAAGTCCATGTAGACGACTTCTACCGCTCTGCCCACACTAATCTTTTTTGTTACGTCCTCATAAAACTTAAATCAAGTTTGCGATACATGATTTCTTAGATAAGGACTAATTAGGGATAATCAACATGGCTTTGTGCAAAGGAAACCATGTCTCACAAACTTGATTGAGTTTTTTGAGGAGGTAACAAAGAGGATTGATGAGGGCAGAGCGGTAGATGTGATCTATATGGATTTAAATATAGTGTTCGACAAGGTTCCCCATGGGAGATTGATTAGCAAGGTTAGATCTCATGGAATACAGGGAGAACTAGCCATTTGGATACAGAACTGTCTGTAGAAGACAGAGGGTGGTGGTGGAGGGTTGTTTTTCAGACTGGAAGCCTGTGATTAGTGGAGTGCCACAAGGATCGATGCTGGGTCCTCTACTTTTTGTCATTTACATAAATGATTTGGATGCGAGCATAAGAGGTACAGTTAGTAAGTTTGCAGATGACACCAAAATTGGAGGTGTAGTGGACAGCGAAGAGGGTTACCTCAGAATACAACAGGATCTTGACCAGATGGGCCAATGGACTGAGAAGTGGCAGATGGAGTTTATTTCAAATAAATGCGAGGTGCTGCATTTTGGGAAAGCAAATCTTAGCAGAACTTATACACTTAATGGTAAGGTCCTAGGGGATGTAGCTGAACAAATAGACGTTGGAATGCAGGTTCATAGCTCCATGAAAATGGAGCCGCAGGTAGATAGGATAATGAAGAAGTCATTTGGTATGCTTTCGTTTATTGGTCAGAGTATTGAGTACAGGAATTGGGACGCCATGTTGCGGCTGTACAGGACATTGGTTAGGCCACTGTTGGAATATTGCATGCAATTCCGGTCTCCTTCCTATCGGAAAGATGTTGTGAAACTTGAAAGGGTTCAGAAAAGATTTACAAGGATGTTGCCAGGGTTGGAGGATTTGAACTACAGGGAGAGGCTGAACAGGCTGGGACTGTTTTCCCTGGAGTGTCAGAGGGTAAGAGGTGACCTTATAGAGGTTTACAAAATTATGAGGTTAATTAGGCAAAGTCTTTTCCCTGGGGTGGGGAGTCTAGAACTAGAGGATAGGTTTAGAGTGAGAGGGTAAAGATATAAAAGAGACCTAAGGTTGCAACGTTTTCACACAGAGGGTGGTATGTGTATGGAATGAGCTGCCAGAGGAAGTGGTGGAGGCTGGTACAATTGCAACATTTAAGAGGCATTTGGATGGGTATATGAATAGGAGCAGTTTGGAGGGATATGGACTGGGTGCTGACAGGTGGGACTAGATTGGGTTGGGATATCTGGTCGGCATGGACAGGTTGGACCGAAGGGTCTGTTTCCATGCTGTACATCTCTATGACTATGACACAAAGTCATGCTGACTATCCCTAATCAGACCCTACCTGTCCAAATGCATGTAAATCCTATCTCCCGGAACCCCCTCCAACATACCCACCACTGATGTCAGACTCACCAGTCTATAGTTCCCAAGCTGTTTCTTCCAGCTTCTTGGCAAGATCACACTGGACAAACTAATTAAGAAACTAAGAGCTGTGGGATCCAGCGAAATTTGGCAAATAGGATCCAAAATCAGTTTAGTGGCAGAAAGCAGAGGGTGATGGTTGAAGCATGTTTTACCACTGGAAGCCTGTGACAAACCACAAGGTTTGATGCTGGGTCACTTGATTTAGAGGGTTCGAGAGATTTGAGGAAGTTGTTTTTTTTCATACAGTTGTGGGTATCTGGAACTCACTGACTGAGCAGGTAGTAGAGGTGGAAACCCTCAAGACACAGTTGAACGCTTGAAATGGCATAGAATGCAAGCATGCAGCCCAAGTGCTGGAGAATGGGAATAGAACTGGTGGAGTTTTGATGACCGATGTGGGTGTGATGGGCCAAAGAGCCTTTTTAAAAAGTCTGACTCTAGTTAAAACTTTAATAATTGATGACAATGACCAGCCAAAGTACCAACTAAGCTAATTGATAAAATCTTTGATACATTTTCAAGTAAGTAGAGCTAGAGAGAAATAGATTAGGCCCCAAGTTGTCATCAAAGGGAAGAATTTGGAACTGAGGCCAACTAAAGTAGTTGGGTTTAACTAACACTGATCTAACCTCTGCTGAATGCTCCAAGTTGGCCTTAGTGGAATTCATATGAGTGAGGTTAGGATACATGGTGCCTTTTAGCCTGGGTTTTCTTCTGCTTGCAATTTGTTTTGTGGAAGGTTTTTGGGGAGGGAGCAAAAGAAACGGAAGGGTACGTTTGTGTTTTTCACACTCCTACAACATCTCGGACTCTCATATGTACAGACTTGCTTCCCTATTCTCTCGCTTTCTTTCACACATGCATACTCTCACTTTGTCTTGCATACACATTCACTCCTCAGCACGGACACATACTTTCACACATACCCTGACTTCTCTTGCACAAATGCACAGATTCTCACACTTTCTCGCTCTTGCATACTCATTTCTCATACGTATGCACACATGCTCACTCTGTGTGTGTGCCTCTCTCTCTCTCTTGCATGCGCACACACACTCTCTATTTCAAATAAAATACTCAACAAAAGCTAATGTCTAAAAGGAATGAGCTCCTGTGCATCAGGTCAAATTTGAAAAAGAAAATCCTCAACTGACTGTCCACTTTCAGTTGATGGATCAGTGCTCCTTCATATGGAGAAAACACAGAAAATAACTCATGCACAGAAAATACTTTTGATTGAGGATGCAACGTCAATAGGTGCAGCATGAGAGTTCACTATTGATGCACTTGGTGAGTCATAAAGACTTAGCCACCAAATTAGGCTTGTGGCAATTGCTGAGATAACAGTGCCTAGGTAAAATTTACCTGAACATGTCACCTGACACAGATGCAGCTTTTCTCATGACAATATTGGTAGGAGTGACTACTTGAGAATCATTGTGGATACAAAGTCTTCTCATTTTATTCTGGCACTACCACTATACTAATTGAGATGGATTCAAAACTGATTGAGCTGCCTAAAACAGGACAAGCATGATGTGTAGCATTATGTCTGCAGCAGAATTGTGTCACTGATATACAATTTGGACTCAGCCAGGCACACTTGCTGCTGATTTTCTTTGTTTTATTCAAGCATGAGGAAAAGTGAGACTGGTGGCCCTTGACATCGAGGCACCCTTTGACCGGATGCAGTGTTACAGAGTATTAGCCAAATTGAAGTGAATGTGATTCAGAGAAAATGTTGATTGATCAAAATAAAAGATAGAGTTCAATCATCTCAGTCCTGTTACATGCACCACTACCTAAGTTTTTCAGGATATTCTCTTAAGTCCATCAATCTTCAGCTACTTTATGAATGACCCGGCCTCAATCATAAGGACAGGAAATGTTTGTTGCTGATTGCTGCTGTTGAAAATATTCACAATATCATGACTACTCAGATATTGAAGCAGTCCTTGGTCCAATTTTAATAAGACAATGAACAACATTCAGTCTTGGGTTGATAAATGGCAAGTAACATTTGCTCCACTCAAGTGTCAGACAATTATCGCTATTAAGAGAGAAACAAGCCATCTCCTTTTCACATATAGTCACAATGCCATTGCTGAATCTACCACTATTACCATGTTGCAAGCTATATTCCTTTAACTATTTCTGCTGCTATGTGGGCATCCTAGGTCCATGCGCAGCAGTACCTTCCAAAATTAGAAGTTATTGCATGCAAACAGTGGCTGTGCAATTTGGAGCAAGCATTGCCTAGGCATTACTATTGATGGGAAACTGAAATGGACCAACAATTTTAAATACTGTAGCTCCAGGAGAAGGTCAGAGGCTGGGAATTTTGCAGTCAGCGACTCGCCTCCTGAATTCCAAAATCTGACCACCATGTACATGGCACAAGCCTGGAGTATGATGGAATGTGCTCCACTTGCCTTGATGAATGCCACAATATTGAAGAAGCTTGACACCATTCAAGACAAAGCAGCCTGTGTGATTGGTGCTTAAACATTCACACAGCATACTATTGGGACACCATGAATGCAATGTGTATCACCTCTAAGGTACCCCCAACCTCTACCTAAAAATAACAGCAGCAACAGGTGCATGGGAACACAACCTCATTTAAGGATGGAGAATAAATATTATCAGCTATAGTAATTGGCCTCTTTAAAGACAAGCTTTGAAGAAAGAGTCACGTGACCTTCTAGTCCAATCAGGGACCAAGTAGAGAATCTGTAAAAGGTTATGAGGACTCGCTCAGCAGTTGAATCTGGGAGCAAGTTACACTAGGATGTGTCATGTACTCTGTAAGTGTTATTGTATTCAGTTGTTTTATAACTTAACTAACACAGCTAGATACTTTCAACTATGTCAGATATGCACTCAAAATAAGAACCTAATATATAGCTAAGTGAATACTATTGGGAAATAGCGATTAGTTGCTTCAAATTAGAGAACTTGTTAATTGGATTTAAAAGATTGTACCTTTCTCTTTAGAAACAGAAATGCAGGATATTGGTGCAAGACCATACTTATATGGTTGGTTCCACAACAATCCATCGATAACAGATCCTCCACCACTCAGTATCTCTCCGAACTTAATATTTGGACCCAGCCATGCTTTGAATATGGACCGACCTGAGAGTCCAGTGCAGGTGTGTGAACAATAACATTGTGTTTTTCCATATAGTATAGATGTACTTTTGAGGTTGCCAGAACAGCTGTCCTTCTCATTCCATCCACCCACCCTTCCAGCTACCCCATTTAATGGAGTTTAAAAACAGGAAACAGAGTTTGCATTTTTATTATGCCATCCATAGCCCTGAGTTATCCCAAAGCAGTTTATAGCTTATAAAATTATTTTGAAATGTCCTTAACGTTCAAATATAGAGACCAACTGCAGTCAATTTTCACATAATAAAGTCTAACAAGCAGCAATCAGACAATTGACTGAATAACAACCAATGCTGGAGATCACAGTGGGTCAGACAGCATCGATGAAGAAAGAGCAAGTATACGTTTCGTGGTGTTGATTGAGGGAAGCAATTTCGATTAAAACAGCAGGAAAAAACCTCTACT
This sequence comes from Chiloscyllium plagiosum, assembly GCF_004010195.1. Taxonomy (NCBI): domain Eukaryota; kingdom Metazoa; phylum Chordata; class Chondrichthyes; order Orectolobiformes; family Hemiscylliidae; genus Chiloscyllium; species Chiloscyllium plagiosum. The sequence continues at coordinate 28,738,489 of NC_057724.1, forward strand.
GTTCATTTGAATAGTACCATGGGATCATTTATGTTCAGTAGATATGGGGCTTCTTGTTTCAAAACCTCTGGAAGACAGTATCTGCAACAGTGCAACATTCTGTTAGTGCTGTATTGAATTTTCAGATTGGATTATGTGTTTAAATCTATATGAGATCCCTGAACCCATGGACCTTGTGACAAGGAGATGTAGGCATTGCTGTTGGCCAGGGGTGATAGGTTTAAGTCTATGTAGTCAGTCTTTTGATCTCAGTTGGATAGGTTAAGTCCATTTTTGAGTGAGAGTTATTCACAGGTGTTCTGAGATCGTCTAAGATAAAAGAACAATGAACTCTCCTTAGTCTAGCATAGGATGGCTAAATAAAATCATGTGGTCAATGATTTACAAAGAATAGACAACAGAATTAAATGTTTAAACCTTTCTTATAAGTTAAGTCTGGAGATATCCATGCATGGCTTGCCTATTGACGGTACTACTTAAAGAAAATGTTTATTCTGTCAATATTTACAAAACAAAATTCTCAATGCAAATATTACTGGCAAAGGAGTGAATTACTGATTCCTAGCTACCTTGATAAAGTAGAATGCTGACTTTTAAATTGAATTCACCCTAGCAAAAGCAAACACAGAATGTGCAATGTTATTTTATTGCAGACTGCTACTACCCAACATTCTAGTAGATCACGAGCATTAAGTGAGAATGAAATTTGTCTGTCAAGTGTGTCCAGACGGCAGAGGAATTTGTAAGTGCAATATGTTGATTTTGTCTGTTTGTGATGTTGCATAGCCAAATCTACACAGCTAAAATAATGATAAATATGGCATTCCCAGAGACTGGAATGGAGTATCTAATATAGAATGGAAAGTTTAATAACTTTATTGAAGCCAATGGTTTTAAACTGTTATCACTCAATTAATGGAGAAGATCAAGTGGATAATGAATATTTAATCCCAAACAAAATAAACTTTATCAGACTTTTGTATATGCCATATAATATTATAACTTGAATATTACAGCGGCTCATTACACACTTATTTTACATCAGGGACTGCAGGTTCATATTCAAAATTAGTTTGACCCAGTTCACAGGAGGCACAGCCCTTATCAAAATTCCTCAGATAATCTGAGTTGAAAGGATGGTTAATCTGGGATTTGGATATACTTTATGCAAGATCTACTCTTTTGCTTTTGAATTTTGGAATTGTTATGACCTACTGGGATAGAACATAAGTTGGGCCTTGTTATTCCCAGAGTCATCAAAAATTTTAAAGGTTTTTTTTAAAATGTACGCACAGTGCCCCAATTTATCTCATTTTCAAACCATTGGTCGTTAGAAAGCATCAACCACTTTTCTATACTAAATAAATCTATTATTTATAAGTAAACTGTAGTTACAAGTAAACTGATATTAAAAAAATATCCTTTGCCATACAACACTATTAAGTAAAACTTTAATAATCTCCCCCTTTACGCACACATATTCACACCCACACACACGCATGCCCTCATCGTCTTTGGTTTCCAGTTCTGATTTTGAGATTCCAGGCCCTTGGTGTTCAGGTGTTTTTTTCTTTTTGGAAGCCTTCACTGGTTTGTAAGTACAGAATGACTGATTCGCTTGGGAAATGTCTCTGCTCACAGCAGCTGCTGCAGGAAAGGTAACTGATTTCTTCGCGATGAAACCGAGGTTTTTTTTTAACAGCGGTTTCTGCTGTTGACACTTTTCTGTCTTTTTCTGTGCCTGTGTCTCTATAACTTGTTTCCAGTTCCAACCTGCTCAGTTTTCTCTTGTAAATAACTCATCAGCTCCTCATTGCCCATTGTAGGAACCCATAGCCACAAAAGACAGAGTTCATAATAAGTATTCAATTCCTTGCTGTGAAATAATACAGCCGTCCAAGTAAAACCCTATTTTTAAAATAGTTTTTTCTCCTTGCAGTCCACAGATTTTAAAAACACAAAAATTAGGTGTATTTTTTTCAGGAGATTGATGAGAAGATGCAGTGAAATTAAACCAGCTCAAAATGCCAAATATATTCTTTCCTTCAGCAAAGACAGTTCTCCCATTTAACCAAAAACAGACATTGAAGATTAACTCAATTGGTAAACAATAAAACCAATCAATTTCTGAATATATTAATATTTTTAATAGAGATTGCATCAATTTAAGACTCAAAAGCTACTATTTAATCTTAGATGAAAAGAAACGATGACTGGAAGTCTCTGAAAGCACCAATAAACTTCTAATTTTGCTATCTATTACTAGATTACCCCCATAGCCAGGTAACAATACAATCACTGACAATTTGTCATCCTTTAGAATGACTTGATAATCACCAGGGAATAGAAAGGGTCATTTTGAGGCAGTGTGGAATATACAGCCTTCTCCAAAACTGAAGAGCATGCTGCTTTGTGCCTCACTTCCAAACACTGTAATTTCTTAAATCACTGCCATAGCTAATATCACAGCTATGGAGTGTTAACTCTGAGGTAATTGCTACTATGTATATATTCATTATCCATTTGTTTTTATTGAACATAAACATTTTGAATGCAGAAATGAAACTTTCGATAGTTTCATACATTGGCAAGTTTACATTGTGGTGTGAAGTGTAAAAGTAAAATCTTGCATTTATTTAGAGCCTTTCCTGGCATTAAACTTTCACTGTTATGAGACATCTCAAAGTACTTTGCAGGTGCTGAAATATCTTTGGATTGTGGTCACTATTATAATATAGGTGGTGCAGCAAGCATGCATTCAGCAAGTTCCACAAAGTCATTTGATAACAACCAAAAAATCTGTGTTGTTAATTGAGGAATTAATATTGGCCAGGACACCAGAATTAGCTTCTTCAAAATAATGCCATTGGATATTTTGCATCCCTGAGAGGATCTCAGTTTAGTGTCTCATCTGAAATTTGGCACCTACAATAGGGCACTCCCTCAGTATCATCTTTAATTTTTGTGCCCAAGTGTGAAGTAGGTTTCACGTAGTCTTAGTCATGCAGCATGGAAACAGACCCTTTGGTCCAACTTGTCCACGTGGACCAGGTATCCCAATCTGATCCAATCCCGTTTGGCCCACATCCCTCTAAACTCTTCCTATCCAGATGCCTTTTAAATGTTATAATTGTACCTGGCTCCACTACTTCCTCTGACAGCTCGATCCCCACACACATCTAGAATATTCTGGCTCAAAAGAGAAAGTGCTACCAACTAAGCCACACTGACACCAGTTGCACCTTCTATGTGACTCACTGAAACCTCTGTCCCATTGTACAACTTCATAATTGACAGTTTGGTTAATATTTATCAAATAAACTTAACAATAAAACTCCGCTAACTTCTCTGTTAAAGAAAATAACATGGCCTAAATACAATGAGAGATGTTATAAATTTATTGTAATCTCCAGTTCATTCTAACATTTCAATCTTTCTTAACAATGTAAATTGACCACGATGTTTTTTTTTAACCAAGTTCTTTCAATCCAACCTCAAGGCCACTAATTTAAACAGACAGCAAAGAAATGGATGACTGAACAATTTGAGTGATTGTCCATAGCATTTGTTTTAATGTGTACCAGCCATTGTATATGCAGTTTACATCTGAAATATTTTGCTATATCCCACAATATTTTACAGAAAATAACTTGAACTATGTCTGGGGAAAAATGAACTATATCCCTGTACTATTCAATTATTTGCTTTAACAATGTTATGCTTTATCCATTCTATAGGGCTGATCACTCCAGTGGTCCAAAACATCCCTTCCCTTCACCTGGACCTGGCCAGGCATCCTTTTCAATTCATAATGTGTGCAACGTATTAATTTATGTTGGACAAAAACTATCAGAATACTTGATGGAAGCAGTCAATCAGAAAATGCAAAGAAGGTGATTGGAATTAGCATGTATAACACCAAAGAAATTTTTTGGTGTTCCTGCTAATATTCTTGATTAAGCTGTTCTTGAATGCATCACTTTAAAATTTGTTCATTGTTACTGTTTCCCATAACAACTTATGCATCTGATTGTATGCTTGGCCATCAATACTTACGAAACTACCTAACTTACTACCTAACGAAACTACCAATACTTACCTAACCAACAAAACTCCTCTAATTTGGGGAAACATTCAATAATTCACAAGTACTTTGTTTGGCAAAACATAACCATATTGCTGCAGGATCTTGATATCTGACTTAACCCCTGTTTTTGTGAAGCATGTTAACTTGTAAGAGAAATTTCTGTGCTTCTGAACACTCTGGGGATTAGAGTACAGTTCCATTTTTGTGCCAATTTTCAGCATTTAATAACCCTGATTAAATACTGCATGAACTAAATGAAGATCTGATTAATGCCACTTCTCTCATCAGCTATCATTGAAAGCATTGGATTTACATAATGTGATGTTTATGTGCTTTGAAGCTATTTACTGAAGTCAACAAGCCAATCAAGCACTGGTTTGTTGTGAAATATAAGTAAAAATAACAACAATAAAATCAGAAATTGTCAATCTCACAAGTCGAAATAAAATTTATATTACGTACGGAGAGGTTCAGAATATTGCATATGAACCTTTCGTGTGGAGACTAAAATTGTTCTCCATTTTTGATGGAGGAAAGGAATATAGAGTCACCTACCAATGGTGCCTTTCTAATGTAACTGAATATAGTCCTTTTATATAAATTTCTATCAGCAGGAAATTACAGAAGGAAGGAATTTGGACACAATTATGCAATTTTAACTCAATCGTAACTCAGTTACGAAGTTTAAAGTAGGATCAGTGTCAGCAAATTATCTGGTTCAGGAAGCTAACTCATGAGCAGTGTACACTGGACACTGGAACTACTTAACCCATAAAATGCTTCGATCCTTTATCATTGCAGTTACTGTTGAAGAAGCCAGTGAAAGGCCTAACTCTCTTGCATATCTAACATAAAACTTGCTATCTCTTAACTGTCTATAGTTAACTGTGTTTGTAATTTCTTGGCCCGCCATGTTTTTAGATTATAAACATGCGATGAGCAGTTTGAGTAGATCGTTTGGGCCCTCAAGCTTGCTCTACAATTCAATACGATTATGGCTGATTTGTGTGTGTTTCAAATATCACATTCTCGTTTATTCCCAATAATGTTTGCTTCCCTTCCCGAACAAGAATTTATATTCTAAAAGCAAAATATTGTGAATGCTGGAGATCCAAAATAAAAACAATAAGTGCTGGAGAAACTCAGCAAGTCTGTCAGCATCAGTGGAGAGATAAAAACAGATTTAACATTTTTGAGTTTGATGAATCATTGGCTTTGAAACATTAACTTTGTTTCTATCTCCACAGATTTTCCCAGACTTGCTGGGCTTCTCCAGCAATTTCTGTTTTAATCTACTTATGCCTTAAGATTTAATGACCCCCACTTTTACCTTCATCTGAGACAATTTCAAAGACTCATAGATTTTTCTCATCTCTGTCCAAAAAGGGCAATCCCTGATTTTCAAACAGTGCCTCCTAGTTCTGAACTAGTCCACAAGAAGGAATGTCCTTTCCATGGCCTTCTTGTCAAGGCCATTCAGGATTTCCTACACTTCAAACCGGTCACCCCTTAACTCTAAACTCCCAACAAACATAAGTAGTCTGTCCAACCTATTCTCTTATTTCAGCCCATTCATTCCAAACACCAACGTACTAAGCCTCCTCTGAAAAGCCTCCAAAACATTTACATTCTTCATTAAGTAAGGAAACCAAAACTGTATTTGAAATATGTTCACTCAATGTAATGTTTAACTGAAGCACAACATCCTTACTGATATGTTCAATTCCTGTAATAAAACATAGCATCCTATTGACCTGTTGATTATGTACTGTATTTGCATTCAAAGTTTGTGAGAAGATTTGTAGCTCGGGTGCTCGTTGTTGTGGTTCTGTTCGCCGAGCTGGGAACTTGTGTTGCAGACGTTTCGTCCCCTGTCTAGGTGACATCCTCAGTGCTTGGGAGCCTCCTGTGACGCGTTTCTGTGATCTTTCCTCCGCCATTTGTAGTGGTTTGAATCTGCCGCTTGCGGTTGTCAGTTCCAGCTGTCCTTTGCAGTGGTCAGTATATTGGGTCCAGGTCGATGTGCTTATTGATTGTATAGATCTACAGATTCAATCAACACAGGAATTCTTAGACATCATCAGAAATATACACATAGACAAGGAAGAAACCATGGTCTCATTCGATGTAACGGCACTGTTCACCTCTATCGACAAAACCCTAGCCAGAGAAGCAATAGCCAACCTGCTGGACATACAGAACAGACAATAGGACGTTGAACCTATCAACAAAGACGGCATACTCAAACTACTCGACCTGTGCCTCACAACATGCTTCACATTCAATAACCAAATATATGAACAAATCAACGGCACACCCATGGGCTCACCCATCTCTGGACTCGTTGCAGAAGCGGTAACGCAAAGATTAGAACAAACAGTCTTACCACAAATTCAACCCAAACTCTGGGTCAGATATGTGGATGATACCTTTGTAATCATTAAAAACACAGCAATAGAGAACACACACCGGATCATCAACGACACATTCACAGGAATCCGATTCACGAGAGAGGAAGAAAAGGACAACCAACTCCCATACCTAGACGTGGTGGTACAGAGAACACCTAACGGAGAATTCACCACAAAGGTATACAGGAAAGCCACACACAGACCAAGTCCTGAACTACGAAAGCAACCACCCCAACACACACAAAAGAAGTTGCATCAAGAAACTATTCAAAAGGGCCACAACACACTGCAGTACACCAGAATGCAAAAAGAGGAAGAAGAACACCTATACAACGTATTCGCCAAAAACGGATACCCCGCGCAATTTCATCAATAGATGCCTAAGGGAAAGACAACGGAATGAGGACATGCCGCAACCCAAAGGACTAGCCACACTACCATACATCAAGAGCATTTCCGAACTGACAGCCAGACTATTGCGACCACTAGGACTCATTACAGCACATAAACCAGCAGCCACTCTCAGACAACAACTCACCAGAACGAAGGACCCAATACCCAGCATGAGCAAAACCAATGTAGTGTACAAAATCCCATGCAAGGACTGCACAAAACACTACATAGGACAAACAGGAAGACAGCTAACAATCCGCATCCATGAACACCAACTAGCCACGAAACGACACGACCAACTATCCTTAGTAGCCACACATGCAGATGACAAGTATCATGAGTTCAACTGGGACAACACTACTATTATAGGACAAGCCAAACAGAGAACAGCCAGGGAATTCCTGGTTGGCACTCATCCACAGATTCAATCAATAAGCACATCGACTTGGACCCAATATACCCTGCAACGGACAGCTGGAACTGACAACCGGAAGCGGCAGATTCAAACCACTACAAATGCCACCGACCACTGCAACGGACAGCTGGAACTGACAACCGGAAGCGGCAGATTCAAACCACTACAAAATGGCGGAGGAAAGATCACAGAAGCGCTTCACAGGAGGCTCCCAAGCACTGAGGATGTCACCGCAACACAAATTCCCAGCTCGGCGAACAGAACCACAACACTGTATTTGCATGTTTATGACTCGCGCAGTAGAATACTTAAATCTATCTGCACCTCAGAATTCCACAGTCTTTTTCATTTCAGTAGTATTTTGCTTTTAAATTCTTCTGACTAAAATGAGCAACTTCATGTTTTCCAACATTTATACTTCACCTACCAGGTCCCACACAGACCTCTGTGGAACATCCTGCCAATCAGGCAAAGAATGATTTATGCTTACTAAGCCAGCCAGCCAATCTTCTTTCCATGCTAGTATAGCACCCCCTGCACTGGGTTTTTATTTCACACTACCTTTTAATATGACATATTATCAGATGCCTTCTATAAATCTAAGTTTAGTATGTCACTATGTCAACCCTTTACGTTTGCTTGGTATCATTTCTCTTAGGATTATAATTTCACAAAATTCCTTTTCCCTTCCACCTCCTCCTGATTTGTACCTGTTACTGGATTTTTTTTGTATTCTCTATTGTGTAACAGAAGGAAAATCTTGTTCATTTCATCTGCCATTTCAATATTACCTACTCTGAACTCCCATTTTCTCTCACTCTCTCCAGGATTTAATACACACTTTATTTACTTTTTTTTCTCTCCTTTTTTAAATATCAGACAAAGATTTTTCTATTTGTTTTTACACACCTCGCTAGATTCCACTCACTCCAATTTATTCCTCTTAATTAACTTTTCAGTCATTTTCTCCTGTTCTTCAAATTCTGACCAATCATCTGACCTACCACTCATCTTTGCACAGTTGCATGCTTTTTCCTTAAGTTTGAAGCTTTCCTTAATTTCTTTAGTTAACCATACAGATGGTCCTCTCTTTTTCTTTATAGTGGTGATCTATTTATTCTGAAATATCTCCTGAAATGTTTGCCACTGTGTCCCTATTGATCTACCTTCTAACTTAATAAGCCAGTTAATTTCAGCTAGCTCAGCTTTCCTGCCCATACTTGTGCTTATTTAGGTTTAACATACTAATCTTAAATGCAACATTTTCCCTTTCAAATGCAATATAGAATTCAAACATTGTGTTCGTAGTATACAGGACTGCTGGTATACTGAGGTCATTAATTTTGTCACATTGCACAATTCCGAGATAATATAAAAAGAAAACCAAAAAACTGCGGGTGCTGGAAATCAGAAACACAAATAGAAGTTGCTGGAAACATTCAGCAGATTCTGGCAGCGTCTCTGGAGATATAAGGTCCAGTGATTCTTCTTCAGAAATGGGTTTCAGTGAGCAGGTTATTGCTGAGCCGATGCTGCTTGATTGCTCTTGATACCTTCCATCACTTTACTGATGATTGAGACTAATGGGGTGTTAATTGACCGGGTTGGATTTATCTGGTTTGTTTGTACAAGACATATCTTGCCAATTTTCCATGTTGTTGGGTAGGTACTAGTGTTATAACAGTAGTGAAAAAGCTTGTCTAGAAGAGTGGCAAGTTCTGGAATACAAGTCTTCAGTGCTACTACTGGAATGTTATCAGGTCCCATAGCCTTTCCGCCATCCAGTGCCTCCAGTCCCTTTTTGATATCACATGGAGTGAATCAAATTGATGGAAGACTGCCATCTGTGATGCTGAAGACCACTGGAGGAGGCCAAAATGGATCATCTACTTGACACTTCTGGCTGAAGATTGTTGCAAATACGTCAGTCTTTTGCACTGATATGTTGGGCTCCCCCATCAATGAGGATGGGGATATTTGTGGAACCTCCCCTTCCAGTGAGTTCTGAATTGTCCATCCACCATTCATGACTGGAAGTGGCAGAACTTCAAAGTTTAGATCTGATCCATTGGTTGTGGGATTGTTTAGCCCTATCACATGCTGTTTGGCGTGAAGTAGTCTTGTTTGGTAGCTGCACCAGTTTTACAGGTATGCCTGATGCTGCTCCTGGCATGTCCCCCTGTAGTCTCCATAGAACCTGGGTTGATCCCTGGCTTGACGGTAGTGCTTGAGTGGTGGATATGTAAAGCCATGAGGTTGCAGATTGTGCTGGAGTACAGTTCTGCTGCTGTTGATGGCCCAAAGCACCCTCATAGATGCCCAGTCTTGAATTACTAGATCTATTCAAAATCTGTCCCATTTACCAATGTGATAATGCCACATATCAAGATGGAGGGTATTTTTAATGTGAAGATGGGACTTTGACTCCATAAGGACTGTGCTGTGGTCACTTTCACTGGTCAGACGATCTACAGCTGGCAGTTTGGTAAGGATGAGGTCAAGTATGTTTTTCCCTCTTATTGGTTCCCTCACCAACTGCCATATACCCAGTCTAGCAGCTGTGTCCTTTAGGATTTGACACACTCCATCAGTCATGCTGCTGCTGAGCCACTTGTGGTGGACGTTGAAATCCCCCACCCAGAGTACATTTTGTAAACTTGCCACCCTCGGTGCTTCCTCCAAATGTTGTTCAACATGGAGGAGTACTAATTCATCAGTAATGGGAGGAAGGCATATGGAAATCAACAGGAGGTTTTCATGTCGATGTTTAACCTGGAGCCATTATACTTGGTGTCTGGAGTGAATATTGAGGACTCTTGGGACAATTCCATCATGACTGTATACCACTCTGCTGCCACCCCTGCTGGCTTTGCCCTGTTTGTGGGGCAGGATATATCCAGGGATAGTGATAGTTGTGTCTGAGGCATTGTTTATGGGGGATATGTTCATGAGCATATCTGGAAGTTGCTTGATTAGTCTGTGAGACCGCTGTCCCTGTTTTGTCACTAGTCCCCAGATGTTAGTCAGGAGGACTTTACAGTGTTGACAGGGCTTTTCTTTCTTGTCTACTTTCTGGGTTGATGCCAGGTAGTCGTCTGGTTTTATTGAGACTTTGTGGAGATTGATTCAATTGAGTGGCTTGCTATGCAGTTTCAGAGGGCAATTGAACGCCAACTGCATTGCTGTGTGTCTGGAATCATGTAAGCCAGAGCAGATGAAGATGGCAGATTTCCTTCCCTGAATCAGGTAGATTTTTCCAATAATCGATATGGTTTCATTCAGACCTGCTGCATTTTGCCAGCAATTTCTGCTTTGCTGTGAACCCCTCATCCAGGTTACACTTGCCAATCGAATTTTCTCATTTATTTGTTGACTAAAGTCACCGATATTGCCATCTTTTTATCAAAAGTTTTTTTGTAGGTAAGGGAGGTAATTTTGCTGGAATGAAAGCAGTATAGCTGGAAATCTGAAGCAAACACAGAATACTGGAGAAATTCAGCAGGACTGGGAGTTTGCGGAGAGAGAAACAGAGTTAATGTTTCAAGCCTAGTATGACTTCTTCAGAACTCTTCTGAGGAAGAGTCATGCCAGATTAAAAACATTAGCTCTGTTTCTGTCTTCACAGATGCTGCCAGACCTGCTGAGTTTCTCCAGTATTCTCTGAATCTTGCAGGAATAACTGTTTGGAAGATGTATTATTCTCAGGTTGATTTTGCACACTTCCTGACAAAAACAGCCTGTGCATCCTTTCTCTGGAGAAATCAGAACATGTTGAGGACATATTCTCAGTTAAAAATAGGTTACTATTTGTATTTTAATTTACCTGTCATGGTAGAATGGACCACAGAGCGGGTTTGAAAGTGTGTACAGTCTAGTTATATACATAAATGGCACTTTGTGACAAAATATGGACTGTAATGAACATGAACAGCTAGTGTTCTTAGTACTGGTACTCAATTAGTATTGAATTATATACCCTTTTACTTTAAGTTACACTTCTTTTTAGGTGTATGTAGAACATGTGATGGGGCTATAAATATTTATGAATAGCATCAGTTGTGGTAGAGAGTTGAGTCCATGCCAGCAGCCTCTACGTGAGGTTGATTGGTGTCTGTAGGTGTTAATGTTGGGATAGTCAAGTCAATAGCTGAGTTAGTGTTTGCCTTTTCAGGCCTCTCTTACCTTGAGCAAATTTAGCTTTCTACCAATACAGCATTGGTAAATAGCAGTGGAAATGACTTGTCATATTTTAGTGCCCCACACAATTCCCCTAACAAAAGATTCTGCAAAATAAAGTCAGCAAGAAATAAGGGAAAATGTCTAAGTTGTGCAGGGACTTTGTGATATTAAGTTGCTTTGACTTAGCTGGTATTTCTATGGCCAATCCAATTTATTTTTCCACTTTAAGGAATCGGTTCCATAACCAGTCCCTTTCAGGCCGCCTGTATTCGGATGGAATCAATCAAGCAAGGTATTCAAGGTGATTGGCATGTTTACTTGATGCATTTGTGTTAACATGCTGTGGTGTTAGTATCATTTTTCTTCTTTACACCTTTTATACTGTACAATGATTTTAATAAATCCTATGATGGGGTGTTTAATATTTGCATCTATCGACTGTACTCAAATTGTACTGAAGTTATGGATTCCAATCAAATCAGCAAAGCTACTTTGGAGCATATGTGCACTAAACCCTGAGTATATCATGTGCGATTGGGGAAGGAAGTAAAATTGTAATGCTCCACTTGCTTGAGAGCAAAAAGAAAGTGTTAAAAAGTAAGGTTATTTACTAAAATTATCTGCAAACATAGCTTGTGAATGAGATATAAGAGGAGATTTGTACAAAAAAAAAATTCTTTTGTTCCCTTTCCCATTCCTGATCTTTTTTTTCTTGGTCTTCTGTTATGCTTTGTTTCTGTTTACAGTTTTCCAATTGGTTTTCTACGTTGTTCATCGTATTTCAGTTCTACATCTGAACTCGTATCTTCTTCTCTTTAAGCCTCAACTAACTCAAATCCTTCGCCCTTTCATATTATGGACAGAGTCTTCTGCTATCATGTCTTCACACCTTTTGGAATACTCTTGCAACAATAGACCCAATATAAAAGTTGAAGTTCTAAATTGGAGAAAGGCCAATTTTGACGGTATTAGGCAAGATCTTTCAAAAGCTGATTGGGGGCAGATGTTCGCAGGTAAAGGGACGGCTGGAAAATGGGAAGCTTTCAGAAATGAGGTAATGAGAATCTAGAAAAAGTATATTCCTGTTAGGGTGAAAGGAAAGGCTGGTAGGTTTAGGGAATGCTGGGTAAAGAAGTTGAGGGTTTGGTTAAGAAAAAGAAGGAAGCATATGTCAGGTATAGACAGGATAGATTAAGTGAATCCTTAGAAGAGTATAAAGGCAGTAGGAGTATACTTAAGAGGGAAATCAGGAGTGCAAAAAGGGTACATGAGATAGCTTTGGCAAATAGAATTAAAGATAATCCAAAGAGTTTTTACAAATACATTAAAGACAAAAGGGTAACTAGGGAGACAATATGGCTCCTCAAAGATCAGCAAGGCGGCCTTTGTGTGGATCGGCAGAAAATGGGGGGAGATACTAAATGAGTATTTTGTATCATTATTTACTGTAGAAAAGGACATGGAAGATATAGAATGTAGGGAAATAGATGGTGACATCTTGCAAAATGTCCATATTACAGAGGAGGAAGTGCTGGATGTCTTGAAATGGGTAAAGGTGGATAAATCCCCAGGACCTGATCAGGTGTACCCCTCGAACGCTGTGGGAAGCTAGAGAACTGATTGCTGGATTTCTTGCTGAGATATTTGTATCATAAATAGTCATAGGTGAGGTGCCAGAAAACTGGAGGTTGGCAAACGTCGTGCCACTGTTTAAGAAGGGTGGTAAGGACAAGCCAAGGAACTATAGACCAGTGAGCATGACCTTGGTAGTGGGCAAGTTGCTGGAGGGAAATCTGAGGGACAGGATGTACATGTATTTGGAAAGGCAAGGACTGATTAGGGATAGTCAACATGGCTTTGTGTGTGGGAAATCATGTCTCACAAACTTGATTGAATGTTTTGAAGAAATAACAAAGAGGATTGATGAGGGCAGAGCGGTAGATGTGATCTATATGGACTTCAGTAAGGTGTTCGATAAGGTTCCCCATGGGAGACTGGTTAGCAAGGTTAGATCACATGGAATATAGAGAGAACTAGCCATTTGGATACAGAACTGTTTCAAAGGTAGAAGACCGTGGGTGGTAATGGAGGGTTATTTTTCAGAATGGAGGCCTGTGACCAGTGGAATGCCACAAGGATCGGTGCTGGGTCTACTGCCTTTCATCATTTATATAAATGATTTGGATGCGGGCATAAGAAGTATGGTTAGTAAGTTTGCAGATGACACCAAAATTGGAGGTGTAGTGGACAGCGAAAAAGGTTACCTCAGAATACAACAGGATCTGGACCAGATGGGCCAATGGACTGAGAAGTGGCAGATGGAGTTTAATTCAGATAAATGTGAGGTGATGCATTTTGGGAAAGCAAATCTTAGCAGGACTTATATACCTTAATGGTAAGGTGCTAAGGAGTGTTGCTGAACAAAGAGACGTTGGAGTGCAGGTTCATAGCTGCTTGAAAGTGGAGTTGCAGGTAGATAGGATAGTGAAGAAGGCGTTTGGTATGCTTTCCTTTATTGGTCAGAGTACTGAGTACAGGACTTGGAAGGTCATGTTGCGGCTGTATAGGACATTGGTTAGGCCACTGTTGGAATATTGCGTGCAATTCTGGTCTCCTTCCTATCAGAAAGATGTTGTAAAACTTGAAAGGATTCAGAAGGTATTTACAATGATGTTGCCAGGGTTGGAGGATTTGAGCTATAGGGAGAGGCTGGGGCTGTTTTCCCTGGAGCGTCGGAGGCTGAGGGGTGACCTTATAGAGGTTGACAAAATTATGAGGGGCATAAATAGACAAAGTCTTTTCCCTGGGGGGGGGGGGGGGGGAGTCCAGAACTAGAGGGCATAGGTTTAGGGTGAGAGAGGAAAGGTATAAAAAAGACCTAAGGGGCAACTTTTTCACGCAGAGGGTGGTATGTGTATGGAATAAGTTGCTAGAGGAAGTGGTGGAGGCTGGTACAATTGCAACATTTAAGAGGCATTTGGATGGGTATATGAATCGGAAGGGCTTGGAGGGATGTGGGCCAGGTGCTGGCAGGTGGGACTAGATTGGGTTTGGATATCTGGTCAGCATGGCTGGGTTGGACCTAAGGGTCTGTTTCCATGCTGTACATCTTTATGACTCTAAGTCTTGCTAACTCTTTCCCAATCTCAAAATCTCCTTGCTTGGTCGTGTTTGTACTCCATGAAATTGCATTTTCTCCCTTGAATCCTGATGTACTTTTCGATCTTTCATGAAATTAATATGTCGTATAGTTACACATTGTATTCATGAATACCATTCATTGTATTGCCAAATTTACCAATAAGAATATAAAAATCTCAAAGGAATTTGGACCGCTTGAACTGGAGTACATCATAATAAATCTAATTTAAAAGAAGCAAAGGATATAGTTTCATGTGCATAGAAGGGACGCATATTTATTATTAAAATACCAATTAATGGAAAAAAAGATAATTGGCCATACATTGAAGTTTCCAATTCATAAGTGTTGCCAGAGAGGCAATTTCAGTATCTGTTAAGCATTTCAAGGACAATAATTGAATAGTCCTACACCTACACCTATAATAAATAATCTAAATGTCAATAGTTTATTTTTAAAAATCTACTTTGTTATGTTTATGTGCAAATGGGTCCCTTTTCATTGTGCTTGTGGAATTTTCTGCAAACTTGATTTTACAAAGTTTGGTAAAATCCATACTACTGACAGATGACCAACTTCTATTCAGGTGGATTTTTTTGGCAAGTTAAAAAAGGAATGATGTACACTTGAATAATAAATATTTAGTTTGTATACTGATGTACCAGTCTTTCAAAGAGCTGTCAAGGTGTTGCAGAAGAGGCTGCTAAATAAGATAAGACCTGATGATGTTAGGAACAAGGTGATGGCATGGATAAAGAAGGCTGAAAGTGTGGATAAAGGGGTCTTTTCCAGAATGGTAGCTGGTGACTACTAGATTCCTGCAGGGGTCAGTGTTGGGGCCACAACTATTCACATTATACATGAACAATTGGAATGAAGAAACTGAGGACATTATTGCTAAGTTTGCAGAAAACACAAAGACTGAGGGACAGGTGGTGTTGAGGAGGTGGGTTGGTGCAAAAGGATTTGGATAGGCTAGGAGATTGGGCGAAGAAGTAGCAAATGGAATATAATGTGGGATGGTTTGAGGTTATACAATTTGGTAGGATTAATAGAGGCATAGAGTATTTTTTAAATGGAGAAAGACTTTAGAAATCTGAAGTATAAAGGAACTTAGTGCTAGTTCAGGATTCTCAAGGTTAATATGCAGGTCTAGGCAATTAGGAGGCAAATGCAATGGTAGCATTCATTTTGAGATAGCTAGAATGCAAGAGGGATGTAATGCTGAAGCTGTATAAGGCTTTAGTCAGATTACATTTGGAATATTGAGAGCAGTTTTGGGCCCTGTATCTAAAGAACAATGCCCTGGCCTGGAAGGGGTCCAGAGGAGATTTACAAGAATGATCCTGTGGATGAAAGGCTTGTCTTACGAGGAGCAGTTGAAGACTCTGGGTTTGTACTGGATGGAGTTTAGAAGGATGAATGGGATCTCGTGGAAACTTAGAGAATATTGAGAGCCATGGATAGATTGGACATGGAGAATGTGTTTCTGCTAGACCGGGACCCAAAGGTACAGCTTCAGAGTGAAGGGATAACCCTTTAGAACTGAGATGAGGAATTTCTTCAACCAGAGGATGGTGAATCTGTGGAATTCATTACCACAGAAGACTGTGGAGACTTGATGACATAGATAGGGTCTTGATTAGTTGGGGGATCAAAGGTTACAGGGCAAAGGCAGGAGAATTGGGTTAAGAAACAGAGCAGAGTCAAGATTAGAGTGGTGCTGGAAAAACACAGCAGATCAGGCAGCATCCAAGGAGCAGAAAATTGACATTTCTGGCAAAAACCCTTCGTCAGGAATGAGGCCTGATGAAGGGCTTTTGCCCGAAACATAGATTTTCCTGCTCCTCGGATGCTGCCTAACGTGAGCTTTTCCAGCACCACTCTATTCTTGACTCTGATCTCCAGCATCTGCAGTCCTCATTTTCACCTAAGAAACAGATCAGCCATGATCAAGTGGGAGGGCAGACTCAATGGACTGAATAGACTAATTCTACTCCTATATATTACTGTCTATTATTATGGCTCTCAACTATACATTTGGAGGAGGAAGAGGAGAGACCAGTTTATCAAATGCTGAGCTGTTTTTTTAGTTTCAAGGAAGTGAATGAATGGTGATTCAGTGCGTCTGTTACTGCAGAATGCGTTTTCACTGAATGAGCTTCAATACATTAGTCCTTGTCATGATTGTATTAAGATACCTCTCTACAATAAAAGACTTGCATTTATATATGACTGCATGTATTCTTTGAGACATCAGAAAGCTCTTCTCAGGAAATTTATATTTAAAGTATAATTACTGCTGGATTGATATTCCTCTATCTTTGTGGGATTTCAAAACTAGAAAAAAGATTGATTGTTACAACATGATAACAAGAAGTTGTACATTCCAGGATTTCTTAGCTTCTTAGAGCAGTTCCCATGAATTAGAAGGTAGCAAACATTAGAAGGAAGCCTATTATTTAAGAAAGGAGGGAAAGGCAAAACTAGCAATTACAGACCAGTTAGTCTATCGTTTATCTCGGCAAAATGCTAAAATTTATAATTAGCAATGTGGTAACAGGCACTTAGAAAATCATGCCATGGTTAAGCAAAGCCAACGTTTGTGGTTTATTAAGGGAAAATGTGTTTGCTAAATCTGAGTTTTTGAGGATATTAGATGATTAAGAAGGGACCAGTAGTTGTAATACTGTAATATGTTTGGAATGTACTACAGGAGATTGTTGCAGAAAATTAGAACTTATAGGGGTGGGGTGGGGTGGGGGGTTAGGTATTGGCAGAGATTGAAGACTTGTTAATGGACAGAAGAATGAGTAGGAATAAACATGTACTTTTGGATTGTCATATTGTAACTAGTGATATACTTCAAGGATCAGTACTTGAGATTCAGCTTTTTACAATTCATCTTTGTGATCTAAATGAAGGACTGACAAAATATTAAAGTTTGTTAATAGGAAAGTAAATGCTGAGGATGATGCAGAGAAACTACGTAAGAATAGAAACTGGTTGGATGGGTGGACATGAACGTTGAATGCAATATGGTGAAGTTATCCGCTTTAGTGAAAAAAGTTTAAAAGTAGAATATTTTTGGTGAAAAACTGGGCAAAGTTAGCGAATTAGAGAGCCCTGGGTGTCCTTGTAAGTGTATCATAAAGTTAATATGCTATTGCAGCAAGCTGTTATGAAGGCAAATGGTATGTTATCTTTTGTTTGGTGCATAACAGCAAAGACATTTTACTCCCATTGTACAGGGAACTCATGAGGATGTGCAAGGAATGCTTTACCTCATGAATAACATACTTGACCAAGGCTGAGTATAACAAAGATTTGCCAAAGTGGTTCTAGCGGTAAGTGACTGGCTGTTGAGCAGATAATGAGTAGATTAGGTCTTTATTACTTAGACTTTAGAAGATCGGATTGAAAAATGCACAATTCTTTTGGGACTTTACCGTGTTGATGCTGAGAAAATGTGTATCCTAAATGGAAGTATGGCTCCTGTCGGAGAATAAGGAATCAACCATTAAAGAGATGAAGAGGAATGTTTTCACTGAGTGCTGCAGAGACTGGTAGATATTGATGGTGTTCAAGACTGACATTAATTTTTTTGTGTGTGTTTTAAAGAATGTGGGAACAGCGCAGGAAGGTAGATTTCAGGTGGAAGATCAGCCGTGATCTTGTTGAATGACATAGCAGGCTTGGAAGGCAAAACAACCTGCTCCTCCTAATTCTTACATTCTTACAGTACCCTTTAATGTATGGAACCATCTCAGGATGCTTTACAGATACAATTTCAGAAAAAAGATTGGGAGGCGTGATCCAGAACTAGGTCAAAGAAATGAATTTTGAGGAGATGTTTAAGGAGTAGAGTGTGGTACCTGGATGGAAATTGACATTGTTAAGTGTGGGACAAAGAAAATGAAGCATGCACAAAGTCAGATTCATAAGAGTGGAGAGTTCATGGGGATATGTTTGGTTGTCTGGCTGGAAGAGGTTGGAGATGATTTAAAGTAAAGCTATGAAGGCAGTTTAGCATGTTGATTATTGGAATTTAAAATTTCTTCCTGGTGACAGGGTGTCAATGCAGACCAACAAGGATGAGGATAATGGATGAGTGAAATGGCATTGGTTATGATATGGTTAGTAGAGTTTAATTGATCCGGTTTATGGATGGTAGATTTTTTTGTAGAATTAAGGAGTCTGCGCTAGCTGATAAAGCTTTTCCTAGTGATTAACATTTTGCCATAAATCTGAAAGTTGAAGTTTGACAAGGTCTGTTCTGCATAATAATTGTATTTCAGAAATTGGGGAGTGCTTTCCTAAAACCACAATTGGAAATGAACAAAGTTTGTTTGCCTTCTAATTTTCCAGCATTACCCATGACTACACAGTGCCTGAGGGAGTCCTTGAAAATTTCAGTGTCATGGAAATTGTAACACTCCGGCGTCAGGTAAAAAGTTTTGACCAGCAACATTTATGTGTATAGTATAATAAATGTGACGATTAGACTGTTGCAGGAACAGGAACTTTCCTGGAGTTGGGATTTAGTTTTATTTTCAGGGCTGTGTGTATCCTTATCTGGAAAATGTTTTCCAAACACAACATGAAGAATGGGTGTTGGACAATTTGTCCAAAATCTTAGACTGCAAAGCAACTTCAGACGCTCAGTAAAATAATTTTAACACTAGATTGTCCTCCTAGTTTGTAGAGATCCAATTTAAATCCGTGGGAAAGGGGAAGAAAACAATGATTTGTTGTTTTTATTTTGGTGTTGAACTCCTTCATTGTGCAATAGGGTTAACCTTTCTCTCTTTCAGCTGAACAAGTTGAATCGGCGCCTACAATTATTGGAACAGGAAAGTCGGGACCATGCTCGAAAGGAATTTGTACTCTATTCCATCATCATAGCAGCTTGTTTTGTCAACAGTTGGCTCTGGTTGAGGAAGTAGGTTCATTCTAACTGCATTTGTAGAGTTGGAGAAGAGTGCTACGAACTGACAGACAGGACATCTTCTGAATGCAGCAAGACGGAGTATTGGTTTCACTTGTGAAGCAATCTGTACTATCACTGAAATACAAAGATGACTTTCAAACAGTTTACTGACATCTTTTTAATAGCATTGCGATGTAGGTTTAGGCAAGTCGTACTGCAAGTGTTACAGTGTAATGCATTCAAAACCTAATTGATTAGTTTAAAATTAACTAACAACTTCAGGGTGAAAGGAAAGGCTGGTAGGTATAGGGAATGCTGGATGACGAAAGAAATTGAGGGTTTGGTTAAGAAAAAGAAGGAAGCATATGTAAGGTATAGACAGGATAGATCGAGTGAAT
>NC_057724.1:28759306-28767262 GCF_004010195.1 Chiloscyllium plagiosum
TACAACAGGATCTTGACCAGATGGGCCAATGGGCTGAGAAGTGGCAGATGGAGTTTAATTCAGATAAATGCGAGGTGCTGCTTTTTGGGAAAGCAAATCTTAGCAGAACTTATACACTTAATGGTAAGGCCCTAGGGGATGTTGCTGAACAAAGAGACTTTGGAATGCAGGTTCATAGCTCCTTGAAAATGGAGTTGCAGGTAGATAGGCTAGTGAAGAAGACGTTTGGTATGCTTTCTTTTATTGGTCAGAGTATTGAGGACAGGAGTAAGGAGGTCATGTTGCAGATATACAGGACATTGGTTAGGCCACTGTTGGAATATTGCGTGCAATTCTGGTCTCCTTCCTATCGGAAAGATGTTGTGAAACTTGAAAGGGTTCAGAAAAGATTTGCAATGATGTTGCCAGGGTTGGAGGATTTGAGCTATAGGGAGAGGCTGAACAGGCTGGGGCTGTTTTCCCTGGATCATCAGAGGCTGAGGGGTGACCTTATAGAGGTTTACAAAATTATGAGGGGCATGGATAGGTTAATTAGGCAAAGTCATTTCCCTGGGGTTGGGAGTCCAGAACTAGAGGGCATAGGTTTAGGGTGAGAGGGGGAAGATATAAAAGAGACCTAAGGGGCAACTTTTTCAAGCTCCCACAGAACCATGATTTTCAGTTTAAGCTTTCAGTAGCAGTTGCAGCTAGGATCTTGAAGCTGGATGTGGAAGCTGTTTTTCCTCTCTCTATTATGGCTAAAAGCTGGGGTTTTCTTTCTGCTGGAATTGCATGTGAGACAATCAATTGCACTGAACTTGTCTTTGCCAAGGATGTGTTTATGGGATGTTAATAAATTGGAACAGTTACTGTCGTGTGGTTAAATAATCTATTATTCTGTTAAGTTATTCCAATTTCTTCTTTCTTTTGTATTTTAATCGTAGTGTATGTATAAAGTGTGTTTTGCTTCAAGACTGGTAGTTTGACTTTTGAAATAAGGAAAAGTTAGGGTCTAGACTATCTTAATATATTTTGAGGGGGTTTGGTCTGATCCATAAGAAGTTGGGGACTCTTGTCAGGGTCAAAATCTCTAATTTTAGGCTGGCTTTATGTGTATTGGACTCAAAGGCAGTGAGTAGTGAGTTTTTTTTTTATTTCGGGTGTTGCACTTGGTTGGTTTAAACAGAATTTACCTTGTGTAATAGTGGCTCTTTCAGTCACGAAGAGTTTCCTGGGCGGGGGGGAGGTGTAAGAAGTCACTTCAGGAGTTTTACAGGAAGTGGGTCAGGCAAAGCTTTTGGAATTGGCAAGCAACTTGGAGTGGGAGTTGCTTGTGTTGGTGAGGAAAGGAGAAATAATTGTGGCAATCTCACATTTACAATTGCCAGGAATGCCATTGGAATCTTTGGAAATGAAATCACTTGAGGGAAAAGGAAAAAAAAAGGAAATTAAACATTTTGCATTATGATTTAAAGCAGAGGGACAAAAGACATAAGGAAGGCCCTAGCCGAAGAACGGGAGAAAAACAGAGCTTTTAAACTTCAGAGCTTGGAACTGAAAACTCAGTCGACTTAAAATGGCAGGAGTAGAGGTGGAAGGTAGGAATCATGATGAGGACAGTGATGGAGAGCAATCCCATTGTAGCCAAAAGCCTGGTAGGGATCTGTTTAAATATGTCCAAGCATCACCTAAGTTTGGCAAGAAGGATGTAGAAACCTTTATTATTTCGTTTAAGAAAGTGTCTAAGCAAATAAATTGGCCAATGCCCATGTGGGTATTGTTGATTCAAACAAAGTTGGTAGGTAGAGATAGTGAGGTATTTGCATTAATATCAAAAGAGGTATCTGGGTAGCATAAAGTGAAAAATGCTATCTTAAGTGCTAGTACTAGAAGCCTACAGACAAATGTTTCAGGAAATCTAAGGAGAGAACCTGGTCAAATGTACATGGAGTTTGAAGGAATCAAACAAAGTAATTTTGATAGGTGGATAAGTGCATTAAAAATAGATCAAACATACGACACCCTTAGAGGGATGATTGTTTTGGAGGAGTTTAAAAATTCATTTCCTGAAGTAGTGAGGACTTGTGTAGTAGAGGTGTAGTAGAGCAGAGAGTTACAACTGCAAGATTAGCAGCAGAAATTTACTCATGTATGCCAGGATGAGTAGGTAAAACAATTAAGATTTTAAGAGATATGGGAGCAAGTCTATCTTTGGTGAGAGATGAGGCGATATGTAATTAAGAAGGAGTATTGCCAGAAAAATTTAATATGTGGAATTCATGATGGGGAGGGCGGTGTTCCATTATATAAAGTGAGGTTGGAGAATCCAGGGAAAAATGGTGAAGAGGTGGTCGGAGCAATAGAGAAATTCTCGATTCCAGAAATGAAGTTTATCCTTGGTAATGGTATAGATGGATCACAGATGGGAATGGTGCCTACTGTGGTTGAAAAGCCAGTGGAAAATCAGGCAACTGAGATGTTACAGGAAGTATATCCTGAGATTTTTCCTGACTGTGTCATTACAAGGTCACAAAGCCACAGCTAGAAACAGGAGAAGAAACCAAAGAATAGGAAAGGAAATTGAAGTTCAGTTGTCAGACACTGTTTGATCAAATGGTTGAGAAAAGGCAAGAATCGGTGGAGGACAAAGTGGATATTTTTAGATCAGAGAAATTAGCTGAATTGCAGCAGAAATATAATGCTCAAGCAGTTGTCAAAAAGCTTGCACAGAAGAAGAACAAACGTATCCCAGAATGTTACTATCTTAAAAATGAAGTCTTGATGAGGAAATGGAGACCATCACACATTCAGTTCAACAAGTTGTATTACCGGTGGGTTATAAAAAGATGTTGAAGGTAGCAGAAGAATTACCAGTAGGCGGTCATTTGTGAGTAAGAATACCTCAAGCCAAAATAGGAAAACATTTTTATTGACCTGGGTTGCATAAGGATGTGGTTGAATTTTGCCAGACATTATGTAAGTCAGATAATTGGAAGACCTCAGGCAGTGATAAAACCAGCACCCTTAATACCCATTTCCTCATTTGGTGAAGCTTTTACGAAAGTCTTAGTTGATTGTATAAGACAGAAATACGTATTTATTGACCAGATTTCCAGAGGCCATTCCATTTCCCAGTATCACAGCTAAAGGGATTGTAGAAGAATTACTCAATTTTTTTCATTAGATATGTGCTACCCACAGATAATTTTGATAACCCTTGATCAGATTATTCAAGGACATTATGGATAGCCTAGGAATAAAACCATTCAAATCCATTGTGTACCATCCAGAATTGCATGGAGCACTAGAACAGTGACATTAAACTTTGAAGACCATTTTGAGGGCTTATAGTCAAGACTATCCAGAGGATTGGTATAAAGGAATTCCATTTGTACTTTTTGCAGTTAAGGATGCACATAATGAATCAACAAAATTCAGTCTATTTGAATTAGTTTTTGGGCATGGGATGAGAGGACTTAATTAAGGAGAAACTTGTGAGTCAGAGTTCAGAGATCATATATTTGAACTGTCAAATTTTAGGAAAAGTTTAAATAGAGCAGGTGAGTTGGCTTCAAAGTAGCACAGCATGTGATGAAGCAGGAAACCTATAAGAAATCAAAAAATTATAATTTTGCTATTGAAGATTGTTAGTGTTACTTCCAGTGTAGGGTGAACCTTAAAAGACAGGAATTAGTGGGCCTTGTCAAATTGAAAGGAAATTGAGTGAGGTGAACTATTTAATAAGAATACAAGACAGAAAGAAATCCAACTGTGTCATGTGAATATGTTCAAAAGGTATTTTGATAGGGAAGGAAAGCAAAAAGAGAATGTGGTATTACAACACAGAGGGAAGAACCAAGTTCAGATGATTCTGAATTGGAAATTGCTCTGATTAAATTGGACAATGAGAAAGTTCTCAAAAGTTGGTATAAATTATTGAGTTACCTTAGAGAGTAAAATTGAAATGACCTAAAAGAATTATTACAATCAGAAGAGATGATATGTGGGAATAAGCTGGGAAGTGCTACTCTAAGTACGCATGATGTAGATGTGGGAAGTGCTGTTCCAATTAAGCAACATCCTTGCACACATAACATGGTTTCAAACAGAGATTGAAAGCACGCTGAAAGGCAATATATTCAAAGTGAGTTGCGGCTCACACATAGTCATGGTGCGAAAGCCAGATGGTACCCAGACTATGTGGACTGTTGCATAGGCAATGCAGTTACAAAATCTGTTTTATATCCTATTTTATGTCTGAAAGACTGTATTGAGAAGGTGGAACAAGCAACTTGTATTTCAACTTTGGGCTTAGTTAGAAGATACTGGTAGGTACCTTTTTATCTGAGAAAGAGATTTCAGCTTTTGTGACACTGAACAGACTGTATCAGTTTAAAGTTATGACATTTGATAAGAAATATGCGCCAACCACATTTCAAAGATTAACTGATAGTCACTTCAGAATTACCCAATTGTGTGTGTACATCGATTGGGCGATATTTAGTCATGCATGGAAGGAATATTTGGCACATCTATTGGAATTAGTTGATTGATTTTTGGGCCTGGTAAACCTGGGTAACAGTGAATTCTCAAAAGCCCAATTACATTTCTGGGCTATGTCATTGGACATGGAAAAATGGCCCCATGGGATGTGAAAAGAAAGGTTATCGGGGAATTTCTCATACCATCAATGAAGAGGGAAGTACAATGATTCCTGGGACTGAATAGCTTTTTTTCCCCCAGAGGTTTGTACCAAATTTTAGAAATGTGGTTGCTCTGCTTTCTGACTTGTTGAAGAACTGCAGATAATTTCAGTGGATGGCAGACTGTCAGGAGTCATTTGACAGCCTGAAAGCTGAGTTCACCATTGTGCAGTGTTAGCCTCATCTAATTATGCAAAGCATTTCAAGGTGGCTATTGTTGCAAGTGGTGTGGGTGTTGGTGCTTTACGCTTGCGTGAAGATAGAAAGACTTATTGGGTATTTTTCCTGAAACTTGAATATTCATCCACAGAAATATTCCACAATTGAGAAACTGACCTTGAGCTTGATGTTGTTGGTGTTGGAACATTTCAACATTTATATTGCCAGTAATATGTCTGAGACAGTTGTGCATACTCATCATAACCCCTTAACTGTTTTGGGAAAACATGAGAATAAAATTTCCAGACTGTTTAGATGGACCTTATTATTGCAGCCATTCTATTTGAAAATTGTATATGTGGCAGAACGAGAGAATATATTTGATGTGTCGTCACAACTTTGAAGGAAGCCTGAGGGATTTGGTGGCTGGGGTAAAAGATGGGCTGAAATGGATTGTGCTAGTGAGTGTTTGCATGTTTAGAGTCAGTGTAATGTGTATGCATTGTAGTGTACTAATAGTGTAAAGGTGTATAAAATGAAGCCATCGTTGTATATTCATTGTTTATTTTTTTAATGGGGGGGAACGTGTGATAAAAATTTGGCTTTAAGAAGTATATTTTGTCCTTTTTTTGTGAAGAATGGTTGAGACAGAGGTGTAGAGCTCTCTACTCAAGGCAATAAAATAAACAGCTTGTGAAGCCTTGGGTTTTTATTTTACTTTGGACCAATGGAAGCAGCCTGAATGGGTGGGGTCAAGCTCCCACAGAACCACAATTTTTAGTTTTAGCTTTCAGGTAGCAGTTGCTGCTGGGGTCTTGAAGCTGGATATGGAAGATGTTTTTCCCCTCTCTGTTGTAACTAAAAGCTGGGATTCTTTCTTCCTGTTGGAATTGCATGTGAGACAATCAACTGTACTAAATTTGCCTTTGCCAAGAATGTGTTTATGGGATGTTACTATATTGGAACAGTTACTGTTTAGTTAAATAATATATTATTCTGTTAAGTTTTCTAACAGTTAAGTTATTCCAATTTCTCCTTTTTGTTGTATTTTAACTATAGAGTATGAATAAAATGTGTTTTGCTTCAAGACTGGTAATTTAATTGGAATGCAATGCCTTACCCTTTCTTTTAAAATAAGAAACAATTAGATTATCATAATGTATTTTGAGGGGTTTGGTCTGGCCCATAACACTTCCCTGGATGATTCCGCTATGCTTTTACGTTGCTCAGCATAAAGTCACAGGTGAGTGTAATATAAAAATGTTGTCGTTCCTACCCGATAATTATTGAGCAGCAAAAACAGAATTACATGCAGTGAGGATGAAAGTTGCATACATGGAATTTTTCTTCCATTGAAGTCACACATTACTTAATGTGACATCTTAAAAATTTGTTTCAAGATATTTAGCCCAAAGCTCACTTGTAGACATTTTTAATCAAGCTGCTCAGATATGTTGTGACATATAGAACATTACAGTGCAGTACAGGCCCTTTGGCCCTGGATGTTGCGGCGACCTGTGGGGACCAATCTGAAGCCTATCTAACCTACACTATTCTCTTGTTCAAGAAGGGGAGTAGGGATAACCCTAGTAACTATAGGCCGGTGAGTCTCACTTCTGTTGTGGGCAAAATCTTAGAGAGAATTGTAAGGGATAGGATTTATGAACATCTGGAAAGGACGATGGATGAAGACTCGCCATCTGAGGTAGTTTGGGCTGAGGTTAGGAATAGGAAAGGTGAGCTCACCCTGTTAGGAGTTTTTTACAGGCCTCCTAATAGTCCTAGAAACGTAGAAGAAAGGATTGCGAGGATGATTCAAGAGAAGAGTGAAAGTAATAGGGTGGTTGTTATGGGGGACTTTAACTTTCCTGATATTGATTGGGAAAGCTATAGCTCAAGTTCGTTAGATGGGTCAGTGTTTGTCCAATGTGTGCAGGAGGGTTTCCTGACACAATATGTAGATAGGCCAACAAGAGGTGAGGCCATACTGGATTTGGGTCTGGGTAATGAACCAGGCCAGGTGTTAGAATTAGAGGTAGGTGAGCACTTTGGGGACAGTGACCACAATTCGGTGACTTTTACTCCAGTGATGGCTAGGGAAAAGTGTGAACTACAGGGCAAGAGTTATAGCTGGGGACAGGGAAATTATGATGCTGTGAGGCATGATGCATGTGTGGCCTGGAAAAGTAAGCTACAAGGCAAGGGTGTAATTGATATGTAGAGCTTGTTCAAGGAGCAACTATTGAGTGTCCTTGATAAGTATATACCCATCAGGCAGGGAGGAAAGGGTCGTGTGAGGGAACCGTGGTTTAATAAGGAATTGGAATCCCTTGTTAAATGGAAGAGGGCGGCCTATGTAAAGATGAGGCATGAAGGTTCAATTGGGGCGATTGAGAGTTATAAGGTAGCCAGGAAGGACCTGAAGAGAGAGCTAAGAGCAGCAAGGAGGGGACATGAAAGGTCCTTAGTAGATAGGATTAGGGAAAACCCTAAGGCTTTCTATAGGTATGTTAGGAATAAAAGAATGACTAGGGTAGGAATAGGTCCAGTCAAGGATAGTAGGGGGAAGTTGCGTGTGGAGGCGGAAGAGATTGGGGAGACACTGAATGAATACTTTTCTTCAGTATTCACTCAGGAACAGGGCATTGTTGTCGATGAGAATACTGAGGCACAAATAAGTAGAAGGGATGGCTTTGAGGTATGTAGAGAAGAGGTGTTGGAAATCCTGGAAAAGGTGAAAATAGATAAGTCCCCTGGGCCTGATGGCATTTATCCTAGGATTCTCTGAGAAGCAAGGGAGGAGATTGCAGAGCCATTGGCCTTAATTTTTATGTCCTCTTTGTCTACAGGAGTAGTCCCAGAAGACTGGAGGATAGCAAATGTGGTCCCCTTGTTCAAAAAGGGGAGTAGGGATAGCCCTAGTAACTATAGGCCGGTGAGTCTCACTTCCGTTGTGGGCAAAGTCTTAGAGAGAATTGTAAGGGATAGGATTTATGCACATCTAGATAGGAATAATGTGATCAAGGATAGTCAGCATGGTTTTGTGAAGGGCAAGTCGTGCCTCACAAACCTTATTGAATTCTTTGAAAAGGTGACGAAGGAGGATGATGAGGGG
>NC_057724.1:28768637-28780209 GCF_004010195.1 Chiloscyllium plagiosum
GGGGGGGTAGGTATAGGAGAGATGTTAGGGGTAGGTTCTTTACTCAGCGAGTCGTGAGTTCGTGGAATGCCCTGCCAGTAGCAGTGGTGGACTCTCCCTCATTATGGGCATTTAAGCGGGCATTGGATAGGCATATGGAGGATAGTGGGCTAGTGTAGGTTAGGTGGGCTTGGATCGGCGCAACATCGAGGGCCGAAGGGCCTGTACTGCGCTGTATTCTTCTATGTTCTATGTTCTATTATCATCCATACGTTTATCCAATGACCATTTAAATGCCCTTAAACTTGGCGAGTCTACTACTACTGTTGCAGGCAGTGCGTTCCACGCCCCTACTACTCTCAGAGTAAAGAAACTACCTCTGACATCTGTCTTGTATCTATCATTGCTCAGTTTAAAGCTATGTCCCCTCATCACCATCCAAAGAAAAAGGCACTCACTATCCACCCTATCTAACCCTCTGGTTATCTTATGTCTCAATTAAGTCACTTCTCAACCTTCTCTCTAACGAAAGCAGCCTCAAGTTCCTCAGCCTTTCCTCATAAGACCTTTCCTCCGTACCAGGCAACATCCTAGTAAATCTCCTCTGAACCTTTCCCAAAGCTTCCACATCCTATAATGCGGTCACCAGATTTGTACACAATACTTCAAGTGTGGCTGCACCAGAGTTTTGTACAGCTGCAGTGTGGCCTCGTGGCTCCAAAACTCAATCCCTCAACCAATAAAAGCTAACACATTGCATGCCTCCTTAACAACCCTATCAACCTGTGTGGCAACTTTCAGGGATCTATGTACATGAACACGGAGATCTCTCTGCTCATCTACACTACCAAGAATCTTACCATTAACCCAATACTCTTTGTTTCTGTCGCTCCTTTCAAAGTGAATCACTTCACACTTTCTCACATTAAACTGTGTTTGCCACCTTTCAGCCCAGCTCTGCAGCTTATCTGCGTCCTTCTGTAACCTGCAACACCCTTCAGCACTATCCACAACCCAACCGACTTTAGTGTCATCTGCAAATTTAGAAACCCGTTCTTCTACGCCCTTATCCAGGTCATTTATAAAAATGACAAACAGTAGTGGCCCAAAACAGATCCTTGCGATACACCACTAGTAACTGAACTCCAGGATGAACATTTCCCATTAACGACTACCCTCTATCCTCTTTCAGCTAACCAATAGCTGATTTGATTAGATTACTTATATTATGGAAACAGGCCCTTCGGCCCAACAAGTCCACACCGACCCTCCGAACAGCAACCCACCCAGACCCATTACCTTACATTTACCCCTTCACCTAACACTACGGGCAATTTAGCATGGCCAATTCACCTAGCCTGCACAGGAAACCGGAGCACCCGGAGGAAACCCACGCAGACACTGGGAGAATGTGCAAACTCCACGCAGACATTTGCCTGAGGCAGGAATTGAACCCGCGTCTCTGGCACTGTGAGGCAGCAGTGCTAACCACTGTGCCACCGTGCCGCATTTCAAAACGCTAAATCACCCTCAATCCCATGCCTCCATATTTTGTGCAATAGCCTACTGTGGGGGACCTTATCTAATGCCTTACTGAAATCCATATACACATCAACCGCTTTACCTTCATTCACCTTGGTCACCAACTCAAAGAACTCAATAAGGTTGTGAGACACGACCAACCCTTCACAAAACCGTGTTGACTATCCCTAATTATTCCTCTCTAGATGATTATAAATCCTATCTCTTATAACTTTTACCAATACTTTAACCACAACCGAAGTAAGGCTCTACTCCCCTTATTGTCTCTACTCCCCTTATTGAGCAAGGGGACAACACATGCTATCCTTCAGCCTTCTGGCACTATTCCTGTATATCTTTGGAGCAGGTGTGATTTGAACCAAGGCCTCCTGGTCCAGGGGTAGGATTGCTACCAGTGTGCCAGAAGAGACCAGACATCCTTGCTCTGCCAGCTGCTATATTTTGATTAATTTACTTTTTGCCTAGCTATGCTACATTAAATGAGCATCCATTGCATCGCAGCCGCAAGAAAATCAAAAGGCTACAATTTAGATTTCTAAATTTAAAATATTAGAAACTGTATGCTGTCATTATGATACAAGAATACTGAATACAAGTTCCTTCTGATTTTTATATTGATATGAACTTGATCATTGTCATTTAAAATTTGCGTACGAGGAACAGAAACAATCAAAGCTGCATATGTTGAACAGAAGCATTAAAAGCAGTATGCTTAAGAAACAATATAAATACAGTAGTGTATGCTATTGATAAAAATTAGTTTTCATTGATATTGTGCACATATAGTATAGCAATACTTGTGAAAGTATGTTCATTTAGTTGAATAGCTTAAATGTGTACAATTAGATAAACTTTCAGTACCTACAAGTGTACATATGTAATATGTTAATGGATTTCCGTTTGAAATAAGATAAATTGCTCCTCTCTATAGCCAATGCATACTGCAGTGATAATTTGAATCCTACAGTTTGGGAGATGTGAGATAGAGAGTTGGCCAAGAAAAGATTGAGACAAAGATTGAAAGCATTCCAATGCAATGCAGGAGAACAAGTCCAGGTGACAAATACTCAACCTCTTGTCATGTAGTCTTGAGTACTGAATAGATCAAGATGAGGCAAGTTAATTATGCAGTTCCTTGAACAAAGGAATTTCTATTCCTGTATTTGTTTTAAACATAAGCAATTTTTTTCCTTTTGCATATAAATTGAAAGGATTTGCTGATTACCCCTTTCAGTGCAGTGGTAGAACAAGACTATTTCAAGGAGGAATTTATTCCCCTGAGCTCAAGCCTTGTAAGGCATATTTTTAACAGCTCTACAAAAAACACATTTCCTATTCTTAAAAACAAATGTTTTTGTTTACAAATGTAAACAATGCCTATAACAGTTATTTTCCAATGCAGTCAGAGTGAGAAGTTTTCATTTAGGAATCAGTTTCTCTAAGTCTAAGTTAAAAATAAATTTTAAAAATCACCTGACCGAAGGTTAGTGGAGATTTTAAAATCTCCTAAGTGAAAGTTAATGTAAAGTTTAAAAGCAATGTGTTCACACCACTACAGCTAAATGTTGTGAAATCAAATCTATGTGCAGGAATGCTAAATTGTGCAGACATATAACACAATTGTGATTGTATTAGTATCTGGCCATTCTATTGGACTGCTTAGTTTTGCATTTTTGACATTTTTAATTAACCTGATTAGGCATATTATGGCACAGGTCAAGGCAAGTGCGACTTAACCTGAGCCAGACCTCCTGGTTATGAGGTAGGGTTTGTGGAAATGATGAGTAATTGCTTGGATGACAGAGGTTGGCTGGGTTGTTGACAGTGAGGAAGAAAGGGTTGGGTTACAGAAAGACCTAACTGGGCTGATCAGATGGTCATATCAGTAGCAAATGGAACTTAACCCTAAAAAATGTGAGTTCATGCACTTTCAAAAAAGCAACAGAACAATGGAGTACTTGATCAGTGGCAGGTCTCTAGGAAGCTCAGAGGGAATTTGGCTGCTTGTCCTCAGATTTCTGAAGGTAGCATGATAGGGTCGTTGTGAAGGCATATGCCTTTATCAGTCATGACATAAGTTATAACAGGGAAACCATGTTGGATTGCACAGAATTTTGGATAAGCCACAGTTGGAGTACTGTGTGGGGTTGGTTTAGCTCATTTGGCTGATTTGTGATGCAGAGTAACGCTAACAGCGTGGGTTCATTTCCTACACTGGCTTAAGGTTACCATGAAAGACTTTCCTTCTCAACCTCTTCCCCTCACCTGAGGTGTGGTGACCCTTGGGTTACACCATCATCAGTCATGTCTCTCAAATGAGAGAGCAGCCCTAAGGCCTGATGAAACTATTGATGACTTTATCTTACCTTTTCCTTTAGAGAACAGTTTGCAGTTTTAGCTCAGAGATAGGTTGTTTATTCTATGCAAATTCTATTCTATGCAAATATTTGGAAAAGTATCATTAAGTTGTGATGGAGTCGATGGGGTTTTCAGATAGATTAACTTATTCTAAATTCAGTTCTCTTTTGTTTGTGTTTCATTCAGTAGTCTGTAAATAAATACTGTTTTGTTTAAAACTGGGTGGTTGGGCCAGCTATAACACTCCTGGAATATCCACTCTACACCTGCTTAAAACAACTAGAAAAGTTAGGATTTGGACTACCTTCTTGAAATGTTTTGAGGGGGTCTGACCTGGTCCATAACAGTAGAAAGGATGTGACTTCACTGGAAAGGGTGCAAAGAAGATTCACCAGGATGTTGCCCAGATTGGAGCATTTTAGTTATGAAGAAAGACCCTGGTTGTTTTCTTTAGTGCAAAGAAGACGGAGGGTGGTCCAGAATGAGGTACAGAGGGTCATGGGCAAGGTGGATAGAAAGCAGCTATTCCCTTTGGTTGAAGAGTCAATATGAGGAAATACAATTTTAAGATGAACGACAGGAGATTCTGAGGCGATTTGAGGAAGAATCTTTTAACTCACAGGGTGGTGGAGATGCACTGCCTGGGGAGTTAGTAAAGGTGGAGACCTCACATCCTTTAAGAAATTCTTGGATGCGTATTTGAATGAAACGGGCCAAATGTTAGAAAGTGGGATTAGTTTGGATAGGTTGGTGCAAACCTGATGGGCTGAAGAGCTTGTTTGGTGCTGTATGACTGAAACTCTGACACTATCATTGATAGTGTTTATCATTTGTGTATTTATGTATATAGTTTTAAAATATATCTAGTATAGGTTTGTTGTTCTCCTGTTGTATTTCTCAGATTCCCTCAGATTTGCAGAAAGCCTGGATCATATTTACAGGAGCTTTTGATGATCCATGTAATAAAAGCAAATTCTTCTGTATGTTATTTTTCTATTTTCTTGCCTCAA
Source organism: Chiloscyllium plagiosum (assembly GCF_004010195.1). Taxonomy (NCBI): domain Eukaryota; kingdom Metazoa; phylum Chordata; class Chondrichthyes; order Orectolobiformes; family Hemiscylliidae; genus Chiloscyllium; species Chiloscyllium plagiosum. The sequence goes on from NC_057724.1 coordinate 28,773,527, forward strand.
ACTCTAATGGACAAATTTGACAAATCTCAATACTGTAACTTTACTGTGATCCAATTTCTTAATTAATCTGTAAAAACAATTCCTTGTTAAGTTCCTTAGCTCCGGTATAACTAGAAAACCATTTCATACTGAAGAATGTTACTCCTAATTCATGCTATTTTTGGAACAAATCTAAAAACGTGTAAGTTAGTTGAACTTGATTTTGGTATAGCACGGTTGAAGTTTTGAAAGCCTTTTAGAGGCTGTTCTGAATTTTACCAGTTTATCTAATTGTAATGAGGCTTGGCATTTGTTGGTTTCATCATCTTCCTAAAAGGTTGACTACCATGACTCTCCATCTCTGTCTGTTCTGTGCTGCCCTCACATATTCTGCACAGGTCAGCTACATCAAGTTCATTATCTAATTCATTCTTTTCTTTCTCTGCTTTCCTTTCCTACATTTTCTGTCAATCTTTCCTTCTAACAATTGTATCTTTCTCCATTTGATGCTATTTTTGTATATAAATGCCAAATAATTCAGCTTATCAGTTGTATATTTAATTGTTGTCCATTTCTTGAAGACATTAAACATAAATGGTGGCTTGTAGCTCCTCAGCAATCTTTTCCTAAGATTCAAGTTCAATTTCTTTCATGTTAATATGCACTTCATCCTGACAAATACATTTTCTGTATTCTTGAATCTCACAGCCACATTTCCCATTAAATGCAAATTGACTGCTACATTTGCTACAACAGTAGCTATGCTTCAAAGAGTTTTAGCTGAGCTTTAAAATGCTTTGCGATATCAGTTATTGTGAAAATGGAAGTCTGTCATTCCTGAATTATTAATCTAATTATCTCCTCTAATCAAAGTTTTGAATCTTGATGTGTTCTATCAGTTTTGTGCTCCAGTAGTAATTTTTCATGTTTTTGGTCCTATTTTAATTTGATGTGCACTTTTCATTTGAACCCTTGTGGGGCAGTATTACAACTTGAAAGTCAGAAAACTGGCATCAAAGTGCTTCTTAGTAGTATGCTGCCATCCTATATGCTTTACACAACTATGTTCATCTGGAAGATTGAAATGCGTTCAGTTGTAAAAGCTGAATTCATGATAATCAGTGACCAAGGATATTCCACAAAATGGGGAGAAAGTGAGGTCTGCAGATGCTGGAGATCAGAGCTAAAAATGTGTTGCTGGAACAGCACAGCAGGTCAGGCAGCATCCAGGGAACAGGAGAATCGACGTTTCGGGCATAAGCCCTTCTTCAGGAATGAGGAAAGTGTGTCCAGCAGGCTAAGATAAAAGGTAAGGAGGAGGGACTTGGGGGAGGGGTGTTGGAAATGCGATAGGTGGAAAGAGGTCAAGGTGAGGGTGATAGGTCAGACTGGGGTGGGGGCGGAGAGGTCAGGAAGAAGATTGCAGGTTAGGCGAGTCTGTTTGAGAATGTGGCTGAAGAGCTGTGCAGAGGAGATGACTTGGGGTTTGCAGTGAGAGAGGGACCCACTGAAATCTTTGTAGAGGGAGGAAGAGAGCTTCTTCAAGGAAGGCATCCTTGTAAGAGGATTTGCAGTAGGTTAAAATCTTTGAGGAGAAAGTTAGGTCTGCAGATGCTGGAGATCAGAGCTGAAAATGTGTTGCTGGAACAGCGCAGCAGGTCAGGCAGCATCCAGGGAACAGGAGAATCGACGTTTCGGGCATAAGCTCTTCTTCAGGAATGAGGAAAGTGTGTCCAGCAGGCTAAGATAAAAGGTAAGGAGGAGGGACTTGGGGGAGGGGTGTTGGAAATGCGATAGGTGGAAAGAGGTCAAGGTGAGGGTGATAGGTCAGCCTGGGGTGGGGGCGGAGAGGTCAGGAAGAAGATTGCAGGTTAGGCGAGTCTGTTTGAAAATGTGGCTGAAGAGCTTCTGTGCAGAGGAGATGACTTGGGGTTTGCAGTGAGAGAGGGACTTGGGGTGTGCAGTGAGAGAGGGAGATGCCTTCCTTGAAGAAGCTCTCTTCCTCCCTCTACAAAGATTTCAGTGAGTCCCTCTCTCACTGCACACCCCAAGTCATCTCCTCTGCACAGAAGCTCTTCAGCCACACCCTCAAACAGACTCGCCTAACCTGCAATCTTATTCCTGACCTCTCCGCCCCCACCCCAGTCTGACCTATCACCCTCACCTTGACCTCTTTCCACCTATCGCATTTCCAATGCCCCTCCCCCAAGTCCCTCCCCCCTACCTTTTATCTTAGCCTGCTGGACACACTTTCCTCATTCCTGAAGAAGGGCTTATGCCCGAAATGTCGATTCTCCTGTTCCCTGGATGCTGCCTGACCTGCTGCGCTGTTCCAGCAACATATTTTCAGCTATTCCACAAAATGGATGAACTCATTGATGTAATTAGACTTAATTGCCTGTACATCTGCCAAATTTACACTGCATCAAGTATTTTCCCTTAACACTCCACATTAAGGTTAGTTATGGAGATCTTGCTCACAAGTGGTGTATATTCTATGCCTATAATGTGCTAATAGTTGAAAAAAGACACATAATTACTTCAGCATTTTCATTATAATGTTGAGAATGCAGAGTTTTATTTGGTGGGAAAGGTCATTACTAATTTGGTGGGAAGGGTCAAAAGGCATTTCAGAGATCATTGGCTGTAAGTTACAGTGCTAAGGCAGAATGTGGTCACAGGTCTCTAACTAGACAAAGGTAACTTTAGATAAAATTGGGAAAGGAATTGCATTCTTTTTTTCAACAGTCAGCACTGTGGACTGCAGCTGTTCAAATAGACAGCTCACTATGGTCTTTTCAAGGGGCATTTAGAGATAGGCCCAGCCACAAGCCCACATCCTGTGAATGAATTTAAAAAACTCCTTAGGAGTCTATTCTTGACCCCTTCGCTACCTTATCAACATTGCAGATAAGAGTTCAACTCGCATGTATGTCAATAACATCTCCTTCGCTGTCCGTCATTCCTCTACTTCTCTATTTGACAGTCAGACTGCTTTTTTGACATTTAATATAGGATGAATCTGAATTTTCTCATTTGAATTCAGGAAATTCTAAGTAGTCTTCTGCAGCCTCCAAAATGCCTATTTCCTTGCCAATGATTCCATCCAAGTTCTCACCATTTTCTCAGGCTAAACTGGATCGTTCATAGTTGATATACCATATGCAATCCTTCAATTCTCATATTCTTTGCATCACAAAGGCCGCTTTCTCCTTTGCTCCAACCTCAACTTGTTGACGGCAAAACCTTTCTACATGTTTGTTGCCTTGGGCCTTGTTTTCTTCCAACACACTCCCTGTTTGATGTTTATCCTTAACTCTCCATAAACTCCAATTTGCCTAGAACCTGCTGCACCTTTCCTAAGATATCTACAGCCTTCTGAGCATCCCAAGCTCTGTTGCCTGAGATTTAAGCTCTGGCATTCCCTCCCAAAACCACTCTCTCTCTCTCTCTCTCTCTCTCTCTCTCTTTGAAGACACTCCTAAAAGCCTTTATCTGTTTGACATCTGAGCTAATATGTCTTTGTGGTTTGGTTTCTCCTTTTATAATGCTCCTGTGAAGCACCTTAGATGATTTATTAAATTAAAGGCACTGCACAAATATGTTGTTGCTATCATCTTGTTCATTAATTACCCCTATTCTTGTTGAGCTGTGTTAGGTGACATTACAAGTGAGTCACAGTTTTCAATACTTTCTTATTCAAAGCAGTCAAATTCTTTAGGCAAGTTGTTGTTCCAGGTGAAACAAATGTTGACTTTCTTCTTGGCAAATGTGAGTGGGTGTCATTAGAAAATATTAAAACTTCCTGCCAGTAGGTTTATGTACAAGAAATAATATGACCTACTCATCACCTGTAGATCTTTGAATTCTTTGGCCACATCATGCTTGCTACTGTATATCCAAGACTAAAGCTGTTAAACATATTTATTAACACTGTAGTTTTAATTACAGTAACTATAAATAAGACATTTTTGGGGTCAGCATGAAAAGCATAACCTTTAAAGTGCTTTACCAAAATCTGGGTGTGATTATTTCAGAAACTATATAATTCATTGGACTTTCAGCCTCAATGAAGCTCTTCGTCACCACTGTGGAGTGTAGCTAAGCGACAGACTCAATCTAAAAAGTGAGATACTAACTTTGCTGTATATCACGTATCTTTTGAAGTCCAGGTGGCTCAGAGGAAAATTAACATGGGTTCTTTTTCAAAATGCTTCTTGCAGGGTTGGAACAAACACAATAGCAATTTTCAAATGTAAGTAACTCCAAATTTAACAAGCTAAGATTTGAATTTGTCTGTAATATACAGTGTACTTCTAGATATAGATGTGTACATTGCTTTGCCTGTCAACTCTCAGGCCTTAAAAAATATATTGTCCTGTAGTATAAAACAGGTGTGTCTCTCCCGTCACCTGTTAAATCGGGTTTGCTATTGGATAGAATTGAAATAGATGCTTATTATTTGGCACCAAGCGTTGAGCAAAATTTTTACAACGTAGCCTTAATCTGCTAAATTTCAGATAAGTTTCATTGTGAGAATATCAGCAAAAGTCAATTAATATGTTGAGGTTTGATCACATGGAACACAGGGAGAACAAGCTATTTGGAGCCAGAACTGCCTTGAAGGTACAAGACAGGGTGGTGGTGGCGGGTTGCTTTTCAGACTGGGGGTGTGTGACCAGCAGTGTGCCACAAGGATCGGTGCTAGGTCCACTGCTTTTGTCATTTACTTGAATATGAATATATGAGGTATAGTTAGTAAGATTGCAGATCATTGGTAGTGGACAGCAAAGATTACCTCAGAGTACAATGGGATCTTGATCAGATGGGCCAATTGGCTGAGGAGTGGCATATGGAGTTTAATTTAGATAAATGTGAAGTGCTGCGTTTGGGAAAGGCAAATCAGGACAGGACTTATACACTTAATGGTAGGATCCTGGGGAGCGTTGCTGAACAAAGACCTTGGAGCGCATGTTCATAGTTCCTTGAAAGTGGAGTCACACATAGACAGGGTGGTGAAGAAGGTGTTTGGAATGCTTGCCTTTATTGTTCAGTGCTTTAAGTATAGGAGATGGGAGGTCATTCTGGCTGTACAGGACATTGGTTCGGCCACTTTTGAAATATTGATACAATTTTGTCTCCCTGCTATAGGAAGGTTGTTATGAAACTTGAAATGGTTCAGAAAGGATTTACAAGGACATTGCCAGACTTGGAGGGTTTGAGCTAAAGGGAGAGGCTGAATAGGCTGGGGCTATTTTCCCTGATATGTTGGAGGCTGAAGGGTTGACCATATTAGAGGTTAATAAAATTATGGGGGGCATGGATAGGGTAAATAGACAAGATCTTTTCCCTGGGGTGGGGTAGTCCAAAACTAGAGGGCATAGGTTTAAGGTGAGAGGGGAAAGATTTAAAAGGCACCTAAGGGGCAACGTTTTCATGCAGAGGGGTGTGTGTGTGTGTGTGTGAGAAATGAGCTTCCAGAGGAAGTGATTGAGGCTAGTACAATTAGAACATTTAAAAGGCATCTGGATGGGTATATGAATGGGAAGGGTTTAGAGGGATGTGGCCCAAATGCAGGCAAATGGGACTAGATTAATCTAGGAATATCATGGACTAGTTGGACCGAAGCATCTGTTTTCATACTGTACAGCTCTATGACTGGATAAGCTTCCAAACAACCCACAGACAGCAGTAAGCAAAATCTGAACTCTTCGGGGTTAAATATTTAGTGAGAAGGTTGGATGTGATGTCAAAGATTAAAATTAGATTGAGGCTAATTAAAGTCTTGTGTTGACTAAACTATACTGACTGACTATAGAAGTTAGTGAAGCCAGTAATAGGAAGCCATTTGTTGAATCAATATACTTTCAGCAAGAGATAAGCTACATAAAATGGAAAAGTTATATAAAGGCCCTTCAATATTTCGGAATGAGTGCATATTTGTACATATATATGTGTAAGTTCAACAAGATATTCATAGTCTGTATATTTTGAATGCTTAATTTACCTTAGATATTTAGTTTACCAAGAGAATGAGCTAAAATACACTACACAAATCTCCTGTACTGATAGAAACTTATATGGATTCCCATTAAGCAAAATTTTGAATCAAAAACTTATAAGGTATATAACCTTTCAAAGCTTTGTCTATTTTAAGGAGTTCTTCAAAAGAAACTACACAAATATAATTTAACTGTTACTGAAGTGATAGCTAATTATTTTTAGCTATTGTGATTTGATACTTTTCTTATTTCATATAACACAAATGTGTTATATGGTCATGTAGTACTAAAGAATTAAATGAATTTTTATTTCAGCATCCAGTATCTAAATGTGTATACGAGATTCACAGGCATTTGTGTGCCTTGACTTAAGCTAAGCAGTTCAGATGTATTTACTATAACATACTTGTCTCAGCATGTAATTTGCAAGAGGCTTCTGTAAGATAGAGGAGAAAGTGAGGTCTGCAGATGCTGGAGATCAGAGCTGGAAATGTGTTGCTGGAAAAGCGCAGCAGGTCAGGCAGCATCCAGGGAACAGGAGAATCGACGTTTCGGGCATAAGCCCTTCTTCAGGAATGGGGAAAGTTTGTCCAGCAGGCTAAGATAAAAGGTAGGGAGGAGGGACTTGGGGGAGGGGCGTCGGAAATGTGATAGGTGGAAAGAGGTCAAGGTGAGGGTGAAAGGTCAGACTGGGGTGGGGGC
>NC_057724.1:28781547-28836732 GCF_004010195.1 Chiloscyllium plagiosum
TAACCTGAGATCTTCTTCCCAACCTCTCCGCCCTCACCCCAGTCTGACCTATCACCCTCACCTTGACCTCTTTCCACCTATCACATTTCCGACGCCCCTCCCCCAAGTCCCTCCTCCCTACGTTTTATCTTAGCCTGCTGGACAAACTTTCCCCATTCCTGAAGAAGGGCTTATGCCCGAAACGTCGATTCTCCTGTTCCCTGGATGCTGCCTGACCTGCTGCGCTTTTCCAGCAACACATTTCCAGTTCTGTAAGATAGAGACTGAGACGTTTGTACATGTAGGTTACATGCCATGATATGGTGATGACATCATGAGCATAACTTTTAAATGTATATTACATATCAACTGTGAGATATAACACAAAATGCTTCTTTTTCCAAAGAAATCCCAAGCAGATATGTATCAAAGGCATGGGCAGACAGAATTGTAGAAGTGTTTGCAGGACAGGAGGAGGCCATTTAGCCCATTAAGTTTGCTCTAGCTCTTCAAATGAGTATCTGTACCTACCATATTATATGCTTTTCCCCCAAAGCCTTGCACTTTATTACTATCAGAATAATCATCTAATACCTCCTTCAATGACTGACTGAATTGAAACTCATCCATCACACTTCCAGCCAGTGCATTCCAAAGTCTAGCCACTCACTGTATGAAAATGTTTTTTTCTCAACTTATTTGCATCTTTTGCAAATCATATGTGCACCTGTAAGAGTCTTTTATGAGCAGAAATAGTTTCTAGCTAACTACGCAATCCAACCCACTCATGCTTTTGAAAACCTCTATCAGATTTCCTCTTAGCCACCTTCTCTCCAAGGGGAGCAGTAACCTTCTTCCTTTTATTCTCATTTGAGATTTCTCATCCCTGGAACCATCCCTGGGCAGCACGGTGGCTCAGTGGTTAGCACTGCAGCCTCACAGTGCCAGGGACCCGGGTTCGAATCCAGCCTTGGGTGACTACCTGTGTGTAGTTTGCACATTCTCCCTGTGTCTGCGTGGGTTTCCTCCGGGTGCTCCGGTTTCCTCCTACAGTCCAAAGATGTGCAGGTCAGGTGGATTAGCCATACTAAGTTGCCGATAGTGTTAGTTGCATCAGTCAGAGAGAAATGGGTCTGGGTGGGTTACTCTTCGGAGGATTGGTGTTGACTTGTTGGGCTGAAGGGCCTGTTTCAACACTGTAGGTAAACTAATCTTAAAAATTCTTGTAAATTGTTTCTCTGCTCTCCAATGTGTTTGCATACATTCTATTTGGCACCCAGAACTGTACACAGTACTCCAGCTGAGGTCTAACAAGTGTGTTATACAAGTTCAACATTACCTCTTAGCTCTTGTACTTTATGACCGTATTAATAAAATCAAATACTGTGTGCTTTATTAATTGCTCTCTCAACCTTTCCTGTCACCTTCAATGATCTGTGCACGTATAAACTGAGGTCTCATTGCTCCTGCATCCCATTTATAATTGTAACTCCTATTTCTATCATGTCTTTATACCAAAATGCATCACCTCCAGTTTCTCTGCATCTATCCCCACTTGCCACCTATCTGCCCACTCCACCAACTTGTCAATGTCCTTTTGGAGTTTTATACTGTCCTCCTCGCAGTCTATAATTTTTACAATTTCCATGTCATCTGCTAGCTTTGAAATTATCCCCTGCACACGAAAATCAAGATCATTAATATATATCATGAAAAGGAAGGGTCCCTATACCAAACCCTGGGGAACTCCACTACAAACCTGAAAAATATGCATGACCATGATTGTTTGTTTCCTATTACTCCGTTCTATAACTGTGTTGCTACTTATTGCACCTTTTAATTCCATCATCTGTAAGTTTCCTCCCAAGCTTTTTGTATGGCTTGTATCAAACGCCTTCTGAAAGTCCACGTATACCACATTAGCAATGTTGCCCTCATTGAACCTTTCTGCTCCCTTTTCAAAAAACACCAAGTTCATTCATCATGACTCCCACTTTAGAAATCCATGCTGACTCTTCCTAATCAACCCATATTTTTTTCCATGTGACTACTAATTTTATCATTTTATCATTCCTGAATTTAAAGTGATTACTTTGTAATTGTCTATCTGCTTAACCTTTCAACCTTTCTTGAACTAAGCTGCAATGTTTGTAATTTTCCATTCTTCTAACACCTTCACTGAGTCTAGGGAAGACTGAAAGTTTTTGGTCAATGCTCCTGCAATTTCCACTCTCACTTTCCTTCTAAATTTTTGGATACATCTCATCCAGTCCCAGTGCCTTGTCAACTTTACATGCCAATAGTCTAACCAAGACTACTTCCTTATCAATACTGAATCTGTCTAGTGGCAGTTTCCTCCTCTTTTATAAAGTTAGATGCAAAGTATTAATTTAACACCTCAGCTGTGCCTTTTGCCTCTACATGTAAATCCCATTTTTGATCTCTAATTAGTTGAACTCCATTTTAACTACACCTTTTTTTTTACTTTCACATATCTACAGAAGTCTTTGGAACATCCCTTTATGTTGACTACCAGTCTTTTCTCATAATTTCTCTTTGCTTCTTCACCTTCCCTCTGAGTTTTCCTCCTGGTTGTCAGTTGTATTTTCTGCCCGACACCTGTCAAAACCACAATCTTTCCTCTTTATTTTAATTTCTGTCTCCTTTGTCATCCAGGTGCTCTGGATTCATTGGTCCTGCTTTTCCCATTTGAGGGAATATACCTTGACTAGCCACCAACACTCTGTCTTTGAAGGTAACACATTGTTCAGTTACTATTTTTCCTGCCAAGCTCTTGTTCCAGTCAAACCTAGCCAGCTGTATTCTTGTTCCATTGAAGTCAGCTCTCTGCCAATTGATTGTTCTTAATCTGGATTGATGCTTGTCATTCTCCACCATTATCCTGAACTTTACAATATAATGATCACCATCTTCTAAATGTTCTCCTGTTGACACTTGATCCACATGGCCCACCTCATTTCCAAGGATCAGGTCCAACTTGGCATTCGCCCTTGTTGGACTAGACATCTACTGCTGTAGGAATCTCTCCTGCACACAATCCAGGAACACTTGCCCCTCACTTCCCTAACACTGCTTGTATTGCCGTCATTTTGGGTAATGGATGTCCTCCGTTATAACCACTTTTATAACATTTGCGTCTCTCTGTAATTATTCTGTAGATTTGTTCCTCAACATTGTTACCACTGGTTGTTGTTCTGTAGACTGCACCTAGCAATGAAATTGTGCCCTTTTGTTCTTTAGCTCAAGCCAAAATGATTTAACCCTTGAGCCTTCTGCAACATCTCTTTCTCCAGTACTGCAATGTAGACCTTAACCAATACTGGTTAAGGACTACATTCCTACTTTCCTTTTCTCCTCAATTATGTACGTCTTCTACAAGGAATATTTAACATTCAATCTTGCTGTTTCTTGAACCGGATCGGTTATCGCCACAATGTTTTATATCCACATGGCAGTCTGCATCTATATCTCCTCACTCTTGTTTACCATGTGTATTCACATACATACATAATAATTCTGATTTAAATTGCTTTTTTTTACTCTTACTCCATCTTGCTTTGTTAACTTAGCATCAAGAAAACACTAAGCTGTATCTCCAAGTATTTTGCACACTCTGGTATTTTCCCCTACGATTCTCTCTTGTTTCCCACACCAAGATTATTCAAAAAGTCCTCTCAGTAGCACGAACAAAACTCAAAAGAACTCAGAGCTGAAAATGTGTTGCTGGAAAAGCGCAGCAGGTCAGGCAGCATCCAAAGAACAGGAGAATCGACGTTTCGGGCATAAGCCCTTCTTCAGGAAAGGGCTTATGCCCGAAACGTCGATTCTCCTGTTCCTTGGATGCTGCCTGACCTGCGCTTTTCCAGCAATACATTTTCAGCTCTGATTTCCAGCATCTGCAGCCCTCACTTTCTCCTCAAAAGAACTCAGACCTAGTTCTGTTCAGGCCCAAACCATTCAGCTTGTACAGGTGGCAGTTGCCTCAGAGCTCAAGAAATCTGAAGGCCTCCTTTCCAGCCACACATTCATCTGACTTATTTTATTATTCCTGTACTCTCTGGCAGTAACCTAAAGATTTCTGCATTTGAGATCCTGTTTGGTAATTTTCTACCTAGCTCCCTAAAGTCTGATTGCAGAATCATATCAGCTGAGCTGTTTTGCTTTTAACTGCTATATTTAACTTTTTTGTCTGTAATTAGTCTGAAGCTGCGTTTTTAATTTAGTAAATGAGAGGACTTTTGATTTAGTGGCTTTTGAACTGAAAGTAGAAAGGTAAGTCTGCCTCCTAGTTATTTAAGTAGGAGACCAGTGCTCACATAAACTTATTGTGGTTAGTCATCTGAAAGCTTTACAACCAAGGCCCCTCTGCTTCAGTGAAGATTCTTTTATAAATAGTACTGGGAGTTGGCGTCCACACCGTTATCATAATTGGTGATGTGATGTTCATGTTTGCTCCTATAACATTAATACTGCATGACTCAGGTCTCATTTTTGAAAACTTGATTAACTTTTATTGTTGCACTGGCATCTCCATACATATGCTACAGTCACAGGCACTTCTGTGTCTGAATCAGCTAAGCAATTTGGATGTACTGTAGCATGCTTCCCTCAGTGTATCATGCTGTAAAACTATTCAGTAAGATGGAGATTAAGACAAGATTCAGTAAGGGATAATGTTAATGATGTCATCAAAGATCTATCACATATCTTCTGAAAGACATAAGTTGCTGTAGTTAGAGTCCTGTTTGATCTTTTAGCCTGTTGAGATTTCATTAAGTAATTACATCATAATTATTTTCCTTTCTGAAACATTACATTTACAAGCTTACCTTGTAGGTCATGAAGCTGTTGGTATAAATCATTTGCATCATGTTTTTGCTAATTTTTCTGTTAAGATTATCCAAAATCTGTGAACTGCTATAAGGTTAGGATTTATATTGGCAATGTAAGAATATCCGTTGTGATGGGTATAATTTTAATTTTAGTCTTAGTCTTCATCTCTTGAGTACCCCAGAGGCCACTGGAAAGCACAAGTAGAAATGCTGGGAGGGAATAGAATAAAAGACCTATGCCAGACCAAACCAATAACTGTTGCTTTATTTAAGGCACGAAAGTTGACCATGGACCTCGTTATCAACTGAGAAAACGTACAGCATTTAATATTAAGACTTGGAAGATGGAAGAAACACAGGGGTTAAATCACAACAAAAATTTCATTCTATCTGAAAGATTCCTGCTTTTTTACAAGGTGTGAATTTATTAGAATGTGTACATCTTCATTAAATAGGAATATCATACACTTGTAACTAAATAGCATGTTTGTAAGGAGCTCAGTTTTATAGTATGTTAAATTTGCTGTTACTGTGACCTGTTTCATCGCCCAAGTCAACCTTACATAATCTATTCCTGTGAAGTAGTGTTCCATGTGATTAGTAAATTAGTGTAGAATATTCCAAATAAATGTCTTCCTTAACTACAGATTTTTGTTATGCCCCTTTAATGTGAATATCTTTAGATTGAAACTAAACATATTATGATCTCTGTTTTGAGTCTAAGTCAACTTGAGAAACTAAGACTTTCATTATTAGTGTGCTATTTTGCTTATGTTTGACTGTTTGGTGAGTGCCTGCAAAAGTGATGTTAGCTTCACAATCCTGTGGCAATATGTGTAATTAGGGGAAGAGGAGGCAATGATTTAATCCCGATTGTCCAATCCGAAATGAATGCTGACATTAAGAGTTTGGAATAGAGTAGGGCTCTTGTGGCACAGTGGTAACGTCCCTACCTGGGGCCTGGGTTCAAGTCCCACCTACTCCAGATGTGTGGAATAACAGCTGTACATGGGCTGATTAAAATTAAGTGTGTGTATGGGACTGTTGGTTTTCTGATAAATGAGGGAATACTACAGATGTTTAGGTCTTAAACAAATAATCCAACTAGAAATTTCTTGCAACAAAACCAAAGCAGCAAAATACAGTAGTAGTTTGAATGAAAAGCCAAAACCTTAATATCTGAATGTGAGATCCATGTCTGACCAATTAAACATAAAAAGGGAATGGGACAGATTTCACTATTGTCACCTTCATTATTGATCTGGGTTATTAAGCATGGTAAGAAAAAGAAGCATAAACAAATGAATATATGCATCAAGATAAGCATTTTTAAAATGTACTCATCAATTTTCTTAACATAAAATTTTCTCTTCTCCTTTTCTCCTTCACCTTTTGACATTGTACTCGGTTTAGATCTGACTAAGTTGTCATTCTTGCTCCTATGAATTCCTGAAATTAATCAGGTCTGTTTCTAATCTAAGATATTCCCTCCACTCCTGCAGCAAATGCTCATGTAATAGAGATTTTGTTGCTCTTTGGGAAAGAATATGCTTTTGATATGTGTTGTAATGCTAGAGAACTTGACTAATTTTCTATTTGCAATCTGGTAATTTAGGATGTACTGTCTGGAAGTAAATTTCTGTATGTTGGTCCCTGACTAGCTGTGCCCAGTCATGTGTGGACGAAGCAATAGTGTTCCTTCAACCCATGAACCAGGGTACTGGGTCATCCTCCTCCAAATGTTGCTCTCCTCCCCTGTTGAATCCATCCAGTCCACACGTTGTCCATTGCTAATTCCTGGATCAAAATGCAAAATATTGAGTCAGGGAATGCGTATCACAAGTTACAGCATAGAAGCTTTAGTCACCTGACAGCACTGATTTGTTAACAATAATGTAAGCAATTACATAAGAATTAGTAGCAGGAGTAGGCAATTCAGCCTGTCAAGCCTGTTCTAGGTAATATGACCATGGTTGATTTCTTGGCCTCAACTCCACTTTGCTATCCAGTCCCCTTAAACCCATTACCACATATAACTCTGTCTAGCTCTTCCTTCAATTTATTCAGTGTCCTGTCATCTACCACATAGAGTTGGTGAATTCCACAGGTTCACTTTCAGAGAAGGAACTCCTTCTCATCTCGGTTTTAAATCTAGATTGCCATATAAGAGGAAACATCCTCTTTACATCTATTTTGTCAATTGCCTTTAGCATCTTTTATGCACTTCAATTACATCTCTCATTCTTCTAAACTCTAGTGTGTATATGCATGAACTTCTGCAAAATGTAGTTGCATCCTTCAATTAAGGGGACCAAAACTATACCCAGTATTCTACATGCAGTTTCACCAATGCCTTGTACAATTGCAACAACATTTCCTTCCTTTTATGCTCTGAATACTTTTGCAGTAAATGCCAAAATTCCACTCTCCTTCCTTATTACCTGCATACTAACTTAGTACACATCATGCACAAGGACACCCAGATCTCTCTGCACCAAGCATTTTGAAGTATCTCTTCATAAATTTGCCTTTTTGTTCTTCTGACAAAATGGATAACCTCGCACTTCTATACATTAAACTCCATCTGCCAAATTTTGGCTTATTTACCTAACCTATCCACTTCCATTTGTAAATATCTTATTTCTTTATTGCAACTTAGTTGCCCACCTATTTCACTGTCGTCTCAAATTTGGATTTAATATATTTCATTAGCCTCACTAGTATTCATTCTTGCTGTAAATTTGGGTTGCATATTCCTCATTGAAAATTTCAGCTGAACTCAATAAATACAAATTTATCTATTGAATTATCTATTGAAATTTAGGTCAAATTCTTCCCTATTTCCTTCCCAATCTCTGTTTTCTTACCATTTCCAGCTCCAAGACGAACTCCTCCAAGAAAATCATTGCTGGATAAGGGTTCTCTATCCCAGATGGTCAGCTCCAGGCAAACGTGCTGCAAGTCCTCAAGCTTTATACCAGTGTACACAAAGGTGTGGTTATAGTGAGGATTCAATGTCTTCTTCACTACAGGGGTTTTCCGTTTAGATGTCTTGGTTCTGAATGGTAACAGATACCTAAAACATGCAGGAATTGAGATTGTCTTTAGTTATAATCTAGCAACATTCTCTCAGGAAAAATATTATCAATCTTCCTTACCTTTAAGTCCAAAGAGAACAATGTTGATAAAACAGAAATGCCATTTATAATGCAATCTGATGTACATGTGACTCCAGACCAACAATACTATGGTTGATTCTTCACAGCCCTCTTAAATGGCACAGCAAGCCATATAGTTAGTCAAACTGCTAAAATGTTTTGGAAAAGGAATGAAATCAGATAGATAACCTGTCAACGACCTAGATATCACAAATTATCATGGTAAATGTAACCCAGTCAACCCTGCAAAGTCCTCCTCACCAATGTTTGGGAACTAGTGCCCAAATTGGGGGAGGTTGTCTCACAGACTAGTCAAGCAACATGCCTGACAGAATCGTATTCACAGAATGAAATGTTACAGACAATATCCCAGTTACCAGCATCACCATACTAGGAAATATCCTATCCCACTGGCAAGACAGACCCTGCAGAGGTGGTGGCACAGTGGTATACAGTTGGGAGGGAGTTGCCATGGCAGTCCTCAACATTGACTCTGGATGCCATGAAATACCATGCCAAGCACACTCAAGGAAACTTCCTGGTGATTACTCTGTATTGCACTCCCTCAGCTGCTGAAACAATACTTCTCCCATTGAACACCATTTGGAGGAAGCACTGAGGGTTGCAAGGGTGCAGGGCATAGTCTGGGTGGAGGAGTTTCAATGTTCCTGGCAAGTGAAGAGGGACCTGATTGGTGAGGATAATATCATATTTTCTCAATCTGCCAGCCAATAATGCACCCGGCTTCTCCATTCTTTTATGTAGCACTATCACATGCTAAATGGGAGAAACATCAAACATCCATGAGGTGCTGTGGACAATCAGCAGCATTGGAATTATACTTGAACACAATCTGCAACCTTGCGACTCAGTATATCCCACTCTATGATTACAATCAAGTCAGGGATCATTCTGGTTCAATGAGAATGATGGAGAGCATCCCTAAAAATGAGGTGTCATTCCATTGAAGCTGCAAGATATGACTTGCTTGTCAAACAGCATAAGCAGCAACGATAGTCAGAACCAAGTGATTCCACAAGCAAAGGATAAATCTAAATCCTGCCTCACCCAGTCATGAATGATGGTGGACAACTGCGTAACTCACTAGAGGAGGAGGAGGAGGCAGCTCCACATATAGCCCCATCCTCAATGACGGGACAACAATGCACATTAGTGCAAAAGATAAGGCTGAAGCATTCACAACAATCTTCAGCCAAATGCATGATGTATCTCAGTTGGTCTTCAGCCAAATCAGTTCACTCCACATGCTACCAAGAATTGGCTGGAGGCACTGGCTACTGTAAAGGTTATGGGCCCTGACAGCATTACAGCAGTCGTACTGAAGACTTATGCTCCAGAACTTGCCATATCCCTACTGAGCTGTTTGAGTATGGTTATAACACTGGCATCTACCTGAATGTGAAAAATTGCCCAGATATGTCGTGTACACAAAAACTACAGACTGGTGAGTCTGATGTTAGTGGTGAGTGGGTTGTTAGAGGGGATTCTGAGTGATAGATTTATGTGCATTTGGAGAGGCAAGGGCTGTTTAGGGATAGTCAGCATGGCATTGTGGAAGAGAAATAGTGTTTTGCTAATTTGATTGAGTTTTATTTGAAGACGTATTGAAAAAGATTGAGGGCAGAGCATTAGATATTGTCTACATGAATTTTAGTAAAGCCTTTGACAAGGTTCTGCATGGTAGACTGATTTGTAAAATTAGACCACATGGGATTCAGGGAGAGATTGCCAATTGGTTACAAAATCGGCTTAATGGGAGGAGACAGAGGGTGGTGGTAGAGGGTTGTTTTTCAGACTGGAGGCCTGTGACCAGTTGTGTTCCACAGAATTGGTGCTGGATCCACTTTTGTTTGTCATTTATATAAGTGACCTAGATGAGAACTTAGGAGGCATAGTTCTTTGAAAGTTGCATCACAGTCAGGGTTGTTAAGAAGGCATTCAACATACTTGCCTTCATTGCTAAGTATAGGAATTGGGACATCATCTTGAGGCCACTTTGGAGTGTTGTACAGTTCTGGTATAGGAAGAATACTATTAAACTGGAGAGGGTTCAGAAAAGATTCAGCTGGATATTACCAGGACCGAGGGTTTGAGTTGTAAGGAGAGGCTGGGACCGATTTCACTGGAGTGAAGGAGTTACACAGGTTTATAAAATCATGAGGGACATAGATAAGGTGAATAGCAAAAGGTCTTTTCCTTAGGATGGGAGAGTTCAAAAGTAGGGGGTATACTTTTAAGGTGAGATGAGGAAGATTTAAAAGGGACCTGAGGGACAACATTTTCACACACAGGGCAGTTCCTGTATGGAATAAACTGCCAGAGGAAGTTGTAGATGCATTTACAGTTACAACATTTGAAAGACTTTGGGCAAGTACATGAATAGGAAAGATTTAGAGGCAAATGGGACTAGTTTAGTTTGGGAAACCTAATTGGTATGGACAAATTGGACCAAAAGTTCTGTTTCTGTACTAGATGACTCTATTATCTGCTCAGTGATGCCCAGTTGGTGTTCTGCCAGGACTACTCAGCTCCTGAACTCATTAAAACCTTGTTACAAACATGGCAAAAGAGCTGAATTCCAGAGGTGAGGCGAGAGAGACTGCAGTTGTCATTAAGGCTATATTTGACAGAGTGTGGCATCAGGGAACCTAAGCAAAACTAGAGTCAATGGGAATCAGAGAGGAAAACTCTCCACTGAATCAACATATTTGGAATAAAGCAAGACGATTGTGGTTATTGGAAGTCAGTATCTCAGCTGCAGGACATCTGTGAGTGTGTTACTCAGGGTAGTGAGGTGTATATGGCATCAAGGAGCCTTAGCAAAACTGAAGTCAATGGGAATCAGATAAACTTCTCTGCTGTTTGGCAGTCATATTGAAGACCAAGTTATGGGTGTTCAAGAGCAGTCATCTCAGTTCAGGACATCTCTAAGATTTCATCAATAGTGGCCTTGGCTCAAACAACATCACTGCTTCATCTCCACATCGCCCACATCATAAGGTCAGAAGTGAGGACGTTCACTGATGATTGCACCACTCATGATTCAGATACTGAAACAGTCTATGGCCAAATGCAGCAAGACCCAGGGTGACAAGTTAGATTTGTGCCACATAAGTAGCAGGCAATGACTATCTTCAACAAGAGAAATGAAATGACCCCTTGACATTCTGTTGCATTACTATTGCCAAATCCCCCATTATTAATATGCTGGGCCAGAAACTGAACAAGATTCACCACAGTATTTACGTGGCTAAAGTGAGGATTGCAGATGCTGGAGTCGAGTGTGTGGTGCTGGAAAAGCACAGCAGGTCAGGCAGCATCCGAGGAGCAGGAGAATCGACATTTCGGTCAAAAGCCCTTCATCAGAAATATAAAATGCTGTGGTTACAAGAGCAGGACAGATGTTAGGAATCCTGCAGTGAGCAACTCACCGCTTGACTCCTCAAAAGTGTTCCACCATCAACAAGTCAGGAACGTGACTGAATGCTTTTCACTTACCTAGAGGATTATAGTTCCAACAACACTAAACAAGTTTGTCATCACCCAGAACAAAGCAACCTACTTGATTGGTACCATATTGTCAAATGTTCCCTCCCTCCCCTTCTGATGCTCAGTAGCAGGACTATTTATATGATGCACTTCAGAAATTCATCAAGGTCTCTTGGCACCTTTCAAACCCATGAACACTGCCATCTGGAAGGTCAAGGGCAACATTACCTGCAAGTTGCCCTCCAAGCCATGGGCTTTGGCATGCATGCAGCTGTTTCAATGAGACCAGCCAACTCTCTGTTCAACAAACTTGCAGGTCTAGGACTAGTTGAATGGTGATGGCTGGATTATACAAGGTTGTTTCTTAAGACAATTGCACAAGGTATTCAGTTTGTAAGTGATATTTAGGAGATCACAACAGGGTACCAAGAACTAGAAGCTCCAGAGATGTAACAGGCAATAGCTCCATCCAAAATCAAAAATATTCTACAGGGATTATGGATGGCAGAGGCCAGTTAAAGCCTATTGAAGAGCAAGGGAAAATGCTCCAAGAGCTCTTGCAAACATTTCTCTAGGTTTCTTCAACCTGCAGACTCCAAACTAAAATAATTCTGCATTTAAATGCAAGCATAAAATGCTCTAGGCCATAGTAGAAGCAAAATCAATATTATTTTTAACCTTTTGTGGGTGATGCTGATAAGGCCAGCAATTGTTGCTCATCCCTGATTGCCCTTGAGAAGGTGATAGTGAGCCACCTCTTGAATAGCTGCAGTCTACTGGCATTGGTACAGCCACCTTGCTGTTAGGATGGGAATTCCAAGATTTTGACAGTAAAGAAACAGAGATACAGTTTCAAGTCAGCATGATATTTGGATGGAAGAGAAACTTATGGGTGGTCATGTTCCCGTGCATCTGCTCCCATCTGGGTGGTTAAGGTGTGAAAGAAGCCTTGGGGAGATGCTAGGATGCATCTTTTAGATGGTGTACACCGTAGCCACTGTATACTGATGATTGAGGGAATGAATATAGTGGATGGGGTGACAAATAAACTGGCCACTTTGAACCAAAGGGTGTCAAGCTTCTTGAATATGATTGAAATTCTCCATGTCCAGGCATTCCATCCCCTTTGTGTCGTCTAGCTGGCTGATAGGCTTTGGTGAGTTAGCAAGATATTCACTATAGAATTCTCAACTTCTGACCTGCTTTTATGTCCACAGTATTTTAACGGCTGCAGTAATAGCAGTATTAATGGGGCAGAATTCAACAGGCAGAATCGCATTTAAGCAATAACCTGCAATAATATCACAACAGTCATTTCAAGGCACAAACCTATCAAAAAAAACGGCAAGTAAATCCAGGGCCATAATTTGTGATGCTATTTACAAATAGGAGCCTTTTTCTCTTTCTGGAAATTTTCCATGTTCTGCCTCATATTTCAGTCATTCTCCTGCTCACAAATGTTCAGAGGACATGAAGAGATCCACCTTATTAAAACATGAATATTTAGCTTAGTTACAGTAAATTGTTCAGAGACACATTGCTGACTATTACCCTTTGACAAAAGTGTCTGACGTTCCTCCAACTTTCATCGGTGTAAGGTTCTTGGCTTCCTTAATCCACACATGTAGTTCCCCACTCTCTGCTGGCCTTGCGGTTTTCTTTCCTGTTAGAGATAATAGCAGTTACAACACTTGGCTTTAGGTTGCATATTGATTAGTATGATCACGTTAGGCACAGTAAAGTAGTTGGAAGTTATTTCAATTCTTACCCATAATGATTCTTATGGCTAATACTCAGCTGCATTCAAAAGGATAACACTGTTCATGGAATGCTTTAGTGACACAGTTATTAACTGAAAACAGGGCATTCCTTTGTTTACAATTTGTTGTGTGTGGAAACAGTGGACTGGCTAATAATCATCCACACAAAGTAGGCATCATTGGCAAGGCAATTAGGAGTTAGCCACCTGTCCACTTTACTGGATTGCCTTGATGCTTGGCACTAATCATGTCATCTTGTCTCAAAATATTACAGAAATCAAAGAAGTATATTTACAATTCTTAAGTTTCTGTCTTTGGATGACATGTGACCAATTAAATCATAAATAACATGTCTAGATAAAAATGTGTCTGTGTGCAACTAGGTCTTGCCTACTGGAAAGATAGAGTCTTAGGTATTAACTGTTCACAATTAGATTGCAGCGCAGGCATGGAAACCCCTAGTGTGGTGAATTAATTAGATGTAAATCAGCAAACAACAGTTGTTGCAATCTTACCTTTAGTTCTGTCTGCAGCAACATTTTTGGCATTTGGAATATATTTTATTGAAAGTACCATTTCCCCTTTATAAGGAGGGATAACACCAGTCTCTGCATTTGCCTGAAACATCAAAAAGGAGTTAACTAAACTTTCAAATTGTATATTAGTTTATATGATGATGAGGAAATTTTGGGAATATATGCAACGACTCTCAGGTCATGGGTAATAACTTGGGCTCTCTGCCTTTATTTGTTGCTTGTGCTCAGTGCAAAAATAAATTTCTGTAGGTGATTTCCACTCTCTATAAACTGACATGATGCACCAAATACATAGAATGGTTAGGACACAGTATGCATTTAATCATTTTCTTTTGGTCTGTCCGATTTGAGATTAATTCTGTAATTCCAGTCCCTCCTCAAATCAACAGGTATAAAATATTAAGAAAATAAAATTGTCACACAAATGGAGCTGTTACATGAATGCTGAGAGACATGAAGTCAGAATGAAAATTGCTCAGTTGTAGAATAAGAAAAATAATAAATTACTTAATTTCTGACCAATACTTTAAAACCATTTCAAACTGTCCAAATCTTTTCACTCTTGGTACAGCGATAGCTTCCTAACTTTGATCATATTGCTAGTAATTAACATGTTCTCAAGAAGCTATTTTGCATATCCTTCTATTGTTTGGTTTGTATGGTGAGAAAGTACCTGAACCAGATTGTGCAATTCTGTGATTATGATTCATTTTTTAATTCATACTGGTGTAAAAAGATTAAGAAAAGAAACTTTGCTATTAATCAAACAGTTCACTAACAATAGCTTGCAAAGCTTTGCAGCAATAACCTATTTGAATAAACCATTAATATCCAGGTGATTGGACCACTACATGGCAAATTGACCTAGATTTGGAAAATCTGCAAAGCTGGCTACATCTATTCCTTGAGGAGAAAGTGAGGTCTGCAGATGCTGGAGATCAGAGCTGAAAATATGTTGCTGGAAAAGCGCAGCAGGTCAGGCAGCATCCAGGGAACAGGAGAATCAACGTTTCGGGCATAAGCCCTTCTACATCTATTCCTTATCTGGTGTTGTTCATAAAGATTACCCCATTGGGTAGAAGGTTTTTCCAACACTGCCCCATCCCATCCGAGACTTTGTAGGCATATTCAGAGCAGTGCATGCTGTTGGTTGGAGACTTTGAGTCCTCCAAGCAGAAAGGGTCACCTTCCCAGACTTGCATCAAATCTGACCTTTGTGTAAACATTGACAGACCATTCTCATCCCAACGTTGCTCAAATTCTACCAGTAATCTGGGAAACTGGTCAGCAACATCTGTTGCTTTGGAACATGCGCAGCTCACTGTCCTTTCTATCAACTATTAATGGGAGATAATAATGTAGTTCTAATGTCACTGGACTAATCCAGAACACCAGACTCATACTCTGAGGTTAAGGTTTTGAATCCCATCATGGCAGATAGTGAAATTTTAATTCAACAAATATCAGGGATAACAAAAATAAATTAGTTTAATGGTGACCACATAACCATTGTTGATCATTGTTAAAAACTCATTTGGTTCACTAATGACACTTAAATCCTTTAGGGAAGGAAATCTGCCCTCCTTATCTGATCTGGCCTACATATGATTCCAGATTTGCAACAATGTGGGTTACTCTTTTGGGCGATTTAGGGATAGGCAATAAATACTGGCCCAGCCAATAGAGGTAACATCCCATGAATGTACAAAATTCCAGCTAGTGAGCTCCAAACCACTCACCCACCTCTGGTTCTCTCCATGGATCCAGCAATGATCTTTATCGAAGGTCAGAGTGTAGAACCAACAGTGGCCACTATTCCTGCTGATGCTGCTGGTAATGGAGAGCTGTCAGCCTCAGATTAGCCAGTAGCTATCCCACAAGTGGGATTTCCATTCTGCACAGGGCCTAATTCACCAGGAGGGCCAGCACTGCTTATCAAGGAGCCTGATTGTCATAAAGTTCCATAAAAACTCCTGAAAATGATTTACAGCTGTTCCTCCCAATTTACTCGCAAGTGAAAGGAAGTCCTGCCTCAAACATTAAATTCGCTTTTTTTTTAGCAACAGGGCAAAAATACCCTGCTGCTGCTTGTAGCAACAGTGATAAGCCATGTCTGATATCTCAGCAGTGTGAGGTAGAGCGAATGGTGGAATCAGGCCAGAGAGAAACCATATGGGCAGGATAGGCAGCTACTGAAGAGGTTTTAGAACAATCACACGAGAAAACTCGCTTAGCCTGTTGGAGAGAAACCTTCATGAAACCCAACAAAAAATGACATGTAGCCAAACAAAGGACCGTTATGGTTTTAAACACATCCATTAAGTTTTCACCTTTCACCTTCTCTCTTTTAAGAAGAGCTTTAATTTCTCCACATCACTGTAATTTTTCAATCCTGGGACTCTTCCAATAAATCTACTCTCTCGCCAAAGCCGCCTTGTTCTTCTAAAAGTACATCGAAAGGTTCAGGAATTATAGTTATGTGGATAATTTGAAGTTCTTCTTAAAGCAGCAAAGGGCAAGATAAATTTAATGGAGGTGTTTACAATCATGAACTGTGTGGATAATCTCAGTAAAAAGTGGATGAATTCACATCACTTACTGAAAGTTTCCTTGCTTATTTAATAGTTGGAGATATGGAGGGGAAATTGGACTCATGAACCGTTATAATGACTGCACATGACGGACAGGACATTAAGTGTTATTTCAATGTTTTTTGATGGCATTCTCAAGAATATTAAAGATTCATAAAGTGAATCTTCGTTTCTACACAAAATCATTGTAGTTCCAGAGGACCACACAGCTGCTGTCATTAAAGGGAGATGACTGATGATGAGTTTAGCCTGAGGATCCCCACACTGGAGCATGATTATGAAGATAGGACCTTGATGGTGATCACAGCTGATGTGGAAACATCACTCTGCATCACAAACCAGCTGTCCAGCCAATGAAATATTCAAGCCCTACTATGAACTACAACAAAAAACATGAAACCAGAAATCCATCTATCTCCAATATTTAACAGCACAACAAGCATTCAGTTTCTTTCCTTTGCCTGACCTTGAGAGTGAATTGTTCAGGGAGAAAACACAATCTGGAAAGCAAGTTTAAAAAGAGAAAATGTTGGAGAAACTCAGCAGGTTTGGCGATATCTGTGGAGAAAGCAGCAGATTTAACATTGCATCTGATGTGATTCTTCAGAAGCACATTGGACTCTGTTTCTCTCTTGACAGATGGCACCAAACCTGCTGAGATTCTGTTGCACTTTTTGTTTATCTTTCAGAGTTCCAGCATCTGCAGCCCTTTGGTTTTAGAAACTTTTGGACTGTCAAAGTAAGTTTGATTGAAGATTTGTGCTCCTACCTTACCATGAAGAGGAAGGCACTCCTCAGACTCACTGTTGAAGTTCCAAATATCCAATGAGAGGTCCACCTCTCCCAGAAAAGTGTTGCGCCCAAAGCGATCATAATGCCAGACAGAAAGTTGCAACGTCCTCATAATTAGCTGCGACTCAGCGATGTCATACTGATTTTGGAAAAACAAACATCTGAAACAATCTTAGAAATGGCCATAAAAACTAGTTTATCTTCTTTCAACTTGACAGAGAAAATGATGTAAATTGTTGAAGTAACAACCTTTACCCTCTCCAATGAATCAGAACCAGGTCATTTATAGTATTTGCTGTAAGCAGGGTAAAGCTGTTTCCTTATTGTCTCAATAACAACCTCAGAGTAATGCTTCCACGAGCCATTTTCATTTTCTACATTAGAGACTAAAATATGTACAGAATTATGGACACTTTATATAACTGAATCACCCTTTCACAAGGCTGGCCTACTTTAAACTGCCAATATTCCAATTGTCTGGACTGTTGCCAAATTCAGGTCCCGGGAGTGAAATGCAGTATTGAAACCAACTGGGTACCTTTCTCACAAGGAAACAATATTTGGTGCAGGAAATTGTGAAAAAGTGGTGCCAAGAATAAGTAGGTATACAATTAGGCAGTCTTCTGAATGTTTAATTAAGGTTTATCATATCTCTATTTCGAAGGTAAGTTGAAATTTGTGTATCTAAAACTAAAACAAAAAGCATGTTCCCAACTGCATTTAATTTTAAATCATCTGGAAGTTTTCCTGAAATACAAAGATTCTGAATCAAACTTTTGCTTCATTTCTTATATATGAAGACTGAAGTTTCATTCAGACCAGACTCTCTCATGGAGTCCTAGATGACATGATTTTATTCCTACACCTGTACTTGATGTGGGAATCCTGAAATTTCAGTAGAGCTGGAAGCACTGCAGCCCACTGTTGCCCTTTTCTTTACAAATCCCTCAAACGCATTTTCTTCAAGGCTAATTGAAAAGATAAACATAGTGCCTTTTGAGCCTTACCCTTAGGGTTTCATTGTAAACTGGATCAGTTGTGTTACGTTTAACCGTGGTCTTTCGTTTACTTTGTCGGGATTTATCTGGTAGCAGATAAGACTTCACGTAGCTGCATTAAAAAAAATTATTTTTAAAATTTTAATTATCCTATTTCTGAAGAGTTATTGACTAGTAATAGATTGAAACATGACAGCATCTGCTGTCTTCAGCCTCAGCTAACATTCCTCCCCATCAACTGGCATGCATTATTCCAGTCTCGTACGTCTGGTTTGGCATAGTTTGGTGTGGTTAGTAGTAACAGAAGCCTGATTTTTCACTCATGGACTGCGTTTGGCTCCTATCACATGCCAGAACGTATTGCTTATATTTTATTCATGGGCTATGAGTGTCACCAGATAGATTGGCATTTATTGCCCATCGCTGAAAATGTGTTGCTGGAAAAGCGCAGCAGGTCAGGCAGCATCCAGGGAACAGGAGAATCGACGTTTCGGGCATAAGCCCTTCTTCAGGACTTATGCCCGAAACGTCGATTCTCCTGTTCCCTGGATGCTGCCTGACCTGCTGCGCTTTTCCAGCAACACATTTTCAGCTCTGATCTCCAGCATCTGCAGACCTCACTTTCTCCTCATTTATTGCCCATCCCCAATGGTCCAGAGAATAGTTCAGAGTCAAAGCCAGACTAGGTAAGGATTGCAGATTTCCTACCCTAAAGGACATTTTTGAACCAGATGAGTTTTTATAACAATCCCCAGTGGTTGCATGGCCACCATTAGGCTAGCTTTTGTTTTCCAATTCTAGATTTGTTTTATATTTTGCATTTGCTGTGGTGGCATTCCAGCCCATGTCCCAGAATATTAGTCTGGAGTTCCATTCCCATTACCCCTGTACCACAGTCTTATTTTTTAAAAATAAGGTACATATGTACTGAATTAAACTGATGTTATGGTCATAAACTGATAAAATATTAGGAGTGGCTTTATTACTGGAACATACCATTTGTGCTTATAAGCAAATTTTCTATATCTAAATGTCTCAAATATGATTTTCAATAATATGGAGTAACTTGACTAGCAGGTATTCTGCACCAGCAATATCCCTGAGAGAGCATGAAATGAATGATCAGACATGATACTTTGGGATTATCTGATTTGACAGTGCAGCATTCTGCATAATACAGCAGTGTCAACCTAGTTTCTCAATTCAACCACAGTGGCTCAGTGGTTAGCACTGCTGCCTCAGCGCCAGAGTCCCGGGTTCAATTCCAACCTCAGGTGACTGTCTGTGTAGAGTTTGCACATTCTCCCCATGTCTGCGTGAGATTCCTCCGGGTGCTCTGGTTTCCTCCCAGAATCCAAAGATGTGCAGGTTAGGGTGAATTGGCCATGCTAAATTGCCCGTAGTGTTCAGGGAAGTTTAGGTCAGGGGTAAATATAGGGTTAGAGGATTGGTCTGGGTGGGTTCCTCTTCAGAGCATCGGTATGGACTTGTTGGGCCAAATAGTTTGTTTCCATACTGTAGGGATTCTAGGATTATAAAAAAAACCACTGATACGGACTTAAGTGTTTGCAAATTCACTTTATGAATTGGAAAAATTGTCATGTTTCAGCCATATTCCTTCATCAGAACTTTTACAAAGAATTATACCTGAAACATGAAAACTTTCCTTCCTTTACAGATTGTCTCTGTCTCTGATTTGTTGGTTATTTCCAGTATTTCCTATTTGTATGCCAGTTTTCCAGCATCTCTCAGGGCTTTGGATTTATTTAAGATGCTGTGAACAGAAGATGGTCAGGTTTGTATTCTAAAAAGACAAAATCAAATCATTCGAAATTACCTTTTGACATAAGCCTCAAAAATGTTAAATACTTGGTCTTGAAACCCTGGATAATGGATTGGAGAAATTGGCTCGACTCTCCACTCTTATCACACCTCCCTTGAACTGCATGAGTGAACTTTGATGAGGGTATGACCAAATAGCTAGGCTATACTGTCAACGCCCTCATTATTTGTTAGATCTTAGTTAGATTGCGGAGGGTGTTCATCAATCATGGCACGATATCTTAAGCGAGGATTCAATAACTGGCTTTTAAAAACTATTGATGATGAAAAATTAATAATTTTATTTTGAAAAATGTTTAAAAACATATTTTCTCTTATCATACCTTACATTCCTTCTATTCTCTGTCTTGTCACTTTCCTTTCTTTCCAACAAAGTACTAATAATTGGAGGCTTGAATCTTATGATCATTAGTTAATCTTAAAGAGGTAACTTGGAGAGAACCATGTGGCCAATTCATTTAGACAGTGGCAATATGATTTCTGGAATGTAAGTTTGAAATAAATCCCAAACGGATGGGATTATAGCTCCTTTTTTCTGTTGGTTGTATGGATCATCTGTGGGTAAGATCCAGCTGTGTAAAACTGTCTTTTAATTTGCTGGTAATAGGTAATTACACTCAGAGAGAGCAGAAGATAATGGATATGTCAACTAAAAGGCATATCAAATTGGTGCAGTTCGTGGGGTTGAGAGGTTATGCGGAGACATACAATGCTCAGGCAGAATAGAAGCAGCGTTTTGTTATACAATCCTATCCAAACAATATAACACATCCATAAAACATGATTCCAACTTGTTCCAGCAACTGTATAGTTGTTAGACTTTAGCTCATATGCAAAATTAATTTTTAAGTACAGTTTTTCACAAGAGGCAAAAACCTTACTAGCTCATCATGTACCTGGGGGTAAACAATGAATAGAAACTCAACTGGACTCACGACGTAAACATTAGTGGCTCCAAGAGCAGGTCAGAGGCTAGGAATACCGCGACAAATAATGTACCTCCTGACTCCCCAAAGTTTGTCCACTATCAACAAGGAACAAGTCAGCTGTGTGATGGAATACTCCCCACTTGCCTGGATCGGTGCAGCTCCAACATTCAAGAAGCTTGACAGCATCCAGGACAAAACAGCTCACTTGATACACACTACATACACATGCATCCAATCCCTCCACCACCAATGTTCAGTATGTACTATCTACAAGATGCAATGTAAAAATTTACTAAAGATTCTTCGACTGCACCTTTCAAACCTACAATCACTTCTATCTAAAAGGACAAAGGTAATAGATACATAAGAACATCACAACCTTCAAGTTCCCCTCCAAGGCACTCACCATCCTGACTTGGAAATATATCACCGTTCCTTCACTGTCACTGGGTTAAAATCCTGAAATTTCCTCCCTATGGGCATTGTGGGTCAACCCACAGCAGGCGGACTGCAGTGGTTCAAGGCGGCAGCTCACCACCACCTTGTCAAGGGCAATTAGGGATGGGAAATAAATGCTGGCCAGCCAGTGATGCCCACATTCACAAATGAATTTTTAACAAATGCAGTCTTTGTACACCATCAACAGACCTCAAATAGTTCAGGCGATTGCCAGAGTGTCTTTCACAATTGCCTCAAGATGTTGTATTATACATTCAGGGAAGTGGGTGGGTGCAGTGCATAATATAAGATATTTCAGCATTGAATACAACAGCTAGCTTGCAATTAAGCATCATAAAAGATTCAATTCACTGAAAAAATTAAAATTAATACAGTATCTACATATCTCCAGCCTACAGGGTAATTGTTATACAACTCAGATTTAATGATAAACTTTAAACTGAAAGAATGCCTGCATACTGCTGTCAAGTTCATGAGGTGTGTTCATTTCAATACAAAGCATTTTTAGATACACTTGGCATTCCGTAAGCACACACACTTACGGGTTCGATCTTCTCTTATTCTCATCACCATAAGCCAGGTTACGACATTCCTTCACAAGTATATTAAGTGCTTGTTTCTTTTCGTCATAATTTAAAAGGAAGATGATCTCCCCAGTAACTGTGACATTGCCATAGTCACCTGCTTCACTGTAGATGCTGACCATGCTGCCTATTGTACTCTGAAATAAAAATGTTATAAAGTTAGTCTGAAAGTAAATTAAGTAACAAAGCAAACTATAAATTTTTGTTTGTTAAAATTTATTTAATGCAATTTATATTTAGGTATCCTCAACACAATTTAGTCTTAATATATTTAAAAGACCGGTACCATTTCCTGAGAGGCTTCAACCTATTTTTCTGTAGAAAAGGCACTGTAAATGGAAGGTTTTTGCCCTTCAAACTCAGGAATACCAGGGTTGGAAAAATGTCTCCCACTTTTGATATTCAGTATGACCATAAAATACTCCTCAACCAGATATCACAGGTTAATGTACAACTTCCTCTACCTATCATCAGTCTCAGGTCAGGAATAGGTAGCAAGTGTCAGGCAATGACAATCTCAAAGAGAGAATTCAAACCACCCCTTAACATTCAATAGCATTACTATCACCGAATCTCCAGCCTTCAACATCCTGGGGATTATTAGTTATTAGAAAATGAACTGGACTATTCATGTAAATACTGTGGATACAAGATCAGATCAAAGGCTAGAAATCTTGCTGTGCGTAGCTGACATCCTGAATCTCCAAAGCCTATCCATGAGGCGCAAGTCAGGAATGTGCTGGAATATTCCCCACTTGTGTGGATGAATGCAAGTCCAACAACAACAAACTTGACATCACCTAGGCCAAGCAGCCCACTTGACTGGCACCACATCCACTTCCTCCACCTCCAACACATAACAATGGCAGTGTGTAGTATTCATAAGATACATTGTAGAAATTTTCCAAGGGTCCTTAAATGGCACTTTCCAAATCTACTACCACTACATTTTAGAAGGAGAAAGGCAGCAGATACATGGGAACACCCACACTCAGTATCCTCTCTTGGAAATATCTTCACTGTTACTGGGTTAAATTCCCGAAACTCCATCCATAACTGCAATGTGGATCTACCGTTACCAAAATAAACTGCAGCGATTCATGAAGGTAACTCACCATCATCATCTTAATGGCAACTGGGGATGGACAGTAAATGCTGGCCCAGCCAGTGATACCCACATCCCATGTGTGAATGAGAAAAGATTTAGTAGAAAATATCTCAATGATTTACTATTTGCGTAGAGGTAGAATGAAAAAGTAGAGATTTAAGGTTCATGATCAGAAAAAGTTGGTTAACTGCATCGAACTGTGCTTATAAAAGATTAATTAAAAATGTTAAATGATATATCTAAACAGGTTGCTGTTACTGTTAGACTTAGTTGGCCTAGGTTAATTGATTTATAGATGAGGCGACTAATAAGAATAGATTCATTTATAATTGAATTTTACTGTTTTCCTTAAAAACTAACATTTTTCCTTCCCTAATGGTCAGTGAGTTTCACCAGTGAGTTTCACCAGTGAGAGCTCATGCCACACACACCATAGGAGATACCAGGGTTCAAACCTCAATCCATGAGGAGTTAGTTGATGACAAAAGCAAATGGTTTGAATGGCCCTAGGATACAGAGGGAAAAATAGATAGCATTTCTATTGCTAACAACACCCAGTGACTTCTGTTGGAGGTGTATATTTATGAATGCTCAGGAAAGACTGGATCAAATTTATCAGAATCAGAAGATTATTTTTGAATAAAGTACACTTCAATCAATGAGTCTTTAGGGCCATCACCTTAGCAAAGAGTTTGTGCTTTAGCAGTAGAACAAATAAAGCAAGCATACATTTCTTTCCAGAGTGAAACACTCAGTAAAATACTTTTTAAAAAGCTGAAGTGTCCTTAAAAGGAATATATAACATTTTTGCCCATAGAAATAAAACAGCAACTTTGTTCACTGAGTCAATTGCTTTCCCCAACCACTAAGTCCCCAATCTTAGCTACAGGAGAATCAAAGAGGAAGTCAGAACACTGTTCAGATAACAGAAATCAAACTAAGATTTTCTGGATTAGAATATCAAGAGTAAACAAGCAGCACAAAGGCCACTTGACATCTCTGTCGTTAGATGTGGTCAGTTTGAGATGGAAGGATCACAAAATAAGAATATGCGAAGTGACCATTCAGCCAAATAAGCCCAGATGCCTCCACTGTAAGAAGTGGATAATATGCACGTGCTTGGTGTAGCCTGGAGCTTTGGATCTGAAGGCAGAGGCTCCAGTTTCTTTCCACCACATGGCTGATCATCAACCATTTGACCACTTTATAAACACAATGTCCTTGACCATCTAGTCCTGGATTGGAACTTGCACTCAGAGTTTCTTGCACAGAGGAAGGGATGCTACCCACCACACTCTACTGTGGACTATGAACGAGATTCCTGTTCTCCTTTCATGTCCTCTGCCTTCTGACTATGTAAAGGCAATAAATACTGTTTAAAATTGGTTTCTGTGTTTGCATCTCATGCATGAGGAATTATAAATATGGAGATGTACAATTATAATATTTTGTTGTGTCACTTACAACTGAAGTGCCACTCTTGAGGCTTTGGCGAGCATTTGTCAGACGGTGAATTTTCACCAGTTTATCAATGTCCTCTTCCTCCTGTTAAAATGATTACAACCAAGTATAAGAGCAGTAAAACCCATGTGGACAATTCATTTCTGCAACACAGTTGAGCTAATTGTTCACAGTGATTTGTTTACTTCCCCTTTCAATTTTACAGAAAAGGTACCTTCATTTCTTTCAATCATTACCTTGGAAAATACAAAGCCTTTCACTCATTTTTCAATAACCAGACACTCAAATGTGCTGTAGAGCAACCTGTGTCTCCCAGAGGAAAGCTGGTGGCACCAAGCTTCATTTTCTCTCTCAAGTAACTTAAAATACATCAAGAAAACACAATTCAGAATGTGGAATTGCTGGCTTGAATCCTTGCTTTGTCAATCTTTGTGCCAACATACTATGATATGAGGTAACTAAAGATTTTACAGCTTCAATCTTCCTGGGGATGAGAGGGTTGTCCTATGACAAGAGGTGGAGGAAACTGGGCCTATACGCTTCAGAGTTGAAAGTGTGGTACTGGAAAAGCACAGCAGGTCAGGTAGCATCCGAGGAGCAGGAGAATCGATGTTTCAGGCATAAACCCTTTATCAGGAATCGGGCTTATGCCTGAAAACCCGATTCTTCTGCTCCTTGGATGCTGCCTGACCTGCTGTGCTTTTCCAGCACCACACTCTCTACTCTGATCTCCAGCATCTGCACTCCTCACTTTTCTCTATATACTCCAGAGTTTAGAAGAATGAGAGGTGATCTCATTGAAAAATCCAAGATTTTGAAGGGTTTGATAGAGTAGACCATGGTCTCTGCTAGTTGGAAAATCTATAGTATGGGAGCACAGTCTCAGAATAGTTTGTCAATCATTTAGGATTGAGAGGAGGGTAAATTTCATCAATGAAAAGGATTGTGAATCTTTCAAAATTTCTGTTCCAAGGAATTGTAGATGATCCAGTTTTGACTATTTTTAAGGTTGGGAAAGACAGAGTTTTGGTCTCTCCAGGAGTCAAGGGATAACTGAAGCCAGCAGAGAAGTAGATTAGATGTAATTGTACTGAGTGGCACAGAAGGCTCAACAGACCTACTTAATATTCAACTCTTAATTCTTGTGCTGTGCTGAGTTATTTAGAACAGAGTGGTGAGCATACCCCAAACTGAAACTCCAACAAAGTCTGAATAAGGTCCGTGTGTTCCATGCTCACACACGGACTAAATTTGAACCTTCCATTTGCACAGAAATAGGAGAAGGCCATTCTGCCCTCTTCCTTAGCAAATCACAGCTAATTTTTGCCTTACCTCCATTGACTTATCTGTGGAAAATTTCAATTTGTCAGACAGATTTTTCAGTTAATCAGGGAGAGCCAATATGGATTCATGACAGGTAGGTTCATGCCTGACGCACCTCACTGTTTTGAAGAGGTGACTGTAGAGCAAAGGGAATGGAAAAAACAGAATTGGGAGGTTGCCGGAGTACATATCTAGAGAAACTATCCCAAGTAGGCTACAACAGAGTAAAGGAGGATTTTGAAATCAGTTTATGGGACACAGAGACATTGTGAAGTCCGAGAATGAGGAGGAAGACTGTGACCTCATGTAGGAGAGGACTTGGGCTTCACCAAAAATTGTTTTAGAGGACAGCTAAACCCGATGATGAGAACATTTAAAGACTGATTTTTAAAAATGGTGAAGATCTCAGCCATAGTGGAAGAGAGGTAGATTTAAGTAAGCAATGTTCTGAAAGTGGAGGTTGGTGATCATTGGACAAGATGCAGACTAATGTTCACACACAGATACACACATACAGACCTGATCCACATTGAGACCTGGAACTGACTGACTACGGTCTCCCATGGAATCACCCACATTTGCAGAATCTGATATGCGAAGGTCCACCACAGATTTACTATGCTCTAACAGAAGATTTGAAAAGAAAATAATTATTTCCAACATACAGACTGGGGCTATGCAATAGTTAGTGATGTCAGCACTTCACTTAATTTTATGGAGTTTGACATTGTGAGGTTGACACAGATTTTTGACTGTGACACCAGCCAGATAGTTTGTGTATTAAACTAAACTTAGGCGACAAATAGCCCACATGGCAGAAAAGTCACATGCAAAGTTACTCCATGTTCTAGATAGAACAATGTCCATGAAAGCATGGGCAAATAAGAGTCACATACTTTGCAATGCAGACAGACATCAACAAGCAAATAGAGGACCAGCTTCTGCCAATGGCATTCTGTGGTCAGTTAAGAAGTTGCTGGTGCACAAAATGCTAACCACTGTGCCACCGTGCCGCCCATAATAGAATTGAACCCACACTGTTGGCATCACAGTGCTCTATAAACCAACGATCCAGCCAACTGAGCTAAACCGATTGTGGTCAGTTAAGAAGTTGCTGGTGCACAAAACAAGCTTGAATCCCATTTAAAGACCTGAATTAAATGAGTGAATCATCACTGCATAGTGATTGACAATTAAGGTCAGCATACTGTTTTGGGTTTTTAAGTCTGGTGTAACACACAAATGTAGCCTAAACAACTTCCTTTAAGAGGTAAGACTTTATTTATAAACGTTTGAGAATGAGAGCTGGGATGGTATTTTTCCTTCCCTGCAGGTGGTGAGAGAGGTGGCAAGAAGGGAAAATAATGGAATGAGTTGGCCCAGGTGAGAAGCTAAGCCCCTTTTTGACCCCCCTCACTAACTGAGGCAATGGTATCGTGGTAGTGTTGTTGGACTAGTAATCCAGGACCCAGGCTAATGCTCCTTCGACATGAGTTTGAATCCGACAATAGCAGATGGTGAAATTTGATTTCAATAAAATTTAGACTACAAAGCTAGCCCAAAGGCAATTGTGCAAGGTGAATGCAAATGTCATTCAAAGCCACCTGGTTCACTGATGTTCTTGAGGGAAGGAAATTCATCGTTCTCATCTGATCTGGCCTAAAAGTGACGCTAGACCTTCAGCACTACGGCTGACCCTTAACTACCCTCTGAAATGGCCAAGCAAAGCTACTCAACACAAATGGCAATGAGGGCAGGCAAAAAATGCTGGCCCAGCCACATGCCATGAACGGAAAGATGAACAAGTACAGGGTGAGAAAGTCAATGTGCTGCATCCCTGGTCAGAACGAAAGGTGACTAGTTTCTCAAATGGAAAACCATGGTGACCTACCTACCAGTCTGAGGGGTATACCTAAATTGCCTTAATAATTGCCCTTCCTTTTCCTCTGATCCCACCACCCCTCCCCAAATGTCTTCTCTCCATGATCCCCACTTGGCAAAAAGATAAACATCATTTCCTTTCTTCCCAGGATCCCCAAGGGCTCACCCAGCAGACTTCAGGCCGGGGGTTGAGGAGTGTGATAGCCAGAGTTATGGCAGGAGTGGGCAGTTTGCTGATTGCTCGCTTTCACAATTTCAAAAACATAGTGGAAAAATTACATCCAACGCCTTTTTATGGTTCTATCTCAACCAGCACCTCCCAGCCCCAGCCAATCCCTTCAATTTTCCCTTCCTGACAATGATGACCGCTGGACTGTAGTTCCATGGGCCAGGACTACCCTCTTATACCTTATCAATGGTCCCATTCTTAAGGAGTGACTTTCAGCAGGCAGGTGTCATTCATAGTGAAGGTTCACAGCCAAGCTTGATCCCTTCCTAGCCTGAGACCAAAAGCTTTCTTCCAGTGGGGACCTTTGGATATCAAAAAAAAAGCAGAAACCTTGGTTGATTTTTTCCCTTCTTTCCTTAGTACAATTTGCATAATATGTTGCTGTGTGGCGATGTGGTCAATTCCTGTGTGGCTGCTAAACTTTCTCTGAAACTGGCATTAGTAGATGCTTAAAAGGGACATGGATTGAATTTCCCTCTTTCTCAGGAAACTTCTGAACCTCATTTCTATGGTATAGTGTGGAAAAGTTTTCAAAGGTTTTAAACAAACATTTTTAATTGATTTTAACACAAAGGGCATCAATGTGCCAAATCTCACCTGTAGGCTTCAGAATGCTTTTTGTATTCTTTTTAAACAGGTTCTCCGAAGCACTTTCATCTGTTGAACCTTTGCTGTGTCTTTTTGAAACAGTTTCCTGAAGAAACATGTTAAACATTCCATAAGTATTAGAACTATATCCATGTACTTTGTTTTCATAACTGTTGGTATTTCACACAGTATCACATGAAATTATAACTCAATGACTGGTTTGTCCAAACAATGAAATAAATATGTCGATTAATCACATCCAACCCATTTCTTTCAATGCAGTTTCTGATTAACTTTATCCAAGAAGATTCTGTTCTGAAGGAGATAATTGTGAAACTACTCTTTAATCCATAAAAGTAATTAAACAATACCCCAAAATACTTCTTCATTCACTGCGTACCTCTCATCAGCTGTCCTCGACAAAAATGTAACTGATGCAGGAGCCATTGTTTTTGGAATATTTGATCATTCAGTCTATACAAAGTCTTATGTCTGAGATTGTTGTATTACATGCTTACAAACTTCTTTACACAACAAAACACAATCCTGTGCATAAACTGTAGGATTCAGCATTTTTTGCTCACCTTCTCTTGCTTTCCAGGAAGGGCTATCCTTCACCCAAATTAAAAATAAAGCACATTAGGACACTTCTGATTATGGCCTCTGACAAAAAAAAATCATCATCACTGATATCTCTTTGTAACTGTAGATTTGTTCCAATCATACTTATCCAAGTCTGTTTTGAAGTAGTTAATCAAGCCAACTGATTTTCCTCAGAGTTTACTCCCCATTACTGCTATTCTATGTGGGGCAAAGATTGCTGCCGCCTTGACTGAGGTTTGTTCACTTTAATGCTGTCTTGTAATTTTGTGCACTAATTCCAAATAGTTTGTTTATCTCAGAGTCTCTTGATATTTAAAGTCCTCGATTATTTACCAAATATTTGAATAGGACAAGCACAGTATAGATCTCTGTAAACCTCAATCTATAATTAATTCTCGAGTTAGTTCCCAGACAAGCCCTTTAAGTCATGTCTCCTTGGTTGTCTTCTGTGCAAATGGTCTTGGGACACATTTGTAGTGTTCCTATTGGCCAGAAGGTTCAAGTTCAAATCCCACCTGCCCTGGAGGTGTGACATAACATGCACAAACAAGTTGATTAAAAAATACTTGTATAGTTGACTCAATGTATTCCAAGTGGCTACTCAGCTGCATATTGAAAACAAAAGGAGATGGACAACTGATACAGCCTACTAGCCATATCCACAAACTATGAACAAATAAAACACAGCAAGGAATGTATTGTCCTACCTTGTCCAAGTCAGATTGTGTGTTAAGTTTATTGCCTGTGGGTGACTTTAATGTGGCTGGAAGTGTCATGCTGCCACTATTTGTGGGCTTGGAAACAGCACATTCGTTAATATTACCAGCATTGCTCTCTGTTAAGGAACTCCGCCTGAAAAATAAAACAGCAAAATAAGGTCTCAAATTTCACTGAAACTTCACCAATACATAAAAGGGTGAATTTCCCAAGGAGGACTCTTTTTTTTAATTCATGGAACTTGGCTGAAAACTGTGGAAGCCTCGAGAAAACTGTGCGATTGACTTTACTTTTCTAATAAAGTTATTGCAAACTGGGAGATGGCCTGGAAAAATTCAACTCCATTTTCAAAGTGACATAGTATATTCAGGACTCATCATGATCTTGACCTGAGGTAGTTTTCAGAAGGTTACCACTCAAGAGTTTATTTTTAAACTATATGTACACAAACAAACTTTGCGTTAAAAAAGTTTTATTAATTCATTCGTGGGATGTCAGCCACAAGGCCTGCATTTATTCCCCATTCTTAATTTCCCAGAGAGCAGTAAAGAGTCAACTACAC
The DNA here is from genome assembly GCF_004010195.1 of Chiloscyllium plagiosum. NCBI lineage: Eukaryota > Metazoa > Chordata > Chondrichthyes > Orectolobiformes > Hemiscylliidae > Chiloscyllium > Chiloscyllium plagiosum. The sequence continues at coordinate 28,812,011 of NC_057724.1, forward strand.
TGCAGTGTGTCTGGAGTCACATGTAGGTAGGCCAGGTAAGGATGGCACATTTCCTTTACTAAAGGATATTAGTGATCCAGATGGGTTTTTCAGACAAATCGACAATCATCATTAGACTCTTAATTCCAGATTTTTTTATTGAATTCAAATTCCAACATTTGCCATGGTGGCATTCAAACCCAGGATCCCAAAACATTTTTTTTTAAGCAATAATACCACAAGACCATCGTCTCACCTTATACAATCCCACACATTATTTTTAGGTTTTGGTGCCTAAACCTACTCTTAATTTGCGAATTAATTTAGTGAAAGGAAGTCTGACAGGTAGTAAGGTCACTATATTACCTCACTTTATAAAGAAAGGCTCTTCCAGTAGCCAAATCCTGATCGAACAAACACCCACACCATTTGATTACAACGTTTATCAAATGGGTGAACTCCAGCAAACAGCACACAACGTGTGGAATTTAAAAAAAATGTTTGCTCAACCAGCCTCTCCTTGTTGGATAAATATTGTCTATATCAGATGCCTTATGGAACAAGTTTCTGTTTACACTTGATAACATGCAGTTCATTTTTTTATGGCAGAGTATTATTCTTGTATTCTATGGCAAGAATTATTAATTGTCACAAAACAAAATTTGTTGTTTGTGCTGATTTGTTTCTAAGGAATTCAACTGTCAGAGAGAAAGAGTTTAGTTTCTCTGATGGTTCAGTTCATATAGATGGTGGGTAACTGAGACAGGAAATTTCAGGTTTACTTTCTGAGTTATAGGATCAGTACAATAGGCCTCGCTACTTTTAGTTCACAGAAGAGAATAATCTGATAGGTCTCCTGCTCTTTATTATGATCTGGTAGTCCAGACACAGGCCACACGCGTGTGTATATCATAGGATCAGGTTTAGTTGTAATACTTAACTCAGTTGATTACCTGCTGAAATCCACTCTAAGTGCCCACATGAACACCAGTCCGGAGAGTGCCCATAAAAGTGGACTCCATGATGTAAAATTAAGATAGAATTTCCAATGATATATTGTGATATAACCCATTCATAGTTTCAATAAATGGTATCCAGATTATTTTGAGCATTTTTCTTTAAAAAGTACATAGTTTGTAAATAATTCCATATTCATTACTTGTACCAAATTATACAATAGAAATAATCTGATTTCTTTGACAATCTATGTTAAATGACAACCATTTTCAGAATTTTAGGGCACCCATTAATAAAAGATAATTATGTTCGCTTGGATTTTGTTGTTATAATGATGGCAAAACTGTCAGTGACCATTGTCATTGCTATGTTAAACGGATAATATAAATGCAATTAAACATAGTTATCCAGAAGTTGCTGTCAGTGATTCCCCAATCCTCTGTGGGCTGGGCTATTGAATTCCTTTCAGATGGAAATCATTTCGAAATCACGGTTTTAATATGAACATCCAATTTTAAAAAAACATTTCTGTAAAAACCTCAAATCTCGTTGAATGAAGTGTGATTAAGTTTTTACAATGTTTACAGTCATAGTTGCTAAGGATCAGCATAGGCCTGGAAATTTCATTTCACAATCGAAGAATAATTGCTTTGTTTTGCATCTTGGATTTCTGTCTGAGAGATTTAATCACTATGATTGGCTGATTAGCCTGCTTGACGACATCGCTGTAACTGTGAATAGCCCTTGCCGGTTGACACTGGAACTAAATTAATACAGGGAAAGGTTGAAACTGTATCACAGTGATCACTACATCTTTGAGGGAGGCTTTCCTCGAGGTCAGTGATAAGTGCTATCCATTTGCAACTGACTATTTGGGCCCATTGAAATAGACATAGACCCAACAGAGCCTTGCGAAGGGATGAATGCATATTAATAAGACAGATCCAAACTTATTTTAGGAACATAAGCAGAATTTCTTCTTTATGGACTGGAATAATATGAGATAAACATTGTCCCCTTTGTTACGAATGGGGTTAAATGCAGGACAGCAACTTCCCCAGAGCAAAGGCGAATGGTGGCTCAGTGATTAGCACTGCTGCCTCATTACACCAAAGTTTGATTCCAGCCTCAGGTGACTATTGTGTGGAGTTTGCATGTTGCTCCACGTCTGCATGGGTTTCTGCCAGGTTCTCTGGTTTCCTCCACAGTCCAAAAATGTACCGGTTAGGTGGATTGGCCATGATAAATTTCCCTGTGGTGTCCAGGGATGTGTAGGCTAGGTGGATTAGCCATGGTAAATGCAAGGTTATGGGACAGGGTGTAGTCTGGATTAGAGTGTGATGCTCTTTAAAAGGATGGTGCAGACTTAATGGGCCAAATGTGGATTCTATGATTCATCACTTGAGATTGCTGTCACATAGCACTTTGAATTGGGTTTTCACTACAGCATCTCTGGAAGCGGAGAGGGCCTACTGATTTACTAGCTCATCCCTTCATCTAATGAGGCTGCATGGTACATCAGGACTTCAGCAAGCTTAACGTGAGAAAGAAAGTCTAAACACAGGCATGTGGCAAAATGATGGCCAATTATCTCATCAATTTACATTTATCTAGTGCCTTTAAAATATTAAAACCTCACCAAGCGTAGGCCAGGGCTGTTACTTAGCAACATTTGACACAGATATTTTAATACAGATGACTACAAATTTGATCAAAACATAGATTTTAAGGGAAAAGTTGTCTAATTCGAATTAGCATTCATATTTCCATTTGATCACAATAATTTCAGACTGAATCCTCCACAGATCCGTTACCTGGAATTGTTAGGTGTGTTGTGCTTGGAGGGAGATTGCGAGTTGCTCTTGTAGCTGCTAATGCTGACATGTCCAGTGGATTCTGTGTCACTTGGTTGCTCAGAATCCTCTTGGGGTTCAGAGTGGTTGCTATCAAACAACAAAAGAAAAAAATCACAGGTTCATGGTTTAGTTACTCTACTGATAGTTTGTAAAAATATTACTGAGCTATATTATCATTTCATTATTTAAGCATGGTGCAAGGTTACAAAACTGTTTTGTCAAATAAAATATGTTGCCTGTTGATTTGCGTATTGCTCCCCATAATCAAAATATTTCCAAGAAGGCAGTCTTATTGCTCCAAGGCTTAATTTTTATTTGTACACAACCATTAACAAAATTATTAGAACCAACCCTGATCATGGCCCCGAGATCAACCTTACTGTATTTCATATTGCATATTCTGTGTGTCCTTGTTTAATATCAAGGAGGTTGAGATTAGAAAGAGTTCAATGGTACTGGAAATCCTTCAAACAATCAGTGATGACATTGAGGTGACAAATTTTAGCTTTAGTGCAAAAATCCTTCATCAGCTGTTCCTGCTGTAGTTAGTCAAGGAAAATTGGGCTTGTCAGAAAGGACTGCAAAGTCATAAAGAAGGCTGCCTGAGTCTTTTCCCTCAGTTTTTTTCCCTACATGATGCGTAAAAGCAATCCAGGACACTCATACAGGAACTTCAACATCTGTTCCCACATATCCTCAATGCTTCAAGAGTTTTCTTGAGATGTCACTGTTAAATCACAACCTGACCTTCTCGGTGACATTTTGAGCTCCTCCAATTATTTGCTACATATATCAATGACCTGGATGAGGAAAGTGAATATACTGTAGCCAACTTTGCAGTAGACATGAAAATAGGTGGGAAGGCAAGTGCTGAGGATGACAGAGTTTGCACAGAGATTCAGATAGGTTAAGTGAGTGGGCAAAAACTTGGCAGATGGAATATAATGTGGGAAAATAGGAGGTTATTTCCTACAGTAGAAAGAATGGAGGAGCTGAATATTATTTAAGTAGAGATATACTTAGAAAGCTACAGCAAAGGAGATTCAGGAGCTTCAGTGTATAAGACACAAAAAGTTATATACAAGTTCAATTGGTAATAAGGAAGGTGTACATAATGTTGGCCTTCATTTCACATGGGGAGGTCTTGCTAAAACTATACAAGGCACTGATCCGACTGCAGTGAAATACAGTGAACAGTTTTACGCCCCTTACCTGAGGCAAGATGTACTGAATGTAAAGACCAAAAAGGCTGTTTCTCGGCAGAATTTCGACCCAAAAACTGACTTGTCCCACAAGTCAGTACGTTTGTGGATGACACAAGAAAGTGGTTGTATAGTAGACAGTGAAACAAGTTATCTAAGAATACAAACAAATCTTGATCAAGTGAGCCAATTGGCCAAGGAGTGGCAGATGGAGTTTAGTTCAGATAAATTTTGAGACATTACAGTTTGGTAAGATGAACAAGGGCAAGACTTGCGCATTTAATCGTAGGACACTGGGGAGTGTTGTAGATCAGAGAAGCCTAGGGGTGCAGATACATGGTTCATTGAAACTAGTGTCACATGTAGAGAGTGATGTAGACATGTAGAGAGAAGGCGTTGAGCAAGCTTGCCTTCATTGCTCAGACCATTGAGTACTGGAGTTGTACAGGATGCTCAGGAGGCCACATTTGGAGTACTGTATACAGTTCTGGTCACCCTGCTATGGGAAGGAGGTTGCTAAATTGGAAAGAGTGCAGAGAAGATTTGCCAGGATGTTACGGAGACTGGAGGTTTTGACTTGTAAGAGGCTGGATAGGCTGGGACAATTTTCCTTGGAACATAGGGTGAGGGGTGACTTTATAGAGGTTTATAAAATCATGAGGGGCATGGATAAGGTAAATAGCAAAGGTCTTTTTCCCAGGTAACACAGTAGTAGTAGTTGTTGTATTAGTAGTAGTAGTAGTAGTAGTAGTAGTAGTAGTAGAGTAGATTTTTTGTCATTTCTACCATTTACAACTGATACAGTTTTAAAAAAAAAGAGACAGCGTTCCTCCAGGACCAAGGTGCTACATGAACAGCACAAACTACACAATCATACACAGGGCGGCATAAAGTGCATAAGAAGTGCAAAACATGCAAATTATAGTGTAATAAAAGAATGGTAATTAATAGACATTGTTCAAGCAGCATTTTGAAGTCATGCAAAGAATTTCAGGTGGAAAAAAAAAGTCCGATCATACAGTGTCAAGGAGTCTGACGGCTTGAGGGAAGAAACTGTTGCACAGTCTGGCTGTGAGAAACTATATCTTCTGCCAGATGGCAGGAGGGAGAAGAGTTTGAGTGAGGGATGTGTGGGATCTTCCACAATGCTCTTAGGCTTTTGGATGGTGTGTGTGGTGTAAATGTCTGCAATAGAGGGAAGCGAGACCTCAATCTTCTCAGCTGTCCTCACTATCCTTTGTAGGGTCTTACGATCCGAGACAGTGCAATTCCCGAACCAGGCAATGATGCTGCTGCTCACAGTACTCTCATTGAGCCCTCTGTAGAATGTGGCGAGGATGGAGGAGTGTGGGAGGTGGGCTTTCCTCAGCCTGTGCAGAAAGTAGAGATACAGCTGGGCTTTCTTGGCTATGGAGCTGGGATTGAGGGCTCAGATGAGATTCTCCGCCAGATGGATGCCAAGAAATTTAGTGCTCTTCATGATCTCCAAGGGGGAGCCATCGATTTCCAGCAGAGAGTGATTGCTCTGTGTCCTCCTGAAGTCAACAACCATCTCTTTCATTTTGTCCATGTTCAGAGACAGGTTGTTGGCTCTGCCCCAGTCTTTTAGCCGCTGCACCTCCTCTCTGTATGCTGCCTCGTTGTTCCAGCTGATGAGACCCACTATAATTGTATCATCAGCGAACTTGATGATGTGATTCGACCTGTGCATCATTGCACAGTTGTATGTCATCAGGGTGAACAGCAGTGGACACAGCCCTGCGGGTCTCCGTGCTTAGTGCAATGGTATTGGAGGTGTTGTTCCCAATCCGGACTGACTGAGGTCTCCCAGTCAGGAAGTCCAGAAGCCAGTTACAAAGGGGGGTATTTAGGGCCAGCAGACTCAGCTTTCCAATAAGATGCTGAGGAACAATAGTGTTAAATGCAGAACTGAAGTCTATGGATAGTAGTCTGATGTAGATGTCCTTCTTATCCAGGTGGGTGATGGCCAGATGGAGGGTGATGGAAATGGCATCATCTATTGAGTGGTTGGGATGATACACGAACTGCAGGGTGTCCAGTAAGGGGGGGGGGGGGGAGGGGGCAGCAGGGTCTTAATATGCCTCATCACAAGCCTCTTGAAGCACTTAATGATGATGGGTGTTAGCACAACAGAGTAGTAGACATTGAGACAGGATGCTGAAGAATTCTTCAGCACGGGGATGATGGTAATGGCCATGAAGCATGTCGGAAACTATGACACAGCTCAGGGAGATGTTGAAGATGTCTGTGAGAACATCCACCAGTGAGTCAAAGCATCGTCTCAGCACTCTGCCAAGGATGTTATCTGGTCCAGCAGCCTTCTGTGGTTGACTCTGCATAGGGTTTTCCTCACATCAGCACTGGTAAGACACAGCACCAGTCACTGGGAGGGAGGGTGTGGACTTCCTCATTGCCACGTTATTTCATGCCTCAAACCGTGCATAGAAGTTGTTCAACTCACCCTGGAGGGAGGCATCACCAGCACAAGCAGGTGATGTTGTTCTGTGGTTGATGATGACCTAGATGCCCTTCCATCTACTCCACGTATCACCGCTGTCCTGAAGGTATGTATTCTCTATGCTTAAGCACGCTTTGTCTCCTTGATGGCCTGGGTTAGGTTGGCCCTTGCTGTTGTTAGGGCTGCCTTGTCATCTGCTGTGAAGGTGGAATCACAGGTCCTCAGCAGCTTTGCGGTTATCAATGGCTTCTGGTTGGGGCGAGAAGTGATGGTCTTGGACAGAGTGATGTAATCAATGCACTTGCTAATGTAGCAAATCACCGATGCCATGTATCCTCTAAGTCAATGGAATCACCATTGGTTGCTGCCTCCCTGAACACACACCAGTCAGTGCACTTAAAACAGTTTTGAAGAGCAGAAATGGCTCCTGCCAGCCAGGTTTTCACCTGCTTCAGAACCAGCTTGAAACAGGTGAAAATCCGGCCAGTAGGAGCCATTTCTGCTCTTCAAAACTGTTTTAAGTGCACTGACTGGTACGTGTCAAAAGTGTGGTGCTGGAAAAGCACAGGTCAGGCAGCATCCGAGGAGCAGGAGAGTCAACGTTTTGGACTTTTGACTGAAACGTTGACTCTCCTGTTCCTCGGATGTTGCCTGACCTGCTGTGCTTTTCCAGCACCACATTATCGACTCTAATCTCCAGCATCTGCAGTCTTCACTTTTGCCTGACTGATGAGTGTTCAGGGAAACGGCAATCTAGAGAACAAAGTTCTTAAGGTGAGAGGAGAAAGATTTAAAAGGGACCCAAGGGGCAACTTTTTCAGACAGGGGTGTTGTGTATGTGAAATGAACTATCAGTGGAAGTGATAGAGGCAGGTACAGTTACAACATTTAAAAGACATTTGGACACGTTTGTGAAAAGGAAAGGTCTCGAGGGACATGAGTCACAAGCAGACAAATGGGACTCAGTCAGTTTGGGAAACCTGGTCAGCATGGTCAAGTTGGATGAAGGGTCTGTTTCCTTCCTATATGACTCTACGACATTGGAGGCAGTCCAGAGAAAATTCACTAGTTTGTTCCTAGGTATGGAAGAACTCTTATGAGGAGAGGTTAGGTAAATTGGACCTGTGCTCATAGGAGAAGAATCAGAGGCAACTTCAATGAAACATACAAGACTCTTAGAGACTTGTGAGGTTAGACGTGGAAAGGTTCTTTTGCCTTGAAGGAGAGTTGAGGACCAGAGGACATAGTATTAGGATAAGGAGTCGCACATTTAAGATCAAAATGAGGAGGAATTTCTTCTCTCAGAGGATAGTGACTCTGTGGAATACTTTATCCAGAGGGCTGATGTGGCTGGGTTGTTAGCATATTCAAAGCGGAGGTAAATTTTTAATCATTAAGGGAATCAAGAGCTATCGGGGAAAAGGCAGGAAAATGACGGTGAGGATTATCAGATCAGCGATGATCTCATCGATAGGCTAATCAGTCCATTTCAGCTCCAATGTTCTTAAAATCAGTTATTTAATGGCTTTTAAAGGACAATTTCCTTGGAGTTACAGAATAAGACAGATAGAGCTCAAGTGCAATTTCAGTCCCAGAAACTATTAAATGTTTTGTGTCTTTTGCATCTAACCAACCATTACTATTTCATCCCACGTGCTAACTGTACCCTTATTCTTGTTCTAAATACCAATAATCATGGTCTCACTGTTGTTTCTAACCACACAGAAATCCCAAATCTACATGCTCACTAGAAATACTTCCAATCAATCTGATCCCTTCATTAAAACAAATGATTCTTTTCACGTTAACGATTTTTCAGTCTCAAGCTGAAGATAGTTCAAGATGTGAATTTGCTCCCATTCCTAGCACGCCTTTACATTATCAAATGGAATAGTTTATTCATTTCTTTCCTTCAACTTCTCCTTTTCATTGCGACTTTTCTGGCCTCTCTTTATTTTTCCTTTCTTCTTTCCCAACTCCATCAATATTGTTAGATCTACTTATCCTTTTTCCTCATGAATTACAATGAGGGCTCATTGTTTAATTAATTCTTTTATAAAATTTCAAGCATAGATTTCCCATATTTATTCTTTTTTCCTCACAATTCCCTTACAATCTTCAGTTTGTGAAAAATTCATCCTCATCACCAGTTCCCAATGTATTTGCTCTTTTCCTTCTTCTAATCTTGGTAGTGCCCTATACTTTCTTATTTGCCCTTCACTGTCATGTCTCAAGAACAAAATAAGCAAGGTTTGTGAAATGTAGGCATTGCCTCTAAGCCAACCTTTGCTATCCATTCCTAATTGCTGATGAGATAATGATGGGGAGCTGCCTTCTTGAACCACTGCAGTCTGTATGGGGTAGACACATGCACAATGCTATTAGGGAGCGAGTTCAAGAATTTAATCTAGTAACAGTGAAGAAACAGTGATTTATTTCCAAGTCAGGATGGTGGCTTAGAGGGAAACTTGCAGGTGGGGGTCTTCCCATGTATCTGTTGTTCTTGTCTCGGTGATAGATCTCAAGTTTGGAAGGTGCTGTCGAAGGAGGCTTGAAACAGCAATATAGAAATGCACATTTACGTTCTGGGGATGCAGCTTCAAATCCAACCAAAGCAAATGCTATTAATAAACCTAGAACTAAAAGTTAGCCACAATGATAGTGATCAACTGTCATCAAAAACATCTCGTTCACTCATGTCCTTTAGGGAAGGAAATCTGACCTACAGCAATGTGGCTGTTTCTTAACTGTCCTCTGAAATAGCCAAGTCACTCATTTCTACCATATCTCTGCAAAAATAATTAAAATGGAAACTAGACTAAAAAACAAAATCAATGATACAAAAATAAATTTCAACTATTGTTCTATCAGATTGGATAGTCAGGGGTTGTTTTCTTGATGCAGTGAAGTTTGAGAGGGGATCAGATCAAGGTGTGGAAGATTATGAAGGGTGCTGGGCAGGAAAGCACTTTTTCCATTATTTAAGAGGGTCAATATCTGGTGGAAAATAGAATTAAGACTAGAGATAGAGATAGAGACTCAGAGGAGAATTGTGAAGAAAAGATTTTGCCTGAATGTGTTGGTGAGTCTTGGGCTCGTTTCCTGAAAGAGTGACTGAGTCAGAAACTCTTGAAACATTCACTTGCATCGCATAGCCTCCAAGAGCCAGAAAATAAGATTAATGCAGTCAGATCTTTATTGACAAGCCTGGGCACTGTAGCCCAAATGCCCTCCTTTCTGTTCTGTAAACATCTGGATTTTATGAATTTATGATCACACTCACCTGGAAACTCTACTTTCATCCTGAGAGGTCTTCTGCCTTCCCTGTGCAGCGATATTTGCATTTGCATCATTGGCCAATGCCTTCTGTAGCAATGCCTGTCCTGTTGTCTCTCGCTTATTTACTGTACAGTAAAAGAAATATTAGGTGGCATTCAGGAATTTTTAAAGGATGTTATTCCAGTCCTTCTCCAACCTCTCTGTTCCATCACATCAATAACTGTGTTATGCATCAGTAAATGGGAAAGCCAAATTTTAATCACTGTCTGCAGAAAAATAAATATCCTTCCACACTAACAAAAAAAATGATTACACCTTATGAGCATCTTCATATAGTAAAATCTGGGGGTGGGCTAACTCCATCAACTGGATGGCTGGTTTGTGATGCAAAGTCGTGCAGGGTGGGTTCAATGAAGGAACCATGAAGGACTCTCCTTCTCAACCTCTCCCCCACCAGTTATCTTTCTGTAATGAGAGAGAAGCCCTGTAGTCCGCAAAAACTGTAGAGACTTTACTTATATAGTAAAACATGAGGTGTTTTACAGCAAGAGTCAACAATGAAAGTTTGACACTGACTCACGGAAGGAGGTATCAGTTTCAGTCGACCAAAAGCTGAACCAAAAAGAGTTTTCAGGAGTTTTTTGAAAGAAGCAAAGAAAGGCAGCAGGATTTAAGGAGAAAATTCAGGAAACTGAAAGAGACCAGACTGGGAGAAACACAGGGTTGTGAGCATTGAAAGGTATGAGTATGGCTTTGGAAAAATTAGAAACTAACATTGAGAATTTTGATACTGGAGAATATCCGGATTGAGGGCCAATATAGATCAGCAAACACAAAGTTGATGGGTGAATGGGGCTTCATGGGAGTTAAGATACAGGTAGTAGAATATTAGATAACCACCATTTTATGGATGATGCGAGTTGGGAGGCAAGCCAGGAGATCATTGTAATTGTGAGTTTAGAAGTAACAAAGGCATATGAGAATTTCAGCAAAAGATCAGCTGAAGTGGAGAGGGAGACAGTCAACGTAACTGTAGGAATGGGAACAGCAATCGGGTTGACAACACCACTCAGGGCCATACAGAATTTCAAAGTAACATGTATCCTTTATTTCACTGAATGTATAGCTTTATTCAAAACATTCAAAACTCTGGTACTTACAGGCATATTTCCTCTTTAATGATGCTCTGATTATATCGCTACCAAAATCAGTACTGTGCCTTTTTGCTCGGTATTCAAAGAACCAATCTCCAGTTTGTTTCTTTAGTTTTCTGGTGAAGAACATGTAAGATTTAATCTGGGCTGTACTTTTAAACTGAAACCATTCTTACTGATATTGGATAAAACTCTTAACATCAATTCTCTCTTTCAGCTCTAAAATTTATCTTCACTAAAGCTGGTAAAGCATAGATCATACTGACGTTGGGTAATGCATTTAAGCGTCTTCCCAAAGCCTTTCATTAAATAGCTCTTGGGTGGCTTGCTAGGGGTAAGCCTCCAATTCTGTCAATAATTAAACTCATGTAAATCAAATGAAAAACTCAGGGACGATAGGACCTTCAGAATCAATATACTCCAAGCAAGCAAAGACAAAGACATTCTCTCTTCTATTCCTATCACTTGTCAATAGTTTATAATTTCATTATCAATGCACACATTGTTATCCACATTTTTCAATTAATTTTATGAATTCCTACTCTTGGACACAGCAACGATCCTCCTCCACATGCTTTCTTAGTAATTGCTTCCAGAAGTTAAGGCTCCTCTAGTAGGATTATAATTTCATAAAATTGTTGCTGAAAAATTCACCAGATTCCAACATTAGGGCTTTCAGAAAGAATCGTGCCTTTTGTGCATCTGAATTTCTCCATCCATCTCATTGTTGTACCTTTCTCTGTTCAGAAGAGGAGTTTAAAAGAGTCTCAAAACTTTAGGTTTGGTCAAATCGCCCAAGTTCAATTTTGTTGACTTTCCAGCAGTTTTAGTTTGAAATATGTGACACTTTTTGATCAAAGTACTCCTCCAACATATAAATTTGAAAAGTCCTTTTTTGATCTTCTTAGTAAAATAGGAAACTGCTTAACCCAAAGTAAACCCACCATTTCAGGACGTTTCTTCTGGGTGACTTGTGGGGAAAAATTTGGAATGTCATGCACCCAGCAGCAGTCCTATTCATTGCAGAGACAGCCCTGACACAGAGGCACTCATCCCAGTAAAGCACATCCCCCAGTTTGGCATGTCATATGTAGAAAATATCATCCCCAGGTTTTACCATCCTTCAAACAAAATGCTACTCAGTAAAAGTCACACTCACTCCTCCGTGATGCACACATTGCATTTCCATCTTCCATCTACATCTGCAACACCACATTCCTTACACACCAGGTGGTTACACTGCTTGCACACATTTCCACTCTTAACAAAGCGACCAAGTGTGTTCTGACATCGGGCACAGGTCTTGACACTGTAATCCTGACTGCCACGTTTCGCTCCTTTACGCCGTATTTCCAGCAGCTCACTCTTCAGTTTTCTTCATAGCAAAAGAGAGAAAAAAAAATGTTCTTATGGGACTTTATCAGCACAAACCCTAAACTGAATCCCTTTCAAAAAAGGAGAATTGTAATGACCAATGTAGTTAATCACATCCATTGTTCCCAAACATTTTCCTGGTGAGACACTAATTTAATGCTCCACACTTTGTGGGGGCTCGGAGTAAGTTGGGGTGAGGGAAAGGCCTTCAATGATTGAGGTGGGTAGGAGCAGTGGTTGATAGGGAAGGTGTGGGATAAGGTTCAATGTGGTCAGAGTTGTTTAAACTACGATGTTTCCTAAAAATGAGATCTACCTTTTCACAACCTTTTTTGCAGCAGCAATTAAGCTCCAACGATCGCTCTGTTAGACCATGACCATAAGAAAAAAAGACATGAGGAATTAATGGGAACTCATGGCCATTTGTCTTCAGGCCAATCTGCCATTGCTGCCTCAGAGCTTGTGACTCCACAATTTCATTTCAGAAGCTGAATTACATTAATTCCTACTAAGTCTAACAGTTGAACCAGTCTTAGTGATTTGGTGGTTTTGCCCTCTGGATGTGGATGACTCAAGACTGCATGTACAGTCCAGCCAAAGCTGCCTTTTGATGGTTTTCGACCAACTTGAACTGCCTCAATTTGCATTCAAAAAAATCACAGAACTAAAACAGAACGGAGTGAGCTGGGTGAAGTCTCTCCAGGGACATAATTAATACAGACCACCTGTTGTAAGCAATCAGGAAGCTCAAAAGTACATGCACTTAACATGCACCTCCTGCTGACAAATTTAACAGCAATATCCTAACAGTCCATAGACTTCTAAACAGAGGGGCACAGCAAGGACACCAAAGCTCAAGACCAGGTTGGCCAAGAGGAGGCCAAATGTAACCTCCCACAGAGCTGACACATCAAAAGATGGAATTTCTCTTAAGGCTGGTGCAACCTTGCAAAGGTCAATATCAGCACAGATGCTTGAATTCACACTGATTTCTAAAAATGGACTTGGTCTAATCAGGTACAGAGTAATCAGTTCCCACAAAACAGAAACAGCTCTGTTTTGTCTCAGGTTTTCACAAAATACAAACAATATCTTCCTGAAAGGGGGGGCGGTGACAGTTCAGAACTTATTTGAAGACTTTATAGCAGTGAGTTAACTAAAGAATTTCTTGAATAGTGCTGGTCACTGTTCTGAGAGACAATTGTAAATTCATGCATTTTAATTGAAAGAGAGTTCCCAGAGACACTGAAACAGGTGTTCACTTTGACCCAACGTTTCTGGGGAAAAATGGGATTTTCTTCATTTATTTCACATCAAAAATAAATATGGAAGGAACTTCAATTTGGATACTGATTTAAACATGACTCTCCAAATGAAACTGATTTTGAATTAAAAAATAGGCTCATCCCATTCACGGTTATATGGATGAGTCATCCAGTGTTCCTTTCTGTTTATGTTTATCCAACCACATAATGCTGATAGTGTGTTTTCTGTCTCAAGTAGTATATTATATGTTGACTGAATTAATATCTGCTTGTTGCGTATAGAAATATTAGAGGCAGTGAAATTGGAATACACTGCCCTAATTCCTGGAAAAGAAAAAGTTGTCCATGCATGAAACAAGTTGCTTTTTTTTTATTCTTAATGCTACTTTTGACAACTTCTTCAATCCCATTGCTTAAGTGGACTGACATGCACATGGGAGAAATCAACAAAAAAAAAAGTCTGAAGACCTCTGATCTCAGTACAAGGAGCAGTAGCCCTGAACCATTCTTCCTGCTGTCTAGCATGATATCTACAATGCAGCCCAGTGCAATTATTTGAACTAAGAGCAATAGTAAGTCAATCAGTCCAGAGGTATGAGCCACCATTTGAGAAGATTATGACTGATCTGATTGCGACCTCAAATTCACTTTCCACTCCTTTACACTTTGACTCACTTGTTAGTCAAGAACGTTTAATTTTGCCTTAAAATATTCACAGGGGGATCCAAGATGGTGGCGATTTAAGAAGATTGCACTGCAGAGCTCCGCATCACAGCACAAGTGGGACGAACCTTCAACCCGTCCAAGCCGGACCATCATTATATCTTGGGTCTCTGGAAAGATTGTGGAGTCCCAAGAAACTTCTAAAAGTTAACTTACCTGGGATTCCTGCCATCCAGAAATGCCGAAGGGAGGAGCATCCAAGGCTGGGGGTGCAGCTCAGTCTGCAAGATCCTCAGACTCAATTGCATTCCAGGCCCTGGTGAACGAGCTTGTGAAATCTCACAAGATGCTGGGGGAACAGATTGAAGAGAAGCTGGCTCCAATCTCTCTCTCATACTGCAGAAGCATGAGCAGCAGCTGGGAGACCTGGAGAAGAGGACGGATGAGGTGGAGCACAGAGTCACAGCGGTGGAAACTGATGCCAGTTCATCAAAGGATAGGATCCAAGCCCTGGAGACGCAGGTCCGTAATTTGTGTGACCAAGTCGATGATCTTGAGAAAAGGGGCAGGAGAAAAAACATTCAGATCATTGGTCTGCCTAACGGTAAGGTGAGCAGCCTGCGGAATTTGTTGAGGACTGGCTGCTGAAACTCCTTGACTTGGAGGCTGGCATGAGAGGATTGAAGATAAGAGAGGGCTCACTGTGTCGCAGCGCAGAGATTGGATCTGGATCAACGTCCTCGTACTCACCTGGTGAAGTTCCATCATTACCGGGCTAAGGAGAGAGTCATGGAGGCTTCCAGAGTCCCGGGGAAGGATCCAAAGGTCCTAATTTACGAGGGCTCCAAGATCATGTTCTTTCAGGCCTTCTCAGCGGCAATGATCCAGATATGAAAATCTTACGAGGGTGTTAAGAGAAGACTGCGGGATCTTGGGATTCAGTACTCCCTGAGGTAGCCAGTGGTGCTTCAGTTCACCTTACATCAGAGAAGGCAAGAGACTTTTTTAAAAACATGTTTTTTTATCCATAGAATTGGTATTCTATGGTGTGTTTACTCTTTTCTGCTTGTGTTTGCGGTGAGACTCTAGCTGGGAGAAGTAAAGGTGGCTGAGATGGTTAGATGCCTATTTATGGGCAGTTTGGGATGGGTAGGTGCCCCCTCTGGGCAGGGGGTGAGTTCCCATATTCAACGCTGTTGGCGCTTTATATGTTGGTTTGTTTTTTGGTTTTCGTTGTTTTTAATTTGTAATAGTTTTGTGCATTTGTTAAATGTAGTGGTTTTAGTTTATGTGGCTTTCATATTTGGTGGATTATGTGACACTAAGGCTCAGCGATTTGTGGTTCGGGTTCCTCCTCTCTGGAATTTGAATGTTATTGCAGAAGGTTATGGCTAATGACTTGATTAAATGGTGTACCTGGAATATCAAGGGAAGTCACTCACCAATTAAGAGGAAGAAGGTACTCTTGAGTCTTAGAAAGAAGGTGGATATTGCTTTGTTACAGGAGACACATTAGATGACAAGGAGCACCTGAAATTACATCAGAATGGCTTTGACTGAGTTTATTTTTCATCATTTAATACCAGAGGTAGGGGAGTGGCTATTGTGGTGAGGAAGTATCTCCCATTTAAGTTGTTAGCATGTGTTAAAGACAAACAGGGTAGGTTTGTAATTCTTAAAGCCTTGATAAATGGGGAAGAACACGGTGTTTTAAATGTTTATTGGCCTCCAGCTTATCCCCTTAAATTTTTGGTAGATGCTTTTTCTAAACTGATAAGTCTAGAGGAGATTTTAACTGCTTCATGGATCCCACAGTAGACAGGTTGCCCAAAGGTCCCCCGATACCCTCTGTACAAACTAAACAGTTAGTGGTTCTGTGTGTGGAGTGAGAGTTGGAGGACATCTGGAGATGTCTCCATCCTACAGGCAGGGATTTTTCATTTTTCTCCAATCCACACAGATTGATTTTTTTCTGACCCGTGCGGTAACCCTGGATTTGGTGGCATCTTGTACGATTGGTAACATTACCATCTCTGATCATGCTCCAGTGTACTTTATGGTTAAGATTAAGGACATTATATGGATTTGAGGCACTGACAAATGGATCCCTTTATTGTCAAGGACAATAAGTTTGTGGAGTATTTCTCTCGGGAATTTCAGGCGTTCCTAGACATCAACTTAGGCTCAGTTGGTAGTTCATCTGTCCTCTGGGAAACTGAAATGCCTATGCTGGGGATTAGTTATTTCCTATTCCGCCAGTAGGAAGCGGTAGAAGGGTGAGCACCAACCAGTCTTGAAGCACAGTTGAAGGCAGCTGAGAAGGCTTACTTTGACACACCCTCATTGGTCAAACTACAGAGGATTATGACACTGCGGTCTGCACTAAATTCCGTGCTCACGCAGACGGCAAAGAAGGAGCTGGCTTTTGCAAAGCAAAGGTTTTACGAGCATGGTGACAAGCCAGGCAAATATTTAGCGTATCTCACCAGGAAAAGGAGTGCCCCACAATCCATTACAGCAATTAGAGAGAGGTTTGACGTTCCAGAGATTTTACTCTCAGTTATACCAATCCGAGGATTGCGAGAAGGGGCAGACCAAATGGAATTTTTTTTTTTTAGGGATCTGAAGCTCCTGGGTGTGACTCCCGAACAACAGTCCTTTCTCAATGCCCCATTATCAGAGCAAGAAGTGCAGGAAGCTGTGAGGCAGCTTCAGAGTGGAAAGGTGCCCAGTCCTGACGGACTTCCCAGTGAATTCTATAAGGTATTTATAAGTATATTGTCAGGCCCGATGCTGAATATGTTTAATGACTCATACAGTCATGATTGTCTCCCACCATCTCAGAGAGAGGCCAATATTTCACTTATCCTTAAAAAAGGGAAAGACCCAGAAGACTGTGCTTCATACAGGCCCATCTTGATCTTAAATGTGGACTTTAAAATCCCCTCGAAGTCTCACGTGTTAAGGCTAGAGACTGTGTTACCCAATATTGTTAAAGAGGATCAGAGGGGTTTCATAAAGGGTCACAGATCCTCCAATAATGTTAGCAGGCTGCTTAATGTAATTCAAGCATGTCAACAACAGTCAATACAGGGATTGGTAATTTCTCTAGATGCAGAGAAGGCATTTGACCGAGTTGAGTGGCCGTACCTTTTCTATATTCTGGAGTGGTTTGGTTTGGGCAAAGTCTTCATAAGATGGGTAAAGGTTCTCTATGGTGGCCCTCTTACGGTGGTCATCACCAAAGGGGTACGATCAAGCAATTTTAATATTTTTAGGGGCAGCTGGCAGGGCTGCCCCCTTTCACCATTGCTTTTTACATTGGTGATTGAACTATTGGCAGAGGTCATTCATGGGGATCCCAGTATGTCAGCTCCAGAAGTGGGGTCCAAATTACATAAGATCTTACTGTATGCAGACGATGTCCTAATTGTTTTGACAAATCCAGCAGTTTCAGTGCCTCGCCTGATACAATGCATTTGCGTGTTTGGTGCATTTTCAGAGTATAAGATTAATTTTGCGAAATCAGAGGCTATGCCTATGGGTGGTCTTACAAAGGAGCTAGGTCTGGAAGGCAAACACCAATTCCCATTTAGGTGCTCACAGGGGGGGTTTTGTATATTTGGGCATATTCATCACTCCAGTTCTGGATCGGCTATTCAAAGCCAATTTTATACAATTATTTGATAAAATTAAACAAGATCTTCAAAGATGGGAGGCACTTCCAGTCTCGTGGTTGAGTTGGATAGTGCTCATTAAGCTGAATATTCTCCCCTGTTTGCTGTACCCTATACGATGCTCCCCCTGCTTTTCAATAAGCAAACGGCTGGTTCAGCTCCTTTATCTGGCATTCTAAGCGGCCCCTTATTAAATTAGTTAAGCTGCAACTGCCTCACAGATTGGGGGCAGTGGACCTTCTGGAATTAAAAATTACCAATTAAGTTCGCTTTTGACCTACATGAGTGATTGGGTTTGTGGGGACCCTCTTTCAATATGGCTAGATATCGAAGCCTCCCAGGCAAGGTGCCCCCTTACCAGTTTGTTGTTTTTGGATAAGATGAGGATAGTTAGGGAATATTGCCATAACCCAATAGTCATCAATACTGTTAAAGCATGGAGGGCAGTTATGCAGAGGAAAAGCAATATTGGCAAAACATCTTCGTTTACATCTTTAGTGGGTATGCCGGGTTTTCAACCGGGGATGATAGATTCAGGATTTAAACGTTGGGCAGCTAGGGGTGTGTCTTGCATGGGCGATTTATTTGAGGGAGACGTAGTGATGTCCTTCAATCAGTTAGTACGGAAGTACAAGTTATCTAATAGAGACCTCTTTCGATTTTTTCAAGTTAGGGATTTTATTGAAAAAAAACTACACTTTTGACTGATCCCTACTAAGGGTGCTAAGGGTTTTTTAGATTAGATTAGATTACTTACAGTGTGGAAACAGGCCCTTCGGCCCAATAAGTCCACACCGCCCCGCCGAAGCGCAACCCACCCATACCCCTACATTTACCCCTTACCTAACACTACGGGCAATTTAGCATGGCCAATTCACCTGACCTGCACATCTTTGGACTGTGGGAGGAAACCGGAGCACCCGGAGGAAACCCACGCAGACACGGGGAGAACATGCAAACTCCACACAGTCAGTCGCCTGAGGCGGGAATTGAACCCGGGTCTCTGGCGCTGTGAGGAAGCAGTGCTAACCACTGTGCCACTTTCTGTTAGTACTTTATATCATCAATTAGGGGGTGCCCCCTCATTTGATTTTGATCGACTGTGCAGAGTGTGGGAGAGAGAGCTAGGTGCTGAGGTTTCCTCAGAGGCATTGGAGGATATTTGGGAGAATGCAAGGAAGATATCAACTTGTAATAGGACCCATGCTTTATAGTTGAAGATTCTCCACAAGGTCAACTTGGCTCCAGACTGTTTGTCAAAATTTAAACCAGGGGTATCTTCAGCATGTCCCAAGTGCAAGGTCTGTATGCGCGCTTTTACCCATTATCTCTGGTCTTGCGATAGGCTTCAAAACATATTGGAGTGCTGTGGTGGGCGCAATGGAGAGGATTTTGGGTTTAACGGGTGGAGAAGGACCCTATCTTTCTCCTTCTGGGCCTGTCCACTGTATTCCGTGCATACACGCATAAGAAAAAAGCTTTTCAATATTCCCACATTCTGTGCAAGAAAAAATATCTTGCTAGGTTCAGTATCCGAAAACCCCCTGGGCCTGTCAGGTTGATGGAAGATTGTTATGGAGCATATTCCCCTGGATTTACTCACAAATATGGTACACCACAAATCTCAGAATTTTTATAAGACATGGCAGCCCTTTTTTGGAATAGACTTATCTGCCACACTAATAAAGGTTTTTATATAGCTGTAACGATTGTGTTGTACTAGTCCAATATCCACAGAGGAAGAACTGTAAAAGTATTAGCATTTTGTTTGGCTGGGCTGAGTTATTACTATTTATTAGTTTGTTGCTGGTTATTATTTAATTATTTAGTTAAATAGCCAGTTTGGTTTTTTCTTATTCTATACTTTTCCATATATGTTTATACATTTGTATATGAGGGTGGGTTGGGTTTTTAAAAAACTTTTTTTGTATTGTTTTGAACTGTATTATCTTGTACTTGTAATATTTTTAAAAATCTATTTTTCCAATAAACATATATTAAAAAAAATTCATGGACTCTACCTCCATCACCATCCAGAGAAAGTAAGATTTCACACAACACCAGGTTATAGTCCAATGGGATTATTTGAAAACACTAGTTTTCAGAGCTCTGCTCCTTCATCAGGTGTTAGTGAGAGAGGAAGGCCTTATAAATTCTGTGTCTAAGGAAAAGATCAAAGGGTCATGCAACACATGAACAAATTGAACACACCTAAGATAGCTATTAAATCTTTAATCAGTGAGAATGGAGGCGCAGTTTTCAATTGATTAGTATGCAAATCCCAGAATTCCTTTCAAGTCACTGCACTGAGATAACTCAAGGTGACTTGAGTTTCTTTCTCAGGGCAGAAAGGAATTCTGAGATTTGCATATTAATCAATCAAAACCTGCACCTCCATTCTCACTGATTAAAGATTTAACAGCCATTTTAGGTGGGTTCAATTTGTTCACATGTGTTGTATGACCCTTTGAGTGTCTAAGGCCTTCCTCTCTCACTAACACCTGATGAAGGAGCAGAGCTCCGAAAGCTAGTGTTTTCAAATAATCCCATTGGACTATAACCTGGTGTGACCTCTCTTTGTCTACCCCAATGCAAAACCAGTACCTTCCCATCTGGAGGAAAGAATTTCACAGACTCACCACTCTCAGATAGAAAGCAACAATCAGTAATCTCTATATGAATGGGAATCACCATAATTCTAGTCTATACCATTGGAGGGAATATTGTCTCAGGATCTGTACTATTAATCCACATGTCATACACACAGTCCGTTCTGGTATAACGCAACAGTTGCATTCCTCTGCAACCTTGCACTTGTGGAAATCATGCTACGGAAAACCACTATAGAAAATCACACTGTGGAAAATTGCTATACCTGTTCAGTAGAAAGTTTGTGTTATCCAAAAAGCATCCACAAATTGTCAATCACATCAAAGCCAATTCATGTTGATAAAATGTGTGTTGTACCAGAATAATCTGTACAACAATGTTATAAAAGGCAATTTTTTTTCTATTAAATGTGTTTTGTCATTAAAAGGGTTGTCAAGAAAGACATGACTGAGTCAAATGGGACTAGTGTAGGTTTAGTTTTTTTTAAATTGGTGCAGACTTGATGGGCTGAATGGCTTCTTCTGTATGACTTGTACTCCATGATGCTATGGCAAAATGGAAATTATTAGTCAATTGTCATTCTTTCTTACTTACTTTCTTTTCTTATGGCTTAAAACAATGGATTAGAGGTTTCTTGAGTGCAGATTTTATGCAGAATGTCTCATGAAGTGATATCCCAAATGAAAGGATTTAGAAACAATTATATTCAGAACTTTTATTCAAACATCTTTCCTCCTCTCATTACCTTATTCGCTTTTCCTCATACGAACGCAACTTTTCATCTCGGATGAGAACCGTGATTATTGCTTCTTTTTCTTTATCTGTCAGGAATGACAAGTTGATCATCTCCATTTGTTTTGGCATAATAATGGATTCACCAAAGGTTTGATGCCTGTACAAACTGCAACAATGGTTTTCTTACAAACTGTGGGCAATGAAAGGAAATATCAGACGTTCAAAACTGAAACAGAGAATTGGACCATGAAGTTAAAACATTTGATATTAACAATAAATTGTTTTTAAATTAATCAGAAATTTGTAGACAATGCTGTTTGTTTACTTACCATTAATCGTTCTTAGTGATCTCTGTGTCAAACCTTTGGCTCACACAACTGTCCAGTGATTGTTGACCAGTCTGACATTGTGTTGACATCTACCATCTTCTGGAGGCAAACTTTCAAACATTTTACCAAAATGGATCCTAGAAATGAAACAAATCCAGAACGGAAAGTGAATGTAAATCACTGTAGTGAAAACTGAGCAAAAGCAAGGCGATCCTAATCCATGTAGTTTTCAGACTATTAAATTAAAGGCAGAATCAAATATAAGCTGCAATTATACTAATAAATTCAGAGAGATGGTACCTTGTACAAACCTTAATATTTTTCTGGAAGCAGTTATAATACTATAAGTAAAGGCAGTTAAATTGTGCCTTAAAGAAATCTGGTTAACTTGTAAACCAACTTCTGGAGCCAGCAGTGATTTCTGCAAGATACCCAACACACCCAGAGACCTTTAAATAAAATGTTTTGTATTCTGAATTTTCTTAAAATTTATAATCCACAATTCAGAATGTTTTTGGAAATACCCAAAGCCATAGCGAATTGTACTGGTTGGAGCAGATGTCTTGCCTAAAAGCTGCTCTGCAAACATTGAAACCTGTATTTTGGTTAATTTGAAGAATATACTCACTGCCATTTACTTTGATACAATACTGCCACAAATCATCACATTTACCCCATCCCCTACTCCTGCTCAGGTATTAAACTCAGTTCCAGTTCAGCGTTTTGATTTAAATTACTTTTGCCAGCTGTGAATGTCAAACACAAGAACAATGCACAATCAGTGCACTCAGGCTCTACCCCACCAACTGAGTTAAATACCTCAATCTCTCTTCCTGGTTACGCCCAGCCCGAGATTAGAATGTAGCAATCATTTTTAAGTAAAGACTTAAACAGATAGAGAATAGAGAAATAGAGGAAAGACATCAGTTTGCCCCACCTTTTATAAGCATCTTTGCTTATTTATTCTACATAGAACACTTCAACCAGTAGGTGCAACGAGCATAGCTAAGTACTTAGTGGGATGGGTAACTGCTACATCCTGAACAAACTCTTATCTTACAATGTTGGGAAGGGAAACTGCTTTACCAGTGCAACACAAAGACTATACCACCATTAAAAAGAGACCAATTTATAAGGATTTCCAATGATCACAACGAACTCAATTGCAGGCACCAAACAAATAAACGGTCATATAAAATGGAGTCTTTGTTTATTTATACTGAACAAAGTAATTGTTGTCAAAGTGCAAATGATTCCTCCCAACCGGTTTCTAAGTAGTGAGAGCATTGTTTTGGTGCACAGTACACAAATGGAAACTTAGTAAAAACTGACTTGCAGAGAAGTGAACTTGATAGACCCTGCAAACAGGCAGAGAGATTGTGACACCCAAATAATCAGGTCCTGTTGACTGCAACAAAAACAACAACTTTTTGCTTACTGCTGTCTTAAATTGTTTCAGCATTCAGTCAGTGCTAACAGAGCTATTGACTGGTTGGATGCCTACGAAAGCAAGAAGTATTATTAAAAACGAGCCTGCACTGCTTAAAGGGAAGGTACATTGCATCAGAAACAGGAAATGAATCTGACGTGTGAAAGGTTGAATAATGGAATATGAGCGAGCAAGAGTTTGAAAATTTTCAGAAGCTGAACTGTGTAACTCATCTCAAAACTGTGCATTCCAATATGTATACTATTTTGGACCCTAAACCACACCTGTGACATCCACTCAAAGGGCACTATTGGGCCAATTTTGTGCCAGTCAGGCCAAACTGGTAGAGTTATTTGTTTTTGCAATCTTAAATTACACTTATAAACTTCAGTACAGTGTGACTCCAGTTATGGGTAAAATACCCATTTTAGATGATTATAATTTGTAATGTTCTAAATTCATTTATTTAGTGATAGAGGCATCACTGACGAGGCTATTATTTATTAACCATCCCTAATTGTCCAAAAGGCATTTACAAATTAACTGCACTGCTGCAGGTCTGGAATCACTTGTAGGCCACACCAGGTAAGGATGGTTGTTTCCTTCCCTAAAGGACTTTACTGAACAAGATGAGTTTTTCTGATGATCAACATGGTCATTATTAGGTGAAATCCCATCTCCAGGACCTCCACATTTTGTGAAAGTTTAAACCTGTGAACATCAGATTTTGTTTTAAACCTATTTCAAATTCCACCATCTGCCATGGTGGGATATGAACCCAGATCCCCAGAACATTACTAAGGTCTCTGGTTAACAATATAACGATAATACCATTAGGCCATCACATCTTGTGTATGGATAGGTCTACAGAGCTAGAAATAGGGCTACTACATATTCAAACATGAAGGCTTCCAGATCATTTTCAATCTGCCATTTACACAAATCCCATCTGCCTTTCTAGAGTCAAATCTGCTTTATCCAAGTCCCAACACTGTTCTTGCTGAATTGCGTTTCCTCCCGAATAACAGGGAAAATGATTCAATGGGGTTACATAATCACATCTGCCTTTCCAATAGGACTTGATTGGGGACAGGAAGGGCTGACTCTGGACACAAGGGAATTTAGGTAGGGGTGGGCAGAATAAGAGGGGAGCCCAATAATAACACTAGTAATGGGTTGGACTCTTTGCTGCCAGGCAAAGGGAAAGACGGGAGGACATGGTGCTTTTATGGATAGGAAAATAGAAAGTACATCAGCTTCAGTACAAGGTTAGAAGCAAAGAAATATTTTGTATTCTAGAATTACCTCTGCAACATTTCTTAGTCTGCAATACATTATCTTGAATTAGCTTTCATTGTCACAAATACTCACTTGCACGAGTACAGTGAAAGCTTTACAAGCTGCCATTAACTGCGTCATCTTACGTACAAACGAACCTCAGCACAGAATGTTGGTACAAAGCAAAAGTATAGAGTAAGCAAGTTAAGGAGTTAAACATTACAGTCCTTCTTACTAAAATGTAGAAAAATGAAGAAACACAGTTAACGGATCAACATCACAGTCGAAAGTGGCTGGCGATGCTGGGCTTGCACCCCTCACAAGGGCTTTACCTCATCCCCACCTTCACCTCTGTGCTGCCTGCTCCCTCTCTCACCCACCACCTCCGTGCTGCCTGCTGCCCCCACTTCCCTCATCCCCTCCGTGCTGCCTGCTCCCTCTCTCATCCCCTCCGTG
>NC_057724.1:28839456-28841726 GCF_004010195.1 Chiloscyllium plagiosum
GGTGCTGCCTGCTCTCTCTCTCTCTCTCCCTTGGTGCTGCCTGCTCTCTCTCTCTCTCTCTCTCGGTGCTGCCTGCTCTCTCTCTCTCTCTCTCTCTCTCTCTCCCTCGGTGCTGCCTGCTCCCTCTCTCATCATCATTTGGAATGACTGCCATTGATATCAGGGATCTCTCTTACCACGGACTCGCACCATGCATAATGTAAGTAGATTAGATGAAGAGAAAAAAAATAGAAGTAAAAGCAGACAGAGCAGATGAACCATGCGCCAGCAGGAGGCTGCTGCACTGAGCTATTACTCTGTTGCCATCTAAGAACAATAAAGAATATTTTCATTACATGTTGCTTGAATTCAAAATGTAAGCTCAAGAAGGATTAAAACTAAGCTGCATGAAATACATCATTAAAAATCTGAAAAAGATTATGTGGGAGAGTCAGAAATGTGGAATCTGGCAAGTCTGGTTCGGCAACACAACTAGGCAAGTTAATCATGTAAGTATCAACACCCAGGCAATATTTTACCAAGCCAGCTAAAAGACAAAAGAAGCTTATCAGATTTCTGAATTCCTTCCAATAAATGTATTTCATGTTGAATAGAGCTGAGGAAGCGAGTTACAGAGAGAATAACAGATGAGCAGATAACAAGAAGTTGTCTTAAATGGCACCTGTAACATAACATGCCAATTCACGGCAGTGTTACAGTATTTAACATCAAGAAAGTTGTTTGCACAACTGATCAATCATTTGGTCAAATAGATTGATTTTAAGGACTCCTCATCATAGATGCTCAATTAGAAAAGTATATCATCCAGATCATCAGTTAGCTCAGTTGGCTGGTTTGTAATGCAGAGTAATGATAACAGTGCAGGTTCAATTCCTGAACTGACTGAGGTTACCATGAAGGTACCATCTTCTCAATCTTGCCTGTGGTGTGGTGCCTCCAAGGTTAAAGCATCACCAATCATCTCTCTCTAATAACAATATGGGTCTATGGTGACTTTATATTTATGTTATATGATTGAGGTGTGACAGGGTGGGTCAAGGAGGGATTTGTAAACAATGCTGAAAATTTCAAAATGGGTTACTGTAAACCAATGTAGGTCATCAAACACATTGATGACTAGACGTATAGGACTTGATGACTGTTAGGGTATCTGGACATCCATGCACTCATGATGCACCTTCCTCCAGGTCACCTTCACCATCTGTACTGCATCATTCAATGCCTTGCAGACACTACTCAGTCTATGTTTCCATCATGCAGGTGAAAATAGCCTAAAATATAAAGGGAGAAGGGAGGACTAAAGGTGGCCATCCCTGATTATTACACGAACAAATCCAAATTATAAGCAGCACATCAGCACCTTTGACCCCAGATGACCAAATGTGGACCACCACGTCACTAAAGAAATTCCTCATCATCTCGGTTCTAAGCAGCCTCTCTCTTCTTTGGGACTGTGTCCCCTGGTTCTAGAGAGCACCCCCAACTAGCGGGAACATCTTTCAAGTTCTACAAAAATTTTCTACACTTCAGTTAGATCACTTTTCATTCTTCTAAGCTCTAGACAATATAAGCTCAGTCTCAATATCTTCTCGTGGGACATCACAGGCATCAGTCTGGTGAACCTCGATTGCACTGCCTCAATGGCAACGGTATCCTTCTTCAGGTAAGGAAACCAAAATTGTATGCAGAATTCCAGTGCGGTTTACCAAGGCTGTATATAACTGCAGCATGTGCCCTGAATGCCAATTGATGGAATTCCCAGAGGCCTGATCAGCCAAATCTGAAGTAGATATTATTTGTTGCCTAGCCTTCACCTCTGAAGTTTGGTTCTCAGTTTGAGCAAGTCAGGGATTTTGCATTGCTGCAGTGTGAAAGCTTTATAGTAGCTCCCATTGGCTGTACCATTGACCTGAATGGACCTTCTTGTGCAGCACGCTGGTTGAACATTGATGAAATTGCAGTTGAAGAATATTCCTGGCTAATCTGATGGTGGTTGAATTGTCAGCTATGTGAAAAATCAACGATGCCCTGCACTTGGGGGAAGGCAGCCAGTAATGTCAACCTGATTTTCCATTCATGCTGGCTATTTTCATCCAAGGCAAGTTTATATAATTGAGCTGAAAATGTGTTGCTGGAAAAGCGCAGCAGGTCAGGCAGCATCCAAGGAACAGGAGAATCGACGTTTCGGGCATAAGCCCTTCTTCAGAATGAGGAAAGTGTGTCCAGCAGGCTAAGATAAAAGGTAGGGAGGAGGGACTTGGGGGAGGGGC
>NC_057724.1:28841887-28844427 GCF_004010195.1 Chiloscyllium plagiosum
TGAACCGTTCCGCAAGTAGGCGGCCTGTCTCCCCAATATAGAGGAGGCCACATCGGGTGCAGCGGATGCAATAGATGATGTGTGTGGAGGTGCAGGTGAATTTGTGGCGGATATGGAAGTGTCCCTTGAGGCCTTGGAGGGAAGTAAGGGGTGAGGTGTGGGCGCAAGTTTTGCATTTCTTGCGGTTGCGGTTGCAGGGGAAGGTCCCTACCTTTTATCTTAGCCTGCTGGACACACTTCCCTCATTCCTGAAGAAGGGCTTATGCCCGAAACGTCGATTCTCCTGTTCCTTGGATGCTGCCTGACCTGCTGCGCTTTTCCAGCAACACATTTTCAGCTCTGATCTCCAGCATCTGCAGTCCTCACTTTCTCCTCGAAGTTTACATAATTGTCAACCCTGAAAAAATTCTATCCGTCATCTGTATCCATTATATATCTTGTGTAGTGGACTGCAAGACACTCAAATGTGTTTCGGGAAGTACCCTGAAAGGAATCAAAAGGATTAAGGCCAGTCGTGGCTTTCATAGCCGCTGATAATGCTTGTCCAACAGGTAGAAGACTTTCCTTTAGGAGGTTGAAGAATTCCATGATCACCCAACATGACAATCGCAGCCTGTGGTGAATATTGTTTTTCCGAGAAGTCAAGAGAGCACAGTCTCATCTATACAGCACTAATTAGGTAGTGTTTTCGGTGAGCTTGCCTATCTCTGTTCTGAGTTTGAGGCTCCCTCCTCAGCATGTCCTCACTGTTATGGATACTGATCTTCCTCATCTCAAGTCCAGTCAAAGCAACCATAATGTGATCCATCATGATTCTTTGTACCAACATCTTGGTGATGCCTCACTAGGGTCGTGTGCTAAAAATAAAGTCCCACTATTCCCACAGTCATCAAAAAAGGTTAACGGTTCTAAAAGGTATGCAGAATTCTCCAATTTACCCATCTTTTAGGCCCAGGTTGATAGAAAGTACAGTCCAGGTTTGGTCTTTAACAAAAATAAGTAAATAGATTCCACCTCGAGGTACACAATTATGAACTAGTAATTTATAACTCCACTAGTTAAAACTCTAACCTCTTTTTAAACTCCCCTCTGCACACATACAGACAGACACAAACAGGCGATAAATCCAAATGTTATGGACAGAAGGAAAAAGACTTGGAAGGCAGTTCAGTTGTCCTTGTTCACAGGGCTTGTGAAATGTTTCTAGTGCAGATCAGGTCACTGCTTCTCGATCTTCTCCCTCAAGATATTTTCATCTATTTACAGAAGGCACAGGGTGACTGTTCACATTTATAAAAGGTCTTTGGTTTACCAATTAAAACTCACAGCTTACAGCAACTGAGAGGGGAAGTCATCTGACTATGACACTTGAGGTGCCTTTCACAGCAGAGCAAAAACAGGTCCTTCTCCTCCACAAGGTCTAACGGTTTCTGCCAAACATTCCCAAGCTGTTCAGCTATCTGAGAGTGCTGTTGGCAGGAAGAAAGGCCCTTGTCATCAATAACTGGTCACTAGTTCACAAACCAAACAGCTACTTGTTGCCAGCCAAAATTCCATTCATACACATTCCCTGTAACCAGGCTTCCACCTGTGCTTGAAGCAGCAGCTGTGTAAATAGTGTTTACAATCAGTGTTGGGCTATTTACTTTTTAAAGAGGAGCAATACTTCAACAATCCTGGACTTCAACACTGTTCATTTCCCATTTCAGCCCGCAATCAAAAATTCAGAAAAAAAAAGAAAAATACGGATCTTTATACCTCCAAATTGTACAAATAAGTCTCTAGTAACTAATAATTTCACCTCACCAACCATACTCAGAACGGACTAAGACTGTGGTTCGGAGCACTGGGTCTTTATTCATAGACTCATCAGGACTCCTGACCTTCAACCATTTCATAGAACATAGAACAGTACAGCACAGTACAGGCCCTTCGGCCCTCAATGTTGTGCTGCCTTTTATCCTACTCTAAGATCAGACTAACCCACATACTCTTCATCGCTGTCCTAAATGGCCTACCCCTTATTTTTAAGCTGTGTCCTCTGGTTCGGGACTCACCCATCAGCGGAAACATGTTTCCTGCCTCCAGAGTGTCCAATCCATTAATAATCTTATACGTCTCAATCAGATCCCCTCTCAGTCTTCTAAACTCAAGGGTATACAAGCCCAGTCACTCCAATCTTTCAACATAAGATAGTCCCGTCATTCCAGGAATTGACCTCGTGAACCTACTCTGCACTCCCTCAACAGCCAGAATGTCTTTCCTCAAATTTGGAGACCAGAACTGCACACAATATTCCAGGTGCAGTCTCACCAGGGCCCTGTACAGCTGCAGAAGAACCTCTTTGCTTCTATACTCAATCCATCTTGTAATGAAGGCCAGCATGGTATTAGCTTTCTTCACTACCTGCTGTACCTGCATGCTTGCCTTCATTGACTGGTGTACAAGAACACCCAGATCTCTCTGTACTGCCCCTTTACCTAAATTGATTCCACTTAGGTGGTAATCTGCCTTCCTGTCCTTGCCACCAAAGTGGATAA
>NC_057724.1:28844468-28894111 GCF_004010195.1 Chiloscyllium plagiosum
CCTGCCATTCCGAAAGGGAGCCGTTTATCACTACTCTTTGTTTCGTGTCAGCCAACCAATTTTCAATCCAAGTCAGTACTTTGCCCCCAATACCATGCGCCCTAATTTTGCTCACTAACCTCCTATGTGGGACTTTATCAAAGGCTTTCTGAAAGTCCAGGTACACTACATCCACTGGATCTCCCTCGTCCATCTTCAGAGTTACATCCTCAAAAAATTCCAGAAGATTTGTCAAGCATGATTGTGGCTCAACACATCACTGAAATCAGACCGTCAACCCATAAGGATCGTGAGGACAATGACAACACTCAAAAATCCCCAAAATAAAGTCACATGCAGGCCTCTAGAAGGGTTCATTTCCTATGTTCTGTAGTAATGACATACTAACAACAGAGACAAGGTTGGGAACCTGTGGTCCTTAGTTCAGAAATTGCATACGGGCAATGGATGGTTGTCCACCAGACTAAATACTTCGAGTTTAATAATGAGGAGGCAGAGCATTGATGGCGAAGGAAAGAAAATGAAGCAGATCTTTCACTCTAAATGCCACTGCCTAATGTACCCATAGCTATGTGGGGTGAGATTTGGCCTGGTCACTTGCATGACAACCTCACATTTCTGAATGGATACAATCTTCAACCTGAGGGACAGCAGTGATCCTGTGTGGAAAGCGGTATTGTCAGTGGGCTAGACTTGGTTTTTATAAAATTGATGACATCATCTTCTTTGCATTCATCTCTCTCCTAGCAAGTAAAAACTGAAATATCTAGGTGAACATTTGTCAGTACGCAAACATCTTTGTTAATGTCCTGACTTTCCTTTCTTCCTTGCCTGAAGGCAGTGACTCAGAAAGAGAAATGATTCCACCTATATCAACTGCAATCAAGCAACCTCACCCAACTGGCTAATCTGTATTTTTTTAAGTCAAGCCAGTGAATGTCATCAGGCTCCTGAACTAAGGTGGAGATATGGAAGGAGGAACCTATGGCTAGGCTGAATTTGATTAAATTCAGCCATCCCAACGCTGTGCTCAATCTTAAATTCTGTACCATGCTCTGAGGTTGTAGGAGTTTTTGTTTTAGGTCTGTCTTACTACTTATATAGGTTAAAAGTCACACAGCACCAGGTTATAGTCCAACAGGTTTATTTGGAAGTACAAGCTTTTGGTGTGCTGCACCTTCATCAGGGAGCTAGTGGTGCAGCTGCACTAGCTACCTGACAAGGAGCAGCGCTCTGAAATCCTGTACTTCCAAATAAACCTGTTGGACTATAACCTGGTGCTGTGTGACTTTTAACTTTGTCCACTCCAGTCCAACACCAGCGCCTCCACATCATACTTAATTAGGGGTCATGGGTGGCGATGTATAAGGGATGTAATGGGGCAGTCGAAGAGCAGGTTTTAAGGACAAACTGAAGAGTTAAGAATTTGTTATCACAGTTCAAATGCCTTGAACTTTGCTGTGACTTTCTGGCAGTGAGTAATGTTTTATTTTGTTTTGTTCTGTGCATGTCTTTGTTGACTTTGACCAAAAGCCAAGTGCTCTTTCCTGTCCCACCGGATAAGAGCATTTTAACTAATAACTAAGAGTATGAATGCAATGAAGGATTAAATAACATCTTCCAAAAACAGCCAAATTTTTTTTTACATGTTATTGATGACTTCAGAGACTTACACCAGCATATGGCTAAAAACCTGAGCCCATGAAAGACTAATGAAGGTACTGATTTTATTTCACCCCTGGCCATGATCTGATTTCTTCAAATGGTCAGCATTTGAACAGAATGTAAAGGCTTCGTTTGCAGGAATTTTAAAACAGTATGGAAAGAAGGGGAGGAGAAAGATTAGAAAATTACTTTAATTGAGTTATTATAGCACAAAAATGAACTTTTACATTTTAAAGACAAGGAGAAACGTAAAATCGGTTTTGATTAGGAGTTGGATACAGATCAGGA
This sequence comes from Chiloscyllium plagiosum, assembly GCF_004010195.1. Taxonomy (NCBI): domain Eukaryota; kingdom Metazoa; phylum Chordata; class Chondrichthyes; order Orectolobiformes; family Hemiscylliidae; genus Chiloscyllium; species Chiloscyllium plagiosum. Next base: position 28,846,422 of record NC_057724.1, read on the forward strand.
ATATCTTTTTTCCCTGTGCATTCAGAAATAACTCCACAGTGTCTCAATACAGCATTTTTTTTCCTCAAATCATTTTAAAACTCTTGTTTCCTCTTTGTAAGATAATTCCAGTGTTAAACAACTTTTGCCTGCATGACTGAAGAACAATTTCACTGAATCTTTCCATGCTTTATTTTCTATTATGTACCCTGTATCTAAGGAAGGATGTGTTGGCCTTGGAGGGAGTCCAGAAGAGGATCACAAGAATGAATATATGCCCACATATCCCACTTGCATAATTTAAAGTTGCTTTCCAGATCTATCTTTCCCACACTGTTTACCACAGCTCAACTGTCCTTTCTTGCCTCTCAAAACTGAAATGCTCAAGTTAGAATATTAGGTCATAAGATTTATGAGCAGAATTAGGCCATTCGGCCCATTAAATATTTCGCTATTTAATCACAGCCAATATCTGTCTCAACCCCATTCTCCTACCTTCTCCCTGTAACCTCTGATCCCCTTATCAATAAAGAATTTATCTATCTATGTCTTAAATACACTTAATAATTTGGCCTATTAGGCTTCTATGGCAATGTGTTCCACAGATTCACCACCTTCTGGCTGAAGAAATTCCTCTACAACTCAGTTCTAAAGGGTCATTTCTTCACTGTGAGGCAGTGCTCTCGAGTGCTAGTGTCTCTTAAGTGTGGAAACATCTTCTCTACATCCACTTTATCTATCTCAGTATTCTGCATGTTTCAGTGAGATACTACCTCATTCTTCTAACCTCCCACTGACTGTAGACCCAGAGTCCTCAACACTGCTCATGTGAAAGACCCTTCATCTCTGAAATCATTCTTGTCTTCTTCTTCTGGTCCCCCTCCAAGGCCAACACATCCTTCCTCAGATACGGACCCAAAACTGCTCACAACATTCTAAATGTGGTCTGACCAGAGCTTTATACAGCCTCAGCAGTACATCCCTGTCTAGCATTCATTTTGAGAGGGCTAGAATGTAAATGTTACATTTGCCTTCTAACTACCAGCCGACCCTACATATTAACATTAGGAGTCCTAGCTCAGGATTCTCTTAACTCCCTTTGTGTTTCAGATATCCAAAGCCTTTCCCCATTTAGAAAATAATCCATGCCTTTTTTCTTCCAACCAAAGTGCATAACCTCACACTTTCCCACACTGTATTCCATCTGCCACTTCTTTTCCCACATTCCGAAACTATCCAAATCCTTCTGCAGTCTCCCACTTCCTCGACACAACTTGCTGCTCCACATATCTTTGTGTCAACTGCAAACTTAGCAACAATGTCCTCAGTTCATTCATCCAGATTGTTAATATATAACATGGATAGTTGTGGTCCCAACAGTGACCCCTGCAGAACATCACTAGTCACCAGCAGCCATCCTGAAAAAGAGTTCTTTATCTCCACTCTCTGCCTTCTGCCAGTCAGTCAATCCTCTATTTCAGTACCTTGTCCCTAATACCAAGCGCTCTTGACTTATTTAGCAGCCTCCTGTGTGATACCTTTTCAAAGGTTTTCTGGAAATCCAATTAGATCATTCCTGATGAATGACTTTTGCCTGAAATGTTGATTTTCCTGCTCCTCGGATGCTGCCTGACCTGCTGAGCTTTTCCAGTACCATTCTAATCTTGATTCTGATCTCCGGCATCTGCAGTCCTCACTTTCATCCAATTAGATCACGTCCACTGGCTCATTATTTCCTTAAAGAATTCTAACAGATTTGTCAGGCTTGGCTTTCACTTAATGAAATCATGCATTACTCAGCTCAATTTTATCATGCGCTTCCAGGTACTCCACATTCTCAACCTTAATAATAGACTCTAAATTCTTATCAATGAGCGAAATCCGGCTAACCTGCCTATCGTTTTCTGTCTTCTGCCTTCCTCCCTTCTAAAGCAGGAGTATTACACTAGCCATTTTCAAGTCCTCTGGTACCCTCCCTGACTTCAGGGATTCTTGAAAGATCACCACCAATGCCTCCACAATCTCCTCAGCTATCTCCTTCACTCTTTTTGCATTCTTCTGAATCTAGGTATCAGCCTCATGGAAAATGCTTCCATGCAGCTTCATAATTTTCCATTTTTTTTTGAGAGCAGGGCTACATTCTCCTTGTTACTGCTCTGCTTTAGCATAGTCAAGCTCCAAGAGGGGAGAGTTACACTGCAAGAACAGAACCCATTGGTTTAACCCCACCCTTTATGTTAAGATGATCACTGGGTGTCTTGTGTGCATTCACTTGTATTATCTGATGTTCTACATTTGTAATTTACTGTCTGTCAGTGAAAATGCAGGCATATTGGGCATTGATACTACATTCAGCTGAGGATCTGAATGTCAGTAAATCAGCCAGTTCACTCATATCTTTCATTCAATCATTGACCTTCACCAGCTCACCGGTTGAGTTAAGCTCTTCTAACCATGTTTGGTCCAATGCTGTAATAATGCCAGGAGTTGAGTGGCCCTGGCAGAACCTAAACTCTGCAGGTTTTTACTGATGTGCCATTTCTTAGCACTGTCTATTGTCCCTTTGATCACTTTGTTGGTCAATGAGGTTAGTTTTAAGAAACTCAAAAGGAGAAAGAGAAACGGAGGGATTTAGGGAGAGAATTCCAGATCTTAGGGCTGAGGCAACTGATAGCATGGACACCAGTGATGGAGCTGTTGAAATCAGGCTGCTCACAAAAACCGAATTAGAAAAATGCAGATGCCGCAGGAGGCTGTGGGGCTGGAGGGGAATATGGAGTTCAGAAGAGACAGTCATGGATGAATTTGGGAAAGAGAGTTAGAATTTTAGATTTGAGGTGTTGCTTGATTGGGAGCCAAACGTGGCTAGCAAACACAGGAATAAATGGAGAAAGTGAGGTCTGCAGATGCTGGAGATCAGAGCTGAAAATGTGTTGCTGGAAAAGCGCAGCAGGTCAGGCAGCATCCAGGGAACAGGAGAATCGACGTTTCGGGCATAAGCCCTTCATTCCTGAAGAAGGGCTTATGCCCGAAACGTCGATTCTCCTGTTCCCTGGATGCTGCCTGACCTGCTGCGCTTTTCTAGCAACACATTTTCAGCACAGGAATAAATGGGTCTTGGTGTGAATAAAGACACATGTAACTGTGTTCTGAAATGACTTTGGGTTTCAGAGATTGGAGTGTGGGAGGCCAGCCAGGATTACATTGGCACAGGCAAGCCTAGATGTCATGAAGGCAGTAATGACATTTTCTGCATCTGATAAGCTGACATAGGGTAATGTTGGGTGATGTGACAGAGATGGTGTCTTAGCGATGTCATGGATATGTGGTTGAATGTTTATCTCAGGATCAAATTTGTTAGCAACAGACATTGCTGGGGAAAGGATAAAGCTAGGGAACAGCAGAGTTTGGAGATTTTGATGCTTTTTTAAAAATCATTGAAATTTCTTTGAATTTGAGGGGTGCAATGGCTGAACGGTATTGTCACTAGACTAGTAATCGAGAGCTGGAAGGGATGGATTGAATGTGGAGGAGTAAGTGTGTACAAACACACAATAGCATTTATGAAAAGTTGCATATTTGCCTCAAGATATGTAACTTTGCCAAAAGAAATGAAGCAGCTATTTTTTCACAACTGTGTTTTGGCTCAGATTTTGCTTTGAGCATCAGACAAATGGCTTTCACTGTTCACAATTATCCAAGGACTCTAACCAGGCTTGCCAGCTAATACCTCCAGTGGTAAGATGTCTGTTTGAATTAAGTATCTCAAAGGGGTTTCAGATAAAGAACAAGCAGGGAAGTCCTTCACCTAATCAAATTGAAGTGACCTCAATGAGATGAGCACACTGCAAAACAGAAAGTTTTTTAAAAAAAAGGGAATGTCAATCCCATTTAAGCCATTGTACAGAAAGCAGAATAAAAATCAGGGCGTACATTTGTGTTTAAAGAAAGGTTATAAAAGGGAAAACAGAAACAAAATTAACCCATTTAATTCTACTCTTAAAATCTGCAGCATCGTTTTCTTCTGAAGGAATGAAACTCCATATGCGATATTAATTTATCAGGATCACACAGGTTATTCAATATAATTATCACTTAATTTGCCCTTAAAAATGTTATTTCAACTGTACAAGGACTAACCTTTTCATTTTTCTTTAAAAAGAAAACAGTGTTTAATTACCATCACACAGTGATCTCTATGCACAGTCCATTGACGACTGCAACAGCACATCTTGTGGAAGAACAGGAGGTCACTTCTTGACTTCTGGTTTTTATCTGCTTACAAGCAGGTGCCAGAAATTGCTGTTTTACCCAGTAATGCCAGTCATTACTATGTACAGCAAAGTCTGGGACCATGTTGTTGTAAAATCAAAAGACAGTATGGTAGACTCTAGCCTAACTGACCCTTTGTCAAAGCTTTGACAAAGGGTCAGTTAGACCCGAAACATCAGCTCTTTTCTCTCCTTACAGATGCTGCCACAGCTCTTTTCTCTCCTTACAGATGCTGCCAGACCCGCTGAGATTTTCTAGCATTTTCTCTTTTGGTTTCAGGTTCCAGCATCTGCAGTAATTTGCTTTTATTTTATGTTAGACTCTAGACCTGGAACTACTTCAAAAACTGATCACCCAAAATAATGGTAAGCCTAACAACAAAAACAAGTAGTCAATCAGAAAATTCATAGGACAGTTACAGAATGAGAAATATCACTGTCATCCAAATGCTTACATTTTTCATTGAAACTCTGGAGTATAATAATCAAGTCAGATTAAAAGGCTTTGCCTCCTGCACCTACTCATTATCCTTACATTTTGTTTACTTACACCAGTGAGCTAAACAATCGCATGCAACTGCTGAAGAATTTCTGACTGATCAGTAAATTGGAGTGCGACAGCTTGAAATACAATGCTTTGTTTATAATCAGCATGTAGTAACATAACTGAATAGCATCCTGAGGGAGACAGAGTTAATGGACAATTATTCAAATCACTCCAGTTAGAACCCCTATCTTTGGATGACATTGTTATCAAACAAGCAGCAATAGTTTACAGATATCCAGCAGTGTTAAATCATGAAGACTGAAAAGTTAAGTATCAAAGCTGCTATTTTCTGTCTCCTCTGAACACAATTTATTTTGTCTAATGCAACATTCATGAGTGTTTTAAATTTTGTATGTAATTGTTTTCTGACAATGTTTCTCCATCTGTGGATTTTGAAAGCCTGTCAGTTTGAGCCACAGTGCAATGATGCACATACTGAAGAACTCTTTCCTCAGATTGGTGACTGTGGCACAATGCCTGTCCTCTTACCAAGATACATTTCACAGTAGGGGAATGTATGATACAGTTTTAGATGAGCTCAGTCAATCAAAGGGTGACCATCACATTGAAGTTGTTAGTTTAAGACTGAGAAGCTGTTACTACACAATCATGTAGACATTGAAAAGATTTATTCGAGGTTTTATAAATCATGAAACCAATTGACAGGGTTGATATGCATAGACTGCCAGATTTAGATAGGTTAAAGGTCACCAAGAGAGCACAAATATAACCTGAAACTAATCTAATAAAATTTTCATTTTTAGGACACATATTCTACTGAACACAAACTCAGGCCTAGACAAATTTCTGCCTCACTTGATATAATTGTCTCAATTATTTAATTAAATTTAAGCACTAAAATCTTATCTTCAGTGTACCTTATTCAGATAACTTAGTGACATTCAGCATCTATACATTTTTATCTTTGTTATATTTTAAGGATTTTTCTTCCTGGGCAATTGTGAGACATCGAGTTATTATTATTGCCTGCTGTTTCTGCAGACACTATAGTCTGCAGAATATTTGTACCACAGGACACACAGTTCGGGAAGGATGCACGTTTTGTATAATTTCACTATCATTGCTTCCTGATAGTGAGCTATTTAACAGTACCAGCATATGCTCATATCGTATTCAGATTAAGTCTGGTGACCGACAGTTCATCCACACTTACTTGATAGATTTGTCTGTGCTTTAATATTGCTACCAGACTGTGACACCCTGACCTGTGATGGTGGCCTGGGTTTGTTCAGAGTCCCAGGTTAAAAGTAGTTCAGTGTAGCTGTGCAGGAAGAAGGTGAATGATCTTCTGCACTCTGCAAGGATGTCACTCTGTTTTCTCGTTGCTATCTCAAAACACACAGCCATTCACATGAACATTTTTTATTAATTCCCTTGTTGGACATAGGTGTCACTGGCTGGCCAACATTCATTGCCTATCCCTAGTTGCCCTTGAGAAGGTGGGGGTTGAACTACCTTCTTGAACTACTGCAGTCCACCTGTTGTGGGTAGATCCACAAAGCCATTAGGTAGTGAATTCCAGGTATTTGGCCCAGCAACAGTGAACAAATATCAATATATTTCCAAGTCAGGGTGGTGAGTGACTTAGAGGGGATCTTGTAGGTGGTGGTGTTCCCATGGATCTGTTGCCCTTGTCCTTCTTGATGGAAGTAGTCATGGGCTTGGAAGGTACTAAAGAATTTGGTCAATTTCTGCTGTGCATCTTGTACTATGCACACTGATGCCACTAAGCGTCAGTGGGGGATGGAGTGGTTGCAAACAAGTGAGCTGCTTTGTCCTGAATGGTGTCAAGCTTCTTGATTGTTGTTGGGGCTGCACCCATCCAGGCAAGTGGAGAGTATTCCAGTGTCCTGATTGGTTAAAAATCACAGAACATCAGGTTATAGTCCAACAGGTTTATTTGGAAGCACCAGCTTTCAGACCACTGCTCTTTCATCAGGTGTTTGTGGAGCTTAGCCACCTGATGAAGAAGCAGCGCTCCAAAAGCTAGTGTTTCCAAATAAACCTGTTGGACTATAACCTGGTGTTGTGTGATTTTTAACTTTGTACACCCCGATCCAACACAGGCACCTCCAAATCATCTCTCCTGATTTGTGCCTTGTAGATGGTAGACAGGCTTTGTTGATTCAAGAGGTAAGTTACTCGCTGTAACGTTTCACACCTCTCACCTGCTCCTGTAGCCACTGTTATTCTATGATGGGTCCAGTTGAGTTTCTGGTCTATGTTAACCCCTCAGGATGTTGATAATGAGGGATTCAGCAATGGTAACACTATTGAATGTCAAGGGGTAGTGGTTAGATAGTCTCTTCTTGGAGATGTTGATGATCCAAGAATGTGTGGTGCAAATATTAGTTGCCACTTTTCAGCCTAAATAAAGATATTGGCCAGATCTTGTTGCATTTGGACATGGAGTGCTTCAGTTTCTGAGGAATCACAAATGGTGGTGGGTGGGGGAGCACCACCCTCATGACCTGTCCTACCTGCCTATCTTCCTTTCCACCTATCCACTCCACCCTCCTCTCTGACCTATCACCTTCATCCCCACCCCCATTCACCCATTGTACTCTATGCTACTTTCTCTCCACCCCCACCCCCCTCTCATTTATCTCTCCACTCTGCAGGCACCCTGCCTCTATTCCTGATGAAGGGCTTTTGCCAGAAACGTCAATGTTCCTGCTCCTCGGATGCTGCCTGACCTGCTGTGCTTTTCCAGCACCACTCTAATCTAGGCAGTGATATAGTGGCAACATCAGTGGGTTAGTTACCCCGAACCCCAGGTTAATACTCTGGGAACATGGGTTTGAATCCCGACATGGCAGATGGTGAAATTTGAAATTAATAAAGTAAAATCTGTAACTATAGAGGTAGCCTAACGGTAATATCAATTATTGACTGTTTTTAAAAACCCACTAACGTGGTTCACTAACGTCCTTTAGAGAAGGAAATCTGCCATCCGTAACTGAACTGGCCCACATGACTCCAGACCCACTGGAATGACTGACTTTTAACTTCCCTCTGCGTAATTAAAATGGGTGATAAATACTGCCCACATCCCAGGAATGAGCCCACATCCCAGGAATAATTGGAAAAAGGGACATGGTTCCCCACACTCAGCTAGGAACTGCCTGACTGTGGCTAACCCCCTAGACTGGAATCAGATTATTCCCTTGACGGACTGTGGTAGTATACCCTGTCTGACCATAGTTCCCCTTGGCCCTACCAAGGACTGTTCCCTTTTGTCTTTCAAACATAACCATTGGTTGAAGCACTTGCAGTTTATTTGTCACATATGCTGGTGACACATGCTGTTAGTACGACATTAACTTGGCATGGTGCCAAACAGCAACATGTCCAATCCCTGACAGACAAGTTGTAATCTTTCTACCCAGGTACTGAAAAACAACACAGACCAGAAAGGCTGACAGCCTGTAAGTTAGCACCGAAGATCTCAGCAAGTGCAAAGTGAACGTGTGCTAACCGATGGTTTGGTGATGTTAACTTGCATGGAAAAAGGCTGGAACAGGATAATGTCCGTAGAGCATGCTGGGACATTGTGGTCAAGACAAATGTTGGATGGAGGGCTAGGAGATACAAATGGTAAGCTGCTGCTGCTGCCGCCGCCAGGTAGTAATCACTGACTTTCATATCCTGAATTTGTCTCATCTGATTTCTTGAGGAAAGAGAGGAGAATTGGGAGCTGCACAGAAATGACATAAGTTTATGCAATAAAGATATGCAAATATTTTGAGATATTGTTGCTTCTGCTCATTGACAAGAGTCTGAATTTGAGGGGAGAGGGAAAATTAGAAATATTTTTCTCAAGAGGGAAAATTAGAAATATTTTTCTCAACATCGAGAAACCGATTTTTCCATTTTCACCACATTTCGCAACTTTTTTTGCCATTGTTCATGCCACACAGAAAATTATGTCCATACTTATCTTTAAAGATAAAACTTGCTGGTTTCTTTTTGCATACATATATATCAACTACCTGATTTACACATTTTAATACCATTTATTTATCAGAGGTTCCACTGTACAAGTTAAAGTCACAATTACCCTGAACTGATTGAAGGGAGGGGGACGGAATGGGGTGGGGTGGAGTAAATGATTGGATCCAGCAATACATATGTCAAGAACCAGGTGAGTCTCTTGATTTGATACTTATAAAATTGAGTATAGCAGATGAATGTTTCATAGAACAGTTTATTTTCTTTGATGTATAATAAGTACTGATTGGATATAAGGAAGCTCACAATATCACAGGCAGCAGATACAGCCAGAGCATACAAAGGCACAAGTAAACAGATTAAGACGCTGACTATCCAAACGATAAGACAGCAGGGCTGAGGCTGTAAAACAGCAATTAAAGATTGTACATTGGATAGAGATAGATATGGTGGTGTGTTTGAGGTATCATTAGACTTGGGAGCCATGCAACTGCTTGAAATGTTTGGACATTGACAGAAAAACAACAAATTCATATGGCCATTCCGATCAGGGAGTGGTGGTGGGGGGGGGGGGGGGGGGGGGGGAGAAAGAGTACAACTCCACAACCTTTAATCTAAGCTTTAAACTCTGTATGAGAGCACCAAAGACTATAATTCCCCTCAAACTACACTAGAAGATCTTCTATGAAAGTCTGAAAGAACGTGGGGACCCAAAGAAAGAAACAGAGGAGCTAAATGCTAACAGTAGACGGTGAACTGAGGTTTGGTAACTAGGAACAGCCCAAATCAGAGGGTCATACAAAAAACAAAGTTTAGAAAAGAAAAGATGTTCCTGCTGTTCTGGGGTGGAATAGTTAAAAACAGCAGCGGCTGATGTCAGTAACTATGAAATGAAGAAGATATCACTGAAGATTGAAAATATGACACCCATTTAAAAGTACCTTCATAGAACCTACAAATTGGGTAAATCATTGAGCAAGATAACATGCAAAACCAAATGAATGGCATTAGCAGTCAGATGTTGAAATTTTCATGGCCAATATTGAAAGATTCAAATAGCTCTTGACAAAAAAAGGAAATAACTAAAATTAAAAAGTTTAGGTGTCTAAAGAATTTCCAGAAACTAACAGCATTCCAAGATGACAAGTTAGAATACAGTTGCTGATCTAGAAAGATTTAAGATCTAAATGGATTTTACCTAGTTTTTTTAATATATGATTCTTGTTATTAATATAGGCACCGGAGTATGGCGACTTAAAAGATTTTTGATTGTTTTGCAAAAATACAAGTGACAAAAAAATTATTCTATTCTAAGCTGGACATAACATGCATATTGTAAAAGAAGATATGGAAGACAAGCTTCTGTGAAAGTTGGATAGTTAACAGAGGAGGCTGCCAGGATGGAAGATTCAGGGCAAGAATTCAGCAGAGGATGGCTCAACAGCAAGAATTTGAAAAAGAAAACATTAACAGAGCTTAGTTCAGGTAGTATGCTAATCATCCACAAATGCAATTCAACACTATATCACAATCAGCTTTCTGGACACCAATAAATTGTAAAAAAAACTGTGATGTGTTTAAAAAAGGAAATATGAAATACCAGAAACCAAGCAAAACAGGTGTGGCAGGAAGCTGGAAAACTGGTGGAAAAAAAAGTTGAATTGTTAGAAGAGAAACATAAGCTGTTAAATTGTAACAGAGTTTGTGGAACAATACTAAAAGATCAAAGACCAACTGCAGCTTCCTACTTTAGCTCAGAAAAAGAGGCACAACTTTTATGGCATCATTTCATTGGTAGAATAATGTTTATTTTGAGGAGAAAAGAAACTGTGAAAGATGACTTAGGATGTTCAATTTAATTATGAAAATAAATTAACAATTTACTTTTAACAAAGAGTTAATGATTCAGAGGCATCAGTTTTAAGGGAATGTAGCATGTCTTAAGTTACATAATTCCAATTTGATTTAGGAACTATGTGTTCATAAGTACATGAGAATAAATGTTCCGAGCGCCACATCACTCACTACTGAGCTGTGTCTCAAACCAGCAACGCACAGCAAGAGCTGAAAAATGCATTCGATTAAACTCCAAAATCTAGAACTGTGATTATTTCAAACTTCTTGTAAACACGAAACAGGAACTTTATAATTCAGAAGATTAATATAAAATAAATTGTTTGTTGCTTTGTAGTGTCCAGAGCTGTGTAGGCTAGGTGGCTTACCCTTGATAAATGTGGGGTTAGGAGGATAGGATATTGTCAGAGTCTGGGTGGGGTGCTCTTCAGTGGGTTGGTGCATCTTGATGGACTGAATGGTCTCTTTCCACATTATAGGGATTCTATGATTCATAGGCAGAGCCTTGGTGAGATGGATAGAAAATCTGTCAGCAGACAGGAAACAAAAAGTTGGAATAAATTGGTTTTCTGAATGGCAGGCAGTGACTAGTGGGATACCACGGTACTAGGATCCCAGCTATTCACAATACATCTTAATGATTTAGATGACAAAACTAAATATAATCTCTCAAAATTTGCAGATTACACAAAGCTGGAAGAGTGAGCTGTGAGGAGGATGCAGAAATGTTGCAGCATGGTTTGGACAAACTGAGTGAGTGGGTAAATGCTTGGTGAATGCAGTATATTGTGAATAAATGTGAAGTTACCCACTTTGGTAACAAAAATAGGAAAACAGATTATTGGTTGTAATTTGAGACAAGGGAATATTCAACAAGACCTGGGAATTTTCATGTACCAGCTGCTAAAAGTAAGAGTGCAAGTGCAGCAAGCCATGAAGAGGCAAACTTTACATGTTGGGCTTCATAGTGAGCAGATTTGAGTGCAGGAATGAAAATATATTACTGCAATCATACAGGGCGTTGGTGAAGCCACATCTGGAATGTTGTGTATAGTTTTGGTCTCCTTATCAGAGGAAGGATGTTCTTGCTTTAGTGGGACTGTAGCCAAGACTTACCAGACTGATTCCTGGGAATGGCAGGGCTGACATATGAGGAAAGATTAATTAGTTAAGATTGTATACATTGGTGTTTAGAGGAATAAGGTAGTATCTCATTGAAACCTATAAAATTCTAATGAACGTGGACAGGTTAGGTGCAGGAAGGATGTTCCCGATAGTGGGGGAGTCTGGAAACAGGAGTCCTAGTTTAAGGATACATCCTGTTGATGGAGGAAAGAATTTCCACTTATTGGAGTAATTACTGAACTAAAGCTAAACGTATCCGGCATAAAATACATGGGAAATGTAATAGTCTATATGTTTCTCTTTTTGAATCATCCTCACTCCAATCCTCTCATTCATGAATATTTTAGTCTTAACATTGCTGCTCAGAAAAAAAATGTGGTTGCAAATATTTTCAGCAACACTTCACCTCCCTAGATAGGAAGTAGGGAGAGCCCTGAAGAGACTGTATAGACAATTTGGGTGTGCGTTTTGGGGTGGGCAATAATCTGAGGGTTATCAGAATTCTCTGTACTGACTGACAGTGGTCACAACTTTCTTGCAACTATCATATTTTGCTATTGTAATGGATCATTGAAATAATTTCGGATAGCAGTCTAACAAAAAGCTGCCATATTTAGCTGTGACATATTTGTTTGTGACCATATTATATGCTAAGACAATTTCTAATCTAAAACTATAAACATCACAGTATTTTCTAACAGCGTGGACCAGTGGTATGGAAAGTTGTGAAAATAGAATAAATTCCTCAGCTAAAATTACATAATAATGAACATAACAGATGCCAAAAATGATTAGAGACAGTAGGGTAAGCGTTGACCTATTGGCATAGGTCTCTGAACATCCAAAATGCTCATATGTATTACTTATCTCTATGCTATCGCAAGCATTTGTTAGCTTTTATATAAAAGTTAACACAAAACCGCCTATAAGTCAGCACTAACATTACATGCTCTAATTGTGCTACCTCCCATGTTCCTATACCCTCTCATATCCCTTTCCTTCATTCACTCAATCAGTCTAATTTTTAATGTTGACATAGTTTCTGCCATTTAACTCTAAAAGTGCATTTACTGTAATCTCAGTTTTTACTTGCTTTCATTTCTAAATTTCATACATGTACTCTTATCAGGCTCTTTGGTCATAACCCTTAAAAAACTGGAAATACCTGCTTCCACCTAAACTGCCGACTTTTCATACTTTAAACATTTCTATCATATATCCCCATAATGTGCTGTAGAAGTTGATGAGGGTCCTTATGGAATTTCCTGAGCCGTCTGAGGAAGAAGAGGTGCTGTTGTGCCTTCTTGACCATTGCATCTACGTGGGAAGGCCTGGACAGGTTGTCAATTATTGTCACTCCTAGGAACTTGACGCTCTCAACCCCAGCCACATTGATGTGGATTGGAACGTGTTCTCCTTCTTTCCTTCTGAAGTCAATGATCAGTTCTTTAGTTTTGCCAACATTGAGAGGGAGGTTGTTATCATTACACCATGTCACCAAGCCCTCTATCTCTTTTCTGTATTCTGAGTCATCTATTTGATATTAGTCTTACCATGGTGATGTCATCAGCAAACTTGTAGATGCTGTATGTTTGGAATTTGGCAACACAGTTGTGGGTGTACAGTAGGAAGCTGAGAATATATCTTTAGGGGATCTCCAGTGTTGAGTGTTATCATGGAGATGGCGAATTGTCTCTTCACTAACTACAGTCTGTAGGTCAGTAAGCTGAGGATTCAGTTACAGAGGGCGGAGCCGAGACCTAGCTCTCGGAGTTGGGATCAGTCTGGAGGGGATAATGGTGTTAAAAACAGAGCTGTATTCAATAAGCTGGAGTCTGACATCTTGTTGTCCAGATGTTTCAGGGATGAGTGCAGGGCTAAGGAAATGGTGTCCACTGTGGACCTGTTATGTGGGTACACAGATTGTAGGGGTTCGAGCTGGGAAACTGGAATTGAGGTGGGCCATGACCAGCCTCTCGAAGCTGGTTTATGGAGGTCAGAACCACTGGGTGGTATTCATGAAGGCACATTGCATGTGCTTTCTTAGCTACGGGGATGGTGGTGGTCACCTTGAAGCAGGTGAGGATTTACACTTGTAGCAGGAAGATGTTGAAGATGTCAGTGAATACCTCACCAGCTGCTCTGCACAGGATCTAAGTACATGGCTGGGAACTCCATCCATGCCTGTCGCTTTCCTTGGGTTGACTCCTAGGAAGACCGAACTGACGCCTGCCACAGTGACTGAGGGAACAGATTTATCCAGGACTGTCAGGGCAGGCATCACCGTGCCACTGGCATTCTGCTCAAACTGAGCATAGAAAGCATTGACCGCATCAGGGTGGGGGTGGGGAGATGTGTCTTTGTCCACTACCTTTGTTCTGCTTCATTTTGTATCCCATTATGTTGTTTACGCCTTGCCACAGGAAGCGGGTGTCCATTTGGTTGGTTTGGGCCTCTAACTTGGTCCGGTACTGCCTCTAGGCATCTCTGGCTTTGTGGAGTCATATTTGGATTTTCTACATAGATCTGGGGTCACCTGACTTGAATCCTGCATGCCTGGTCTTCAGCAGGGAGGGGATTTCCCAGTTCATCGAAGGTTTCCACATGGGGAGCACTCAGATCGACTTCTCTGGTTTGCAATCCTCCACACATTTGTTAATGAAGTCCGAGACAGTAGTGGTGTACTCGGCTAGGTTTTCCGCTGATTACTTGAACATAGTCCAGTCCATTTATTCAAAACAGTCCCGGAGATGCTCTTTCACTGCCTCAGACCAACATTGTATTCCTTTCTGTTAAGGATCCTCCTCTTTCAGTTTCTGCTTGTAAACTGGGAGAAGGAACATCGCGTTGGGATCCAATTTTCCGAAGTGTGGGTGTGGGACGGAGCAGGAGGCATTTTTGATGGTTGCGTAGCAGTGGTCTCGGATGTTCAGTCCTCTGGTGGAGCAGGAGTTATTTTGGTTGGTGTTATTTTGGCATCACCCTCTTCAGGTTGGCCCAGTTGAAGTCGCTGGCCACGATGAATAAGGCCTTGAGGAATTTTGTCTCCAAAGTGTCAAATACTTGGTTATATTTTGAGAGCACTGGAAATAAATAGGGGAATTAATTTGAAATGAATACATTTGTGACAGATCCCAGGCTGAAATTCAATGGTGGCAAGGGAGGCAAAAGAGAAAGAGTATGGTCCACTCAGTCCCACCTTCATTGGCTCAGCTCAGGGAACCAAGTGGCTGTCAGTCAATTAGTGTCCAACTGACAGGAGGGTCAGGTTCAAGGGGTTATTCCATACCCAATTGGGAATTATGCAGCAGAGGGGGTTAGTTACAACCAGGAAGTGGCTACAAATGTAAAAGTATCCTGATTTCCAATTGTTTAATCGTTATGGAAGGCACAATAAAAATCAGCAAACTCAAAAAGGTATTACCAATGCTGTCACCTTCACCAGCAGAACCTGCTGCTGCATTAATATAGCCACAGTCTCAGTGGAGGGCCTTTTTTCCACCCTTCATCATGTCTGCCACAAATGCAATAGGCAATGAAAAAACTGCATTCAAGGAATTAATTAACAAGTTCAACAGATTGTCCGTTGATCATTTCAAAATGGATGGGTGTCTGATTTTGGTACCATCTCTTCTTTATTTCTCAAGCTGACAAGATGATGACATATTGTCACTCTGTTGTCATCATGCTGTACATTTTATTAGCACAGGGAAGGGTGCTAATAAAACAATCTCATTGAGTTGAACTGGTTTTCCCAGAAAACCTATTCACAGATGATACCAACTGTGAATAATGTATTCGTTAGCAAGCTATTTTGAGTCACAAAATCAGAGGATGTAGTTAAAATATACAAACAAACAGTCTCAAAGCAATAGAAGAAGCTTCTGTACCCATTCAGAATAATATATGTAGAACAAATCTCCACGAGAAGTTATTGAAGTGAAAGCAATTAACTTCATTGAAATCAAATTGAATAAGTATTTGGTTGCAAATAGGCTATGGAGATAAAGTGATAGTTGAAGGAATTAGGGAGATCATCAAGTATTTTATAGGATCCAATGGTCCTCTATGATTGGGATGGTGGAGAAGAAAAGCTTACACTTAAATAGAACATTTCAAAGCTAATTTTTTTTGTAGTGTGGTCATTTGTTTTATATACAACTGTAGCAGTTAATTTACACACAGCAAGTCACAGGAACAGTAGTGAAGTGAATAATTGTTTATGTACTTTGGTTCAGACACAAAGAACTCATCGCCTTCAATGACAGTATCATGAGACCTTTCTGTATAATAGAAGCATACAAGCAAGCAATTAAGGCTTCAGTTTAACTTCTCATCTGAAAAATATTGTCACTGACAAGTACCACTCCCTTAGTGATGCATTGTAGACAATTAAGTATTCAATGCTTAGGGTGGAGTTTTAACCCACTACCTCCTGAATCAAAGATAAGATTAATTGAAGTGAACCAAGTTGACATTTAAATTGAAGAGGGAAACTGAAGGTAGTAGAAATATATGGAAAGACAAAACGTTTTGGAATTTAACTTTGAACTATTGTGTAATCGGGAAATTTGATGTAGCATTTTAAGAAATAGAATGATTGGATATAATTTCCAAGGGAACAATTCTACTTGTGGAAAGAGTAAAACCAATAGTGTCAGTGTAATCTTGCGCCATATCTTATGTTATATACTGTGACTTGATTTGAAAGAGTGTGCGATACAGTATAAACTCAAGCAATAGGTTTTTAAATTAACAAATTAAAAGTTTAAAGTTTAAAGTGACACTACTAGAGTTCCAATACACTTGAGTACAAAGAAATAGGATGCAGCGTTGTCGATAATTTGTTATATAAAACCATATTAAGACTGTGCAGAAGCCATACATATCTCCCTTATTTTCAAGAGATAAAATAGAAAACTGCAAGAAGAATGACACTTTGTACAAATTGATAAAGAGAAATAATAACAGGTACTTGGAAATATGTCTCCTATTTCCACTTTCCAGGCAAAAAAAGTGTTTTCCGAGGTAAAAGTAAGAATAAGGGAGATTTGCTTTATAAAATTGCAGAATTTATTCTTTCATAATTCTCAGTCATTGTCTGTCTTAATTATTTTGACTGGGGAGTACAGGTGTTGCTTTGGCTGTTGAGTTTATTTGGTGTGTAGTGCTTAGAATATGGACAGATGAATGGGTTTGGAGAAATAAAACAACAAGAATTAAGGGGAACTCAACATCAAAGTCACCCCTGGTAAGAAATATTGTTTCCATGTGAGGTGCAATGCCAAGATTGAAACTGAAATGACATGAAAGGGATAAAATCGCCTGGGTGAAGTGACAGAGTTGTTTGATACAGATTATTATTCAAAAGCTTTATTGTGTGTTAGAAATGTAGGTTCACTAGACTTAAGTGAAAATCTTCTAGAAAAGCTGTCGGATGAATTATCTATGATTCTACTAAGTAAGATGACTGCAGTCTCTACCTTTCAGAATATTCACAGGCGAACTCCATGAGCATGCTACTGACAAACCAGGAAGCAGATGCTATAATATTGCTATGAAACTTGAATCCAAAACAAGGATTTTATCAAGAGACAAGAAAAATGGTTAGGAAGCAGTTTTGTTTGATGATTGTTGCTGAAATTACACTAGGAACATTTCAAAGGAAATACAATGTTTATTTCTAAAATAACATTGACCCCATCAGATGTAAGACTGACTTTTCTTAAAAACAGTTCCCATTGAGACTCATTCTATGTTTATAAACGAGATTTTGCCCTTGACAAAATGTGTATTTGTATTCCTTGCCTGTTCTTACACTTCGTCACCTTTATATAGCTTTTTCCAAAATGAGAAGTTTTGATTCTGTTAATGTCTTTGCTGAAAAAATAGTTAAAACCCCTTTACTTAAAGACGTACTGTTGCAATAAAAATATTAACTTAAATCATAAATATTTTTGTTAGGAATCTGTTCATTTGTGGTAACATTTTAGCTGCAATATAGAGCATAAATAAAGTTAACATCTAGGCTTCTCAATCATTTTAAGTACCATTATGCTCAGTTTTATGTAGACTTTCAGCTAACCAGTCTACAAACTGAGACAGGCTCCATTTTAGGCCAGAGAAATGGTGTTGCTTTAAGTCACATAACAGGCCCATGATTTCTTCAATTGCAAAAGTGCATTTCTTTCACTGACAACAACCCAATTTTAAGAAAGGTTCTGATATGCCTAGAAAGATGCCAAAAGAAGGAGAAATTCCTAATTATTAAGCTGAGGCTCTTCCAAGAAGGTTAAGAGGTGAGCATAGAGTCAAGGAGTTGTACAGCATGGAGCTGATCCTTCAGTCCAACTTGTCCATGCCAACCAGATATCCTAACCTAATCTAGTCCTATTTGCCAGCACTTGTCCCATATCCCTCTAACCCCTTCCTATTCATATACCCATCCAGATGCCTTTTAAAATGTTGTATTTGTACTAGCCTCTACCACTTCCTCTGGCAGCTCATTCCATAAACACACTGCCCTCTGTACGAAAAGGTTGCCCCTTAGGTCCCTTTTATATCTTTCCCCTCTCACCTTCAACCTATGCCCTCCAGTTTTGGACTCCCCCCTCCCCAGGGAAAAAGACTATTTATTTATCTGATCCATGTCCCTCATGATTTTATAAAACTCCACAACGTCACCCCTCAGCCTCTGAGGCTCCAGGGAAAACAGCTCCAGCCTGTTCAGCCTCTCCCTATAGCTCAAATCCTCCATCCATGGCAACATCCTTGTAAATCTTTTGTGAACCCTTTCAAGTTTCACAGCATCCTTCAGATAGAAAGGAAACCAGAATTTTACGCAATATTCCAACAGTGGCCAAACCTGTACATCTGCAATATGACCTCCCAACTCCTATACTCAATACTCTGACCAATAAAGGAAAGCATACCAAACACCTTCTCCACTATCCTATCTAACTGTAACTCTACTTTCAAGGAGCTGTGAACCTGCACTCCAAGGTTTTTTTTGTTCAGCAACACTCCCCAGGATCTTACCATTAAGTCCTGCGAAGATTTTCTTTTCCAAAATGTAACACCTTGCATTTATCTAAATTAAACTCCATCGGCCACTCCTCAGCTCATCTGATAAAGATCCTGTTGTAATCTGAGATAACATTTTTCGCTGTCTTCTACACTTCCAATTTTGGTGTTAACTGCAAACTTACTAACTATATCTCCTCTGTTCACATCCAAATCATTTATATAAATGACAAAAAGCAATGGACCCAGCACCAATCCTTGTGGAACTCCACAGGTCACAGGCCTCCAGTCTGAAAAGCAACCCTCCACCAGCACTTTCTGTCTTCTACCTTCAAGTCAGTTCTGTATCCAAATAGTTATCCCTGTATTCCATGAGATCTAACCTTGCTAAGCAGTCGCCCATGGGGAACTTTGTTGAACGCCTTACTGAAGTCTATATAGATCACGACCACCACTCTGCCCTCATCAATCCTTTTTGTTACTTTTTCAAAAAACTCAATCAAGTTTGTGAGACATGATTTCCCACGCACGAAGCCATGCTGATTATCCTTAAATCAATCCTTGCAGAAAGAAATCTTTAATTGTTTGAATGGCTAAATTTCCATTTGTCATTCAGACTAGAACTAGGAACCATAAATATTAGCTTTTAGTAGATTAAATAAGATTTTATAAGTAATATTTTGCAGACTATGGAACTTCCTCAAATGGGATGGTTGATGCATGGATTGCAGCAGTTCAAGAAGGGAAATCACCACCATCTTCTCAAAGGCAATGAGGGATCAGCAAAAAATCCTGGCCAAGTTAATGATGCCCACATCCCACAAACGAATAAAAAAAAGGCCTCAATGTATTACAGATAAGTCTTTATACGTACATGAGGAAGAAGATGATGAAGGAATGGCAGCAGGATGTGAACAGGTAATTGAGTAGGGAGGTTTAGGTGGTGCTCAACCAGGAGCTTGGAGAAGTTGGGTAGTATAACATCTTTCAGTGCTGTAAATGTTATTCTAACTACATCTAACGGTAAATATCACAGTATGTGTCATGAAACATTTTTTAAAATCTCCAACTTCTAAAGCCAATTTTGGTTTTCCAGTGTTACAATGTAACAAATTTTTTCTGCTTATGCTCTGGCACCATCCTTCAACTGCCCCAGACACTTTCTTAGTTATCTTATATGCTTAGTGATACATGAGGCAGACAGCCCACATGCTTATCTCTGTTTCCACAGCTTTTATTTTCCTAGAACCAGTCACCAGCATCTACAGTTTCACAGGTGCCACTCCACATCAAGCATAGCTGTGTAGGAATCTCTCCCATTCTTAATCCCTGCCAGAGGTTTGTTGGAAGAAACTACAAATTGATCAACCTGTTTGACAAAGTTCTGAATGCATCTTCCAATCCATCTAGTACTGGAAGACACCTCAAATCACAGAACTACTGATGCCAGACACAACAGTCATTTATTTTCTTTTATAATTAGTCACTCAAACTGATCTGCAGAAGGGTTTTTTTTAATCATTGTCATTCATAAATCATTGGTAGAAACTGTTTTACAGGTGTTGATAAAGTAAAATTCAAAGTTAATAACTAGATTAAAAAAGGACTGTAAAATTAAAAAAAAAGGAAGTTCTGGGTTTTATTCTTGGCAGCTTTGAAAAAAGAAAACAAAGAGGCACTATTGAATTTGTACAAGAAAGGCCACTTTTATAATACAGGCATGTACATCTGGCACCTTATTACACAAAAGCTATTAGTCAAGGAAAGAATGTGGTGAATATTCATTAGAAAAAAGAGATACTATAGTTAGGAAGAAAAAGTTGTTTTTTCTGAAATCTCATTGGTATGGGAAAAGGTAGCATCTAATAGAAATGGGGAAAGGCTGGGGCTTGTTAACTCAGTTGGCTAACTGGCTATCATATGATTTAGCAGAATGCCAACAGTGAGGGTCTGATTTCCAAGCTGTTGCAATAAAAGTGTGATCCACCTCCATGTTTTGCCTGGGTGTGGAACGTGATGGCAAACCACCACTGAAGAAAATAGCTCAGAAGAAAGTTTCAGCCGAGATAATGGGCTAAGGGCCAGCTTTTTGAATCGAGCACCCATGAATGGGAGAAGTAGGGAGATCATTACTTTACTTTAATCTTCAAATGAATAGCTGTTATTGCCACTTGATGGGTTAAATTGTTTTCTAATTTGTATTTTTGAAACCTTGAACTAAATTCATCTTGATCTAGTAAAAAAGTTTCTTTATGACAGCTGTATCAGTCCATGGGAAATAACGTGAGCTGGCATTAATCTGATTGAGTTGACTGGTTTTCACAGAGCGAACTTGCTCCAAAGAAGTGGCAGGGAGGAGAAACTGAGGACTGAAGATCAGAGTCCACAGGGTGGTGCTGAAAAGCACAGCAATCTGACCTGCAGGCTGCCGCCTGACCTACTATGCTTTTTCCAGCACCAAACAGGTGGCAGGCTGGTCAACACAATAAAAATTACTTTTAAGGGCCCATTGAGGGGTTAGTTGAAAGTGAACATGTAACTAACCAACACTGAACTAAATGGAAATTGGTCAACTCCCACAGTTTGAAAAGCCTGGTGTAAACTAATCAGCAGTTATTGATTTCCCAGGTTCTCTCTCTAAGTAAATATTAATCAACCTGTGGAGACACATAGGACACACCTCCACAGCAGGTGGGACTTCAACGTAGAGCACCTAACCTGGAGGTATCACTTTTAGGTTTTTGAATCTGGTCTCTGGCCTTTCACTCGATTTCAGAGTTTCATTTACCTGCATAAACTTCCCTCATCTTGTGATTACAGCTGGATACAGGATAAAACACTAGAACATCAAATTCATGTATTTGTCAACTTTATAAATCAAAATGTCAACTTCTATTTCCTTCAGAATATTTATGAAAAATCTGATTTTTTTTTAAGAAATTGAATTACGGAAAGATTTATAGTTTTTAAAACTTTGGCATTTGTCTAAAAAGGAGCACCATCTTCGAAATCGGAACCTTATCACATTAAATTGAGGGAATTTTTCCAATGTTTTGTTCCCATTTTGCTTGTTTTCATATACTACAATGTAGGTTCCTCTAATGCGGTTAAACTCAAGTCTTTGCCCATTCAATTAACAGACAGGGGGCCTTCTTCGGAAGTTATTACATCCATTTAAATCGTTCTGGCTCCAAGAGATAGTCGGCGAGAATGGTCAAAACTCATCCTCTGTCCATGCTTTTGCTTTCGACGTTAAAGATAAAAACATGTCTACTCATATAACCTAACGATATTACCAGTGAAAGTATTGGAATTTCTTGACAGTGCAGTGAAAGTCAGGGATCCACACGTCAGAACACCATCATGTCAGTAATACTGGAATGAGCACTGCAGCCGAGCCTGGGTGGGGATCAACACGGTGCTGGGCTTGCATTGAGCACTCACCTGCACTTTCAGTCCTTTAACACCACACACTGCTCTTTCTCAAATTACTCAGCCACCCAGGGTCCCACATCAGCCTTCATTTACATCTGTATTAACGTGATTGCCGCTCTCACACGTATTTATGTACACTCAAGGCATTTTCTGACACTGAAAATCGTTTTTCTTACCAACAGAATTAATCAAATCTACCAAGTAGATTAGTCACCATTAGAGTAGGCAATGAATTGAAAAGAGCCCATGGGACTTTTCAGCTGTTTTCCGTTGAATTGTCAAAGTAGAAGCCCGAAAGTTGCTTCTTTTTTTTCATCAAACTCTGGGAACAAGGACGTGCCCAGTTCAGATGGATCGGATCAGATAGCGCTGTTGCCATAACACACGAACACGCTGCACAAGCCGTCATTTTAAAGCAATTCTACTTACTGCAAGATACAAGACACAACCAAACATCCCTCACGAGTAATAGTTTTCTAATCCTTTCACTCGGATTTCTATCTTCTTTCTTCCGCTGGTGCCGGAAGCGAAAGTTTAAAGAACTTTCCTGCTGGAGCTAAACAGGATGATCAATCCAGCTGGAGGCGGAACGAGCTCCAAATCCCACTCCTTCGAAAACTCCAACCCACTATTTGCACAATCTCCAGCCGGCCCTCCCACTTTGAGAAGGAGCTGAGCCGTTATAGATGACCAAAGGTGCAGACTTCATTCGGCCAGCTAAGTCGAATAGAGTAGTGCTAATTGGTGCACTCCAACTTATTGGGTTCAGTCAGTCAGGTAAATCTCATGAATGACGCTTGAAGTTCCATAACCAACAAGTGCCTGGGCCAAGAGCTCGAAAATGGAATGAGGTTGATAAACTCTTTTGCAGCCGGGCACTGCGGTTGGTTTTTTTTTAAATTTCGACAAACGGAAGGTACGATCATGCAAAGTAAGGCAAGCACACAAAGCAGAAGCAGACAACCAAAACACTACCACCCCGAGGAGAAAGTGATTTTTTGCATGACCGATCGAAAAAGTGATTGTAGATTTACTGGTTTTGAAAATGGTACCTTTTTAAAATTAGTTATCAGCTGAGGTTCTAACAATCATCCTGACTTTGATCCATCTATTACATATTCTACGTAGCATAGAAACTGGACATTCAGCCTAACTACTCTGCTAGCATTTATGCTCCACTGGAGGGGCTTCCTGTTCAATTTCTCATCTCCATTCTACAGTACTTCTATTTTCCTCTTGAAAGCAACCAAGTCATTTTCTCCACCATTTCCTAAGATAGAGTTCCACATTCGAACCGCTTTTGGGCTAAACTTTATCCTACTTTCTGATCGAATACATAGCCTTGAACTTAGTCACAGAGATGTATAGCATGTAAACAGATCCTTCAGTCCAACTCTTCCATACCAACCAAATGTCCTAAATTAATTGAGTCCCATTTGCCAGCATATGGCCCATATCCCTCTAAATCCTTTGTATTCAGATGCCTCATAAATGTTGTAATTGTACCAGCCTCCATCACTTCCTCTGCCAGTTCGTTCCAAACACGCACCAGCCTCTAAGTGAAAAGGTTGCCCCACATGTCCCTTTTAAATCTATTGTCTATCATCTTAAACCTATGCCTTCTAGTTTTGGATTCCACCCACTCTGGGGAAAAGACCTTGGCTATTCACTCTATCCATGCCCCTCATGATTTTATAAACTTATGGCCCCTAATCTGATTTCTCTCATGTGAAAACATTCTCTTCAAATCTACCAGTTGTATTTCAAACAGCTGTAACAGATCTTCAATTCTTCTCTTCCCTTTGTTCAATCTTTCCTGATATCTGTTCTCTCTAATTTCTGGTAGTGCACTTTTAATTAAAAAAAGACACTGGAATACTGATACCCACTTAAGAGTATGGGGATCAGATTAAACAGAACCTGCAGCTTTACCAAGTCCCACACAAACTTAGCAATAGTTCACTACTTTTAATTCTAGACACTTTGGACTAAATTGTGGTCCTTTGATTTCATTTTAATTATGTTGCTGATCTGCAATGCTGATTTGTTCACATCAATCTCTTGCTTCCTTTGTTCTTCTAACCTTTTCAGCTACTCATTTTCTAAGGTATAAACAAAAGATCTAACCAAAATGTATCACCTCATTTATTCAGGTTGATTTCATTTGTCACATAACTGGACAGTCTGATAGATTTCTGACATCATCTTGTATTGTACTCTTCACCATTGTTCGCTAAACTCCTGAAATCTATATTTTATCATCACAATTGTTCAATTTCTTTTCTCAAAGCACTACAGATCTTTACTGATATCCAGTGATCTGTTGACTGGTGCTTCTTCTCGTGTAACATACACACTTCAGAAAATCTGCATTGCCAGTGCTTTTCTTCATGACCACATCATGGCTCAAACTCAAATTATTGTCCCAGCTTTGATTGCACAGAGCTGGGAGTGTGCAACACCTTCGTCCTGTGGATATGGATATCACACGAACCTATTCCCCACTTGTGAATGAAGCTGAGGAAGAGCAGCATCAAGGGCTGAAGCACGTAAGTGGAAAGGAGAGATTCAAGAAAGAACAGATGCTGGAATAAAATACATAATTTTCAGAGGTATAGGGTAAAGTTGCAGACATAGAATAGATATGATGATCTTGTAAAAATAACATTTACAGGTTACAGAGGGAATGATGGGAGCAAATCACAGAGGATGATACTACATTGCTTCAATGCTTGGAAAATGAAAAAACTTCAGGAGCAGTAGGTTATTTTGACACGACTGTTATGTATTCATTATCAACAAATAACAATATAGGACAGTGTTGAACAACATCTTATATATTTCAGAGTACAGAAGAAAGTGCTCTGTCAAAAAGAAAGAACAAATTAAATACTAATGAGACAACATGGATGAATAAAGCCATAAGAACAAAATAGAGAGATTAGGACAGTAGTCAACAAAAACAATTAGAAAAGCAAAGATAAACTGTAAAATTAAATGATAATTGAACATAAGATGTTACACGTAAAATATTTTTTTAAAAATGTACAAAACAGAAGGCTGGGGTGCAAATCAGGCCATTAAAAGATATATAGGATAATACCAGTTAACGACAGAAAGACGCTAAGTGTAACATGGATAAATACAGGCATTTTCAGTTTCTCAACTTTCATGGATTACAAAATTTGGGAAAAAGCCCAATATTTTCAGTTTATAAATTCACATCGCATGGTCTACATTCCAAGTCCAGTACAACATGATCAACATGAGGTGCATAAGACTTCACATGTTCAAGATGTAAGATATTTGTCCACCATGGCTTTGCATGGAGAGTTTCTAATAAACACTTAATCCTTAATGCAACTGTCTCTGCCCAAGCTTGCCACTCCGGATAGGTAAATACTCCTTTTTCAATTTTTGACTGGTTGCCTGGTCCTTTCCATCTTAAGTTGTATATGCTTTCTTCATTTGCATCCTTTTTCAATGATGATGTGAATGTTGGAGTTGTAGAATCGGAACTACTCCCAGATCTCTCAATACTTGAAGCTGGAAGCTCTGCAGTTAAATACTGTTGCTGTGCTTTAGAAGAACTGCTATCAAAATTCTGCCTGTCGAAGTGTGCATTTCTGTTTTCACCGTACAGGCTAATATTGTGATGAATGTGGAAAATCCCTCCCTTATCCTCTCTTAACAACTGGCACGCTACAGGCCATCCTTCTTCTGAACTTGGAATGAGTCCCAAATTCACTCGATCTGCCAGATTGCGTAGAGACAGCTAGAAACACAAAGGAGTTTAATTATAAATTTATAACCAAGAAATATTTCAAGCAGTTTATTACATTTGCAAATTGGAATGAAAAGCACAATCTTTATCAAGGTACCTTGACCTACTATACAGTAGCCACCGTGGAAGCCAAAAGTGGATACATGGGAATAATGTTTCTACTTTCATGGCTCCAGTATCCACTATAAGAAGAAAATCTCTACTGTAAACTATGAGGTATCTGTGAACCATTCAGTCAAATTGTTGTGATCACTTTTGGGACCATAAAAATATCTTTGAATTGTTTTTCTAACATTACACAGTTGCTGTAGAAGGCAAAGGAAATTCGGCAAGTCTACAATTTGACTCTTTCTGATTTTTTTGGATGCACAATGGAAAGCATCCTATCCAAATGCATTATAGCTCGGTTAGGCAACTGCTCCACCCAAGACCACAAGAAATTACAAAGAATTGTGAACGCAGCCCAGTCCATCACAAAAACTAGACTTCCTTCCATTGACTCCATGCACACTTCCTGCTGCCTTGGTAAACTGGCCAACATAATCAAAGACCCCTCCCAACCTGGTTATACACTCCACCCTTTTCCATCAGGCAGAAGATACAGAAGTTTGGAAACATGTACCGACAGATTCAAGAACCGATTTTTCCCCCACTGTTATCAGCTTTATGAATGGACTTCATATATTTGAGTTGATCTTTCTCTGTAGCTGTAACACCCTATTCTACATTCTGTTCTATTACCCTGATAGACTTACGTAAGGTATGACTTGTCGGGTTAGCATGCAAACAATACTTTTCACTGTATCTCAGTGCTTGACAATACTAAATCAAAGCAAATCAAATAAAATCCTGCTAAAATATGACAGCCGAATTATATCTGTCGGTGGCTGTCGGTTGGGTTCAAATGGAGTATAACCCAGAAGACAACTCAATGATTTGAAAGAAAATAATTTTGACTTCAGTGTTTAGAGTCCTCCTGCTATGCAGCAGGCAATGCTATTTCATAGCTCAAGCTCAAAGCGAAATGAATAGCTCTTACAAGCTGGAACCCAATATACAGGAAAACACCTTCATTTGGGTCTCTCTGGGATGTATCTCAATATTCAAATTATGCTTATATGGAAAGATTAGCTTCCTTACAGTATGGAAACAGGCCCTTCAGCCCAACTAATCCACACCGACCCTCCAAAGAGTAACTCACCCAGACCCACTCCCCCTAACGAATGCACCTAACTCTACGGGCAATTTAGCACGACTAATTCACCTAACCTGCACATCTTTGGACTGTGGGAGGAAACTGTGCCGCTAAACACTAAGTTTGTTGTTCACGGAGAATCATGAAACATCAGAAGACAGTGATACGCAGGCATGGTGTGATTAATTAGATTCCCTACAGTATGAAAACAGGCCCTTTGGCCCAACAAGTCCACACCAACCCTTCGAAGAGTAACCCACCCAGCCCCATTCACCTACCCTATGTTTACCCCGAACTAATACACCTAATACTATGGGCAATTTAGCATAGCCAATTCACCTGACCTGCACATCTTTGGAAACCCACGCAATTACGGGGAGAATGTGAAAACTCCACACAGATAGTCGCCCAAGGCTGGAATTGAACCTGGGACCTTGGTGCTGTGAGGCAGCAGTGCTAACCACTGAGTCAAATGTCTTCAGGCCAAGCATGCCCAGCAGAATGTTAATGCCTCTGTCTAAA
This sequence comes from Chiloscyllium plagiosum, assembly GCF_004010195.1. Classification (NCBI taxonomy): domain Eukaryota; kingdom Metazoa; phylum Chordata; class Chondrichthyes; order Orectolobiformes; family Hemiscylliidae; genus Chiloscyllium; species Chiloscyllium plagiosum. Next base: position 28,874,129 of record NC_057724.1, read on the forward strand.
TCTCTAATACTAACTTCATATTCAGTGTTTGCACCCAATTATAGCATTTATGCAAGAAAACCTTTTTTGCTGAACACAAATCAAAGTGACCTGAAAATCCATCATTGTACGGATGGAAAATGGAGGTTCACATGCATGAAGATTGGTGCAAATGGAGAAAATAAAATACTTCGATTTAACAAGGTTTCACTTTTTCTTTCTCAGCTGAGTAACTTTGCTCCCTGACTGGTCTTTCACCACAAGTGTTACCCCAGAGGTTCCTCTCTCTTGCAAAAGCCAAGTGAATCTTGCAGCCTCATTTGAATCATAATGCACTTGGTCTCCTCAATTTGAGTTCAGGCTGTCACCCACATTTTACATGATTAACCATAAAGACAGCTGCCTGTAACTCTCTGCTCTCTTTCTTTTTTCCAATTCTTGCAAACAGACCTGTTTGTCTAGATTTAGTGATAACTTAGAAACCCTGTAAGCCATTACTAGAATGATTTTTGATGGACTCTGATTCTGTCATAATCTGTCTCTACAGCAACATAAATCACATGGACCACGTAAAACAGCTGGTTATCTTTGAAACTCCAAATTAGAATTTATCTCTGTATTAAATAGTTGAAAGTATAACTACTCATAAAACCTGACAGTCCATGTGCAACTTGGAGACCACATAACCACAGCCTTTCTAGTCATAAAGGCAAACTGTGGATATTAGAATTCCGAAATCAACTCAGACAATGTTCTCAACAAAATGGGCAGCACTGCTGCCTCACAGCATCAGGAACCTGGGTTTGATTTCACCCTTGGGTGACTGTCTGTGTGGAGTTTGCACATTCTCCCCATATCTACACTGGTTTTCTCCAGGTGCTCCGGTTTCCTCCCACAATCCAAAAATGTGCAGTTTAAGTGGATTGACTATGTTAAATTGCCTATAATGTCCAAGCATGTGCAGACTAGGTAGATTAGCCAAGAGAAATACAGTGTTACAGGGATAGAGTAGAAGGAGTGGGTCTGGATGGGATGCTCTTCAGACGGTCAGTCTGAACTTGATGGTCCTGCTGACACTTGATAGGGATTCAATGATTCTATGTCAGAAAAACTCAGCATGTCTGACAGCATCTGTGGAGAGGGAATCAGAGTTAATATTTTGAGTCCAGTATGACTGCTTCAGAACATAAGGTATTTGACAGGACAGAGGCCCAGCACCAAAGATAGTGGAGTTGTTAATGGTGGAGGAAAAAAATTGAAAATGGGTATAAATTAAATAAATTACAACATCTTAATTTACACCCATTTTACATATTTTGTTTTCTCCACCATTAATGACTATTTTGTATCTTGCTCTGGACCTTTGCCTCTGTCACATTAACAGAGAGAACAGAAAATTCCAACTTGATCATGGTGGATTGGTGGTAGACGAAATTGGAGTCGCCACCAACATGCAAATTAAGTCAAGACTATCAAATGCAAGCCAATGACCACAGACTTCTGCTTTAACCAGGATAATTGATACATTATCAGGGCCTTGAAGACACCATTGATTTCTAGCAGGTTTGTTGTAGAATGTTGGGAGTGAGTATGACCAGCCCAGGAGAAGAACAATGATGGTGAAAAGGTGTAGATTAGGTGTAAAGTGCTCCCAATTTTCATACATTGCCTTCCTCAGCCAGTGCTCAACAAGCTGCTTCATGTCTAGATTGGTCACATTCCTGGTGGCAGGAGTCGACCACAGGATTACATTATGTGAACCTTCATCATGATTAGGTGATTCAACAATATTAGTGTTGGTCTGGTGATGGATGCCCCAAATCTATCCTCCTCCTCCTTACAATCTCACCAGAACCTGACTAATCCTGTGTCCTCTTCTAATGCAATCCATTCTGCTGTACAACGTTACGTATACCTTCACTAGTAAGGATTGATGGGTTCTTCCAAATCTACCTAGACACCTGAAGAGCATCTCTAACATTCAGCAAGCTTGACTGATAACACCACTGATGGTCATATGATTTTGTCCTTATAATTCTGTGTTTCACTGGTGGGATTCCTCAGATGTATTATGACTCAAGATGGCACATACTTTCTCAACTACAGAAAAGCTTTCTCCAACTCAAAATTCTGTTCTACCATCAACGTCTCAAGAACGTCAATGTTTTTCTGTAATGCATCAATTTTTCACACAACTATTTGTTTCTCATGCAGTGGAGATCCACAATATGTACCAAATTATTTACAACTTTGTAACTGAATGTAGGATCATTACACGAGAGAAAGGAGATTTTATATCTTCATCCTGGCCTTGACTAAAATCTAAGTCCAATGTATAAAAGGGTTTGAACCAACTCTCGTCAGTAAAAAGGTGAAGTCATTTTTATAAAAATGTAACTGCAAGAGGCAATGAAATTTCTGATAAAGGACACACAATTTTGCCATGATTGTTATTAAATTCTTGTATCTTTTCCATTTAAGTCTTTCTTTTCTTTTTTCCATTCTCTACATTCAATCAAATTTATTGCAATTTCTTATTGATTTTAAAAGTTCAAGTGACAGCTCAGAATTGATGCAAAGACTGGTCCAAAATACCAAAACTACAAATGGATGAACTTGTGGATCTCTGTACTGAGGTCCACTTCAAAGTGTCGGTGGGAACTTTAGAAAATTAAAGTAATAAAGACCTTTGGGACTACAAAAGTCCACTCATTCCACAGACCATGTATAAATCATATGTCATTTATTTCATCTGACCCAATAAACCTCCTGAAAAAAATCCATATTAAAAACTCCCAAAAACATCCCTTAGCCTTCACACACTTCATATATCCAATCTGTGCCATCCCATGCCACCTACCACCAAGATCCTTCAATGCCTTCCGGAACACAGTTTTTCTCCCTGCACGCGATGGCCTCTTGTTCCTCCATGCCACCTTATTCTTCATGCACCTGCATAACACATTGTAACTATAATGTCACCTTATTCCTCTCTGCCCACCTCCACAGCCCTATATTAACTAAGTGCTAACTCATGCCAATCCAATTTCAGTTTGCCCTTACACTCTCAATGCCAACTCACACAGTATTCAACATGGGCAAACTTCAAGAAATGTGGAGATTAAATAAAGGATCTTCCTACCATTGATTAACAGTGAAGCTCCACTGTTAATCAATCAGCCTGCATGAAACTCAGTGTGACAATGAGGCTGGCTTGCAGCTTCCAGTTCATTTTGCCTTCAAAAAGAGAAAAATTAAAAGAGACTTGAGAGGCAACTTTTGTCACACAGGAATGAACTGCCAGAGGAAGAGGTACATGCAAATACAGTTTCAACATTTAAAAGACATTTGGACAGGTACAAGATAGGTAAGGTTTAGAGGGATATCGGCTAAACGCAGGTAGATGGGGCTAGTTTAGTTTGGGAAACCTGGTCGGCATGGATGAGTTGGATGAAAGGATCTACTTCTGCACTGTATGATTCAATGACTACTGAACCCCAAAAGGTAAAACATCAAAATATAACATAAATATCTCATCTCCAGTAATAAACTCTGGTCAGCTGTTTGCTGGAAAATATTTGTCCTTGTGTCTACAACCCCCATTACAGAAGAATCATTTTGTTCTATGGAATATTGTATGAGCTCAGCATTTACAAATCTCTAGTATCACCAGTCCTTTTTCCAACCACATATTGATGCAACAGACATATTTCCTCAGTCTCAACTTCTTTTCTTGGATATAGATGGTAAACTTATGGAAAATAAGAAGTCATTTCACCTATAGCTTATTAAATTTAAAAGTTATTCAATTCTATGCTAACATTCTTCACTTTATGCGAACATTCTTCAATTATCCTAAATTCGGCACTGTGATTTCAAGTATCGAAGCTTTAAAAGATAGAAAGTGCCTGAAAATAGTATTTGATATAGGCTGAGGTTTTTGGAAAAGACATCGATAGCAGGTTTATCCTCAGAATAAGTGATTCCTCAAGATTTATCCTGCTTTGATGAAACAAATTCAGAAAACCCTGTAAGATTCCAACAGAGGGCAGTAAAAAATAGTGGACACATAAGAAAATACCTGTCGGTTGTCACCTTTGTGGACTTTACAGCGATGCAATACTTTGTTCAATTCCAGATTCTTTAAGAGTGCAGCAACTGCGTGTGGATTCCATTCGCAGGCATGGACAAATGCTGCACCCGCATGCATGAGAAATGGTAATGTAAAATAACCAATGCCTGTAGAAACGGAATTAATTAATTTCATTACAGAATTACTAGTACACATGATTCACAAAATAAGAAAGCTATTAATGCAATATATGATCATCTCTAAGTATTTTTACACATTACAAGTTTTCAGTTGAAATACTCATATACCAGGGTCCTATACTATTTGAGTAACTAAACGTTAAAAATCAGCAATGGCTGTAAAGCAGAGTGAGACATCTGCAGCACTGAAAGGTGTTATTAAAATGCTAGTCTCTGTTTTTCAATAAAATGTCATATTGGTGTGGCAGTTATCTTTTATGAGGCGGTTATCATTCAAAAACCTGGTGTACACAGGCACTTCTGTCAATAGCAGTATCTTGGTGACAATAAACACACAAGACACCTTGCCATTGATAATGGCATATGTCACATTTTGATCATTGATATTTATGAATCTAGCTACTGACTGACTTGCTGAAGAAGTATAAAGAGACTCAAAAGCAAATCCATGTGTGTGTTTGAGATTGAAAACGTCAATTTTAAACTGCTCTGCAATATGAACAGGATGATTTAAAGAGCAACCAAGCCAGAAACCAGTACAGACAACTTCCTTAAAGAGTTATGCAAAACAGCTGCATTTTATCTAATGACCTTGAACTCAGAGAAGCAGCACACAGCGAGCTTTATTTTAAATTATTTGGCTGTAGCCCTTGACTTGGAAAGAGTGTTTGCATGTGTGTTAGTGACACTGGGCACAAAAAGGCATAAAATGTTCTGTTCTCCAATCATGACAGTCCTCACTTTAGCACTAAAGGAAATTGGAAATAAACAATGAAGCTGATTATTCTAATAGTCTGCATATTCTTAAAGCTGCATGAATTTCTTACCAAAGATATTTAAGGAAAATTGGAGACGAAAGGAAGTGCACAATAAACATTAAAACATCATAAATAATTATCATATATAGAGTACACATACCCAAACTAAAATTACTTGTCTGTTCAAGGCTGAAAAATGTGTTGCTGGAAAAGCGCAGCAGGTCAGGCAGCATCCAAGGAGCAGGAGAATCGACGTTTCGGGCATAAGCCCTTCTTCAGGAATGATTCCTGAAGAAGGGCTTATGCCTGAAACGTCGATTCTCCTTCTCCTTAGATGCTGCCTCACCTGCTGCGCTTTTCCAGCACACATTTTTCAGCTCTGATCTCAAGCATCTGCAGTCCTCACTTTCTCCTTGTCTGTTCAAGCCTAACATTGTATGCAGTTTACATGAATGCTTGTTTAAATAATGCTATATGTCATCAGGGACCTTTCATGAAATGACTTGCTGATAGTATGAGAGCTCAATTAACATAATGAGCTCAAAGAGGTAGACTCTCTGAAGTAAATTTTATCTATACCAATGTTGATTAACCTCCTTTGCTCTGAACAGCAAAATTACATTTTGTGAGTACTGTCACAAAGCTAGTCCTTTTTTTCCTAAAAGCTGTTCCTTCTCTCAAGGAGACTCTGTCCTTGGTTTTTTTCAGAGGGGCAATAAACCGGCCGGGCTCCAATCAGTCTGGTTTGGTACAGAGGTGAAAAGGACTTTTAGAGACCTTTTGTTTATATTTGTTTTTACAAATACATTAAGGACAAAAGGGTAACTAGGGAGAGAATAGGGCCCCTCAAAGATCAGAAAGGCGGCCTTTGTGTGGAGCCACAGAAAATGGGGGAGATATTAAATGTGTATTTTGCATCAGTATTTACTGTGGAAAATGATATGGAAGATATAGACTGTACGGAAATAGATGGACATCTTGCAAAATGTCCAGATTACAGAGGAGGAAGTGCTGGATGTTTTGAAACAGGTAAAGGTGGATAAATCCCCAGGACCTGATCAGGTGTACCCGAGAACTCTGTGGGAAGCTAGAGAAATGATTGCTGTCCCTCTTGCTGAGATATTTGTATCATTGATAGTCACAGGTGAGGTGCTGGAAGACTGGAGGTTGGCAAACGTCGTGCCACTGTTTAAAAAGGGTGGTAAGGACAAGCCAGGGAACTATAGACCAGTGAGCCTGACATCGGTGGTGGGCAAGTTGTTGGAGGGAATCCTGAGGGACAGGATGTACATGTATTTGGAAAGGCGAGGACTGATGAGGGATAGTCAACATGGCTTTGTGCGTGGGAAATCATGTCTCTCAAACTTGATTGAGTTTTTTGAAGAAGTAACAAAGAGGATTGATGAGGGCAGAGCAGTAGATGTGATCTATATGGACTTCAGTAAGGCGTTCAACAAGGTTCCCCATGGGAGACTGATTAGCAAGGTTAGATCTCATGGAGTACGGCGAGAACTACCCATTTGGATACAGAACTGGCTCAAAGGTAGAAGTCAGAAGGTGGTGGTGGAGAGTTGTTTTTCAGATTGGAGGCCTGTGACCAGTGGAGTGCCACAAGGATTGGTGCTGGGTCCTCTACTTTTTGTCATTTACATAAATGATTTGGATGCGAGCATGAGAAGTACAGTTAGTAAGTTTGCAGATGACACCAAAATTGGAGGTGTAGTGGACAGTGAAGAGGGTTACCTCAGATTATAACAGGATCTTGACCAGATGGGCCAATGGGCTGAGAAGTGGCAGATGGAGTTTAATTCAGATAAATGCAAGGTGCTGCATTTTAGGAAAGCAAATCTTAGCAAGATTTATACAGTTAATGGTAAGGTCCTAGGGAGTGTTGCTGAACAAAACGACCTTGGAGTGCAGGTTCATATCTCCTTGAAAGTGGAGTCGCAGGTAGACAGGATAGTGAATAAGGCGTTTGGTATGCTTTCCTTCATTGGTCAGAGAATTGAGTACATGAGTTGGGAGGTCATGTTGCGGCTGTACAGGACATTGGTTAGGCCACTGTTGGAATATTGCGTGCAATTCTGGTCTCCTTCCTATCAGAAAGATGTTGTGAAACTTGAAAGGGTTCAGAAAAGATTTACAAGGATGTTGCCAGGATTGGAGGATTTGAACTATAGGGAGAGGCTAAACAGGCTGGGGCTGTTTTCCCTGGAGCGTCGGAGGCTGAGGGGTGACCTTATAGAGGTTTACAAAATTATGAGGGGCATGAATAGGGTAAATAGGCAAAGTCTTTTCTCTGGAGTTGGGGATTCCAGAACAAGAGGGCATAGGTTTAGGGTGAGAGGGGAAAGATATAAAAGAGACCTAAAGGGCAACTTTTTCACACAGAGGGTGGTACATGAATGGAATGAGCTGCCAGTGGAAGTGGTGGAGGCTGGTACAATTGTAACATTTAAGAGGCATTTGGATGGGTATATGAATAGGAAGGGTTTGGAGGGATATGGGCCGGGTGCGGGCAGGTGGGACTAGATTGGGTTGGGATATTTGGTCGGCAGGGACGGGTTGGACCGAAGGGTCTGTTTCCATGCTGTACATCTCTATGACTATGTAAACAGATGAGACTTCAAGCCAAAGTTTTAGAAGTGACCTGTATAATGAAAGGAGAGTGGTCAGCTCTAGCTGAGCTGAGCAGTTTTAGTTCAGTCTTGAACTGGTTGGAAGTTCAACAGGGAGCTGTGTGGAAACACTCACTCTCTTTTCAGCCCTTCAACTTCAGCCTGTAAGTATGTCTTCCATTTATACTGGTATTTAAAGGGAGTTTTAATATTGGGACTGTTGTGTGTATTCAGAACAGCATAATTAAGTCTAGTTGGATAGGCTGAGGTCTGAATGGGGTCTTCATTCTATCCTTTGTGTTTCATTGTATAATTTTGTGAATAAATCTCTGTCTGTTTTAAAATCTAATAGTCAACCTCGCTAACTTAATTCGTGTAATTTTCACTGCACACTTAGCGAAACAAATTGCAAAGTTTTGGTCTGAGCTGCCTGCTTAAGAATGTTTTGAATGGTCTAGCTTAGTCCATAACAGTATCAATTGAATAAATGAATTAATTAAATGAATATAGTTTTCATTCAAATTACTAGTCCCTGTAATGTTGCTTCCCTCTTTACAAACAGTAGGGTATTATAAGATCATACAGCACAGATGGAGGCCAGTCAGCCCATTGTGTTCATGTGAGTAACTCTCAATGTTACCTGCATACAGATCCACAACCACCTCCCCCGTACAATCAAATGAGCTGACCCGAAGCTTCTCTGTGATGTTTCCTGAGGAGAACATGCATTTGGTGACATCAAATGTATACCTTCAAAAGAATATGAGACACTTTACAATACTAGAGGTACAGACATATCAATTTCTTGATTAGTTCAAGAAATAACAATAATTTTTAGAAAAGAATATAAATGCAAATTACAGTACTACATGTCGATAGATAACAAAAGCAGTACCCAAATCATGATGGCTGAGAAAATGCATGTACTTGCAGCAATACAGAAGACTCAACAGAAAGTGACAATACTCCAACAGGCAGTGATCATGAACAAGTAAAACCATCCACAGAACAAACCTCATGGTCTGTAAGCAGCATATGATGTAGGGGTCATTTCCTACCACTTAAAGCCCTGATTTCTAGCATGAGGTTGTCAGTCTGACAATGACTGGATCTGATGTCCAAAAGGCACATATTTCCAAACTAGGGATGGCACGGTGTCTCAGTGGTTAGCACTGCTGCCTCACAGCACCAGGGACACAGGTTTGAATCCTGCCTCGGGCGAATGTCTGTGTGGAGTTTGCACATCCTCCCCGTGTCTGCGTGGGTAAATGGGTCTGGGTGGGTTACTCTTCAGAGGGTTGATGTGGATTTGTTGGGCTGAAGGGCCCGTTTCCACACTGTAGGAAATTTAATCTAGTACTCAAGTGCTATTGAGCTGCTTTATTTAGACTGACAGTTGTTGAATGAAGATCTGGAAATGAGAAATCAAATTGATTCAATGAGCACAAGAGATCCCATGTTATTATCTGTGTAGGAGGAGGGAACTTTCCAGTACCCTGGCCAACAATCTGTCTTCATGCATCACTAACAAAAGCAAATAATCTGTTAAGTCACCTAGTTGGTTCTTCAGGGTGTTGCTGTGTGAAAAAAGTTTTCTCCCCTTTTGCTTAGTTAACAGTATCTTCAGAAGTGCTAAATTTTTTATTCATTCGTGGGAAGTGGGCTTCGCTGGCTAGGCCAGCATTTATTCCCCATCCCAATTACCCGGAGGACAGGTAAAAGTCACCCCATTGCTGTGGGCCAGACCAGGTAACGATGGCAGTTTTAATTCCAAATTTTTTTATTGAATTCAAATTCCATCATCCACCATGGTGGGATTTGAACCCAGGTTCCCAGAACATTACCTCAGTCTCTGGATTAACAGTCCAATGATAATACCATTGGACAATCGCTTCCCCATCGTTAACTGACTGTAATGTAGCTTACTACAATTTGAGAATGAGATAATCAGTCAATTAAAGTCTTTTTAAAAAAATATTATTGTGTTATATGTTGAAAAGGTAACACTAAGGGCAAGTTTATATAGCAGTGTTGATAATTCCTGGTGTTCTGAAGAAACGTCCTCTTGTTTCTCTTGCCAGACACACTAAGTACTTCCAGGAATTTCTTTTTTTAATTCCTGAAGAGGTCAATTCTAAACTTGGTGCTTGTGATTTCTCAGTGAGTTAATTCATTAAGCAGCGGAGTGATGAAGACTATGAATATTTGACCACCATTTCTCAATTTGAGAGGAATAGGCATCATCTCAGTTTTAGAGGTAGGGGTGCTACTATTGTCCTCAGTGAGCGGAATGTGAAATGAAAATAGAATTTAGCTTACCATGATGTTCCCATGATTGAAAGCAACATCACAATACCCTGAGCAGACTATCAATCTGCTGCAAAAGGAGCAGCTTTGCGAGGAAGTCAATAAGAGTAACAGGCTGTAGAGAATGGATCAGCTCAAAACTCTACAGCCCTACCACATCCAAAAGCAAAATATTCCAGATGCTGGAAAACTGAAATAAAAACAAGAGAATGCAGGAAAGTTTCAATAAGTGTAGCAGTATCTATGGAAAAAGAAACAAAGTTAATATTTCAGGTCATTGAGCTTTCAGCAAAACCCAACTGATGAAGGCCATCAGCCTGAAATATTCACGTATTTCTCTCTGCACAAATTCCGCAAGACCTGTTGAAGATTTCAAGCATTTTCTGTCCTCACTTCAGTTATGACTGGGGGTGGACATTGAAATATGAACAGGAGGTAAAAGGACTCCATGAATTGACTCATCTTTGATGATGGAAGAGCTCAGAACACCAGTATAAAAGACAAGCCTGATACATTTGTGACCATCAAACTCCAGTTAGAAATGCTGTGGAAAATCTATCCTCAGATGTCAGTATTCAGCCATTAGATTCACCGATGATTCCAAGAAACTGGCAAGCAAAGGCCATACCTCAGCAAAATTTCAGCTGCAGTCCTGAAAACCTGTGCTCTATAATTAGCTGTGTCTCCAATTCGTATATTCAAAGCACTGACATATCCAAAGTGAAATGTATATCCTGGCCACAAAGTGGAAGACAAATTTAATCTAACCAAATACTGACTCATCTTTCAACTCCCAATCATCACCAAAGTAATGAAAGATAGATGTTTCAAGCAACATTTGGGCGGCACAGTGGTTAGCACTGCTACCTCACAGCGCCAGAGACCCGGGTTCAATTCCCGCCTCGGGCAACTATCTGTGTGGAGTTTGCACATTCTCCCCGTGTCTGCATGGGTTCTCTCTGGGTGCTCCGGTTTCCTCCCACAGTCCGAAGATGTGCAGCTTAGGTGAATTGGCCATTCTAAAATTGCCCATAGTGTTAGGTGAAGGGTAAATATAGGGGGGGGTGTGGGTTGCTCGTCGGAGGGTTGGTGTGGACTTGTTGGGCCAAAGGGCCTGTTTCCACACTGTTAAGTAATGTAAAAAAATTTATTTACCAATAACCTGCTCAATGATGCTCACTTTGCATTTGGCCAGGTCATCTCAGCTCCAAACTCTTTACAACTTTGGTACAAAAAAGCCTAAGAAGCCAAATTCCAGACATAAGATAAGATGGATGGCCCATGGCATCAAGGCTTCACATCAACAGAGTGTGATTGAAGTGCACTGGAATTCAGTGAAAACTCTCCATTGGTTGGAGTCATATTCTAATAACAGCAGCAGGCAGATGGTAACACCAACATCTCCAAACTCCCTTGACCAACCCGAATCAGAAATAAATTACAATTCTTTCAGCATCACTCGATCAAATCCTGGAACTCCCTACTTAATGCACAGTGAGAATACCTTCACTCCATGTACTGTAGTTGTTCATGTTGGCTCATCAACTCAAGGAACATTAGGGGATGGACAACGAAACCTACAGTCACCGATGCTTGTATCTTGTTGACTTATAGAAAAAGGATGTGAGGAGATTTTCTACACTATTTACATCCTTGCTCATCATTCCTAGTAATAAATCTTCCTTTAGAATGCAGTCTAAAATCAGGGTAATTTTATTTTCACAATCATTGATTGGCTCCTGGGGTAGAAATGGTTTGCAGTTTTTAAAGTTAAAGTATCTATCTGCCTACTTAAGTTTATTCCACTTTGGCCACATTGTTCACGAATAGTTCACCACAGACCAATGAAAAAGACAGATTGGAGTGCAAGGAGAAACAACTTGCTTCCCCCAAATTGGTGATGTTGAAACTGGCCACTAGGAGACAAGATTCGAGATAAGGAAGGGTTACTCCACCCGAAATATTAACTCTGATTTCTCTTCACAGATGCTCCCACACCTGCTTAGCTATTTCAGCAATTTCTGATTTTGTTGGAGTTGACCCTCACTCCCTTTCATCTAGTAAGGAAACACATACCTATTACTCAAAGTTTTGTCATAATTACTATGTATCAAACTGAACCTTCACCTCATCACAACATAGCCTAGTTGGCTGGATGGCTGATTTGTTGAACCGTCGGTTCAACTCCCTTACCTGCTGTGATTACTGTGAAGGACTTCCCTTTTCAACCTCTCGCTATGCCTGAGGCATAGTGACCCACGACCACTCCTCTCTCTCTAATTGGAGAGCAGCCCTATATCTTGGTAGGGCTATGGCAACTTTAAGTTTATATGGCACATATATTAATGCTGAATTACACCACTAACGCTGAGCGATTGCTCATTTATTTCCCTGCCACGTTATTCACAAAAGTTGAACAGTGTTTTTAAAGTTGTGCTTCTTATAAAATTCTTTCTGTATTTTGTGCCCTTTTGTGTTTAATTATACCTGTGCTGTACAGTGCTGCTCTTAACTTTCAGCTTGACGTTAACACTTAGAGGCCAAGAATAAGTCACTATCTGACTGCTGTCTTTCCCAGTGTAGAAGTTGCTTGACCTCCATTCATATCTCACTTAAAGATACAGGAAATGCAACTGGCCTATGCCAGCGGCAAATCAGTAGCTGATGTTTAACAGCATCCAAATTTCTTTTCACAATGACAGTTCAAACACTTTTTGGAGAATTGCTTCCTGGTCCTTTGGTCACTTTTACTTGATTTGGAATTTAAAATCTTGACAAACATTTTCCAGGTTAATGAACAACAAAAATTGGCATGTTGAAAACTCAAACATCAATTTACTACTGTTTCATACTGCTGGTATCATCCAATTTAATCTCCACTGTTGAGAAACTGAGGTTAGAGGAATCTCATGTTTAATCTATGTTGTGCCATGACTTCTAAAGTCTGTTTAATAAACCTATTATACATACATAAAGATCAACACTGTGAAAGAGTCAGACAGCACCCACAATCATTAGCAATGTCATGTCTGCATGCAGTAAAATTTTACATTCTTATGGTCAGATTTTAATTTATCTCTATTTATTCTGCCCTCACCTGATGCCATTGTCAATATGGTGAACCCAGGCATCATTCCCCAGCAGTAAAGTCACCTTTGGAGTCCGAAAGCCATCAGCAGATACTCTACCAGCTTTTGCAATGCGTTTTGCTCCAAGTACATTAGCAACCACCAGCCACAGTCCTGGCTCTGCAATACAGGGCATAAAGGGACAATCAGTACATTTTTAATGCTAATTTAATTCTATATCACAGATGACTAAAAGTAACAGCTTCTAATATCCATGAGACGCATTGTGTCTCCTTTCTTTTCAGCCCTTATGTCAAGAATCATTCTGCAGATAAGAATGAACAGGGTCCATGGTGACTTTACCTAATTTTATTTTTCCTCTCTCTTACTTTAGGAGACCCCCTGTCACATTAATTCTATCCCTTGAATGTAATAACATATTTTAACAGAGCGATGGAAACTCCTTTTAAACAATTAAAGAATATTATCTTCTCCTATCTCAATTTCCTGGCTTGTGTCCTGTCCAGTAAATGGTCTGCAGAAGCTATTGATTTTGATTCTGAAATTTATTCCATTCTGCAAAAATTATCTGGACATTTATTTTCTGTCCTTCACTCATTTTAATAAAGATAAATAGATGTGAACATAAAACAGGAAATGTTATATCACTTTCCAAACCCAAATCAGCAAAGTTTGAAAAACACATTTTGCTCATCATGTGATAACCTCTGGGCAACACATTTAAGGTTGTATCTTGGTCCAACTTTCCACACTGCCCTTATGGGATGTCATTATGGTTGCACTGTTTGAAAACAATTTAATGGTGCATGAAGACATGCGTGCACGCACACAACACAGACACACCGTTTGTAGTTCCAAACTATGTGGGGGGGAAGGATGTGTTTTATGCTTTAAAAAATGTGTATGTAGTTTGGACAGTGGTTTAACGTTGCTCTCAGCTATGCAGTTGTGTGCAGGTCCCCCATATTAGCAAATTCCTGGGCTGTGACTACTTCTTAAAGGCATTAGTAGGCATGGTTTGCTGACCTTAGCTGGTGAACAAATTGAAGAGGAGGGAACATACAGTGAATAAGCAATATGATAATCCCCTGGAAACAAACAGTAATATCCTCAGGATTGAGGTTATCAACAGAGTTTATACTGAAATGTTCTCTTCAAATAGTTTGTACTTTATGTCTTACCCAAGGTTTTCCAAATATCTGCCTGGAATGCACTTTCATTCAGAATAATCATGTCTCCATGCCGCTTCCACACTCGAGGCAGGTCATGCTTCAGTTGATGAGTCCATGATACTCCAGCATGCTTCACCAATTCAGACAGCTCCTCCTGCATTTGTTTGTGGCAGGATTTTACTGAAGACTTCTTGGATAGTATTGGGTTCTGAAGAAGTATTTGTAAAACATTTAGGCAAAGAGAAACAAATTGCACCTAACAACTGATTTATAAGTGATAAATTTATAATAAAATTGAGGAGAGAGAAAATAGTTACTGAAAGAGGTCAATTACTTTTTGCAAATTAATTGACTACTGTTCACAAATTGGGAACCACTGGACAGTTATCACCATGGCACTGGCCATACTTCCATGATTTTTCCATGCTGTTTTTCTGTTCAACTAAAGTTCCATTAAATAAACAGCAACTCACCACCATGCCAAAAATGACTTTTCCTCTCTACTCTTTGTCTCTTGGCTGGATACAGCTCCATAGCTTTAAACAATACTCCACTGTCATTTTCCATGCATGAACCAAACAGAGAATACTGGCTGGTACTTGACTACTGACGGCATCACAATCAAGCTGCAAACAACAAATGCCCTGGAGATCACAGTGGGTCAGGCAGCATCCATGAAGAGAGAGCAAGCTAACACTTCGAATCGAGGTGACTCTTTATCAGAGCTGAAGTGAAGTGTGGAGGGAGAGCATTTATGCTATACTTTTGTTGGGGGGTGGTAGTCGGGGTAGGTGTAGGGTATATTAGTGGGGAAAAGATATTAGTAGCTTTCATTAAGTGAATAAGTGATTCTCATATTCCAATCACTTAATGTAAACTACTAATATCTTATCTCCATCAACACCCTACACCCATTATCCCCACCACCACCATACCGCCAAACTATAGCATAAATGTGTCCCTCCACATTTCACTTCAACTCTGATGAACAATCATCTGGACTCAAAACATTAACTTGCTCTCTCTCCATGGATGCTGCCTGACCCACTATGATCTCCAGCATTTGTTGTTTTCAGTACAGATTCTAGCATCTGAAGTAATTTGTTCCTATTACAATCAAACTAGTGTCCTCATTGGACATTCCTATATCCAAACAATTTCCACCAAGATGTTATGGACATAACCAGGAGTTGAAATTATTCTTCACCCATCACTGTTAAGGATATTTGCTGGACCTCAATTGCTACCCAACAGAGATTATTTAACACAGTACAGATCAAAGCTGACATGATTTGTGGGAGTTAGTGATACATTACAGTTTCTTAATAAACACTGAGTACTGACAAGCAAGGCAAACAGAAGCTTCTTGTTTTCTCCATGGCAAGTTAAGTGGCGTTTCCCACCACAGTCTATGCTGACTGGAATTCCACATTTAGGATGGTTTGCCATAATTGAAACACATATTTTTTTTTATTCTTAACAAATCAAAGTAATGCTGTTAATTGAATGATGCTAAGAGAGATGAGTGGGAGCTAAATACTGTAATCTATTTTTCATCAATTTGGTTTACAAATGTAATTTTTTGGGTAACAATGCACATACTGTTATGTACCACCCATAAAGTTATAACTCTTGAATTATTCTCAAAGCAGATGACACACCAGTACCTTGGAATTATTTTCCAAGCACTTCTATATTTTTGTTGTCACATGAAAGCCCAAAGACTTGAACAGTATCAAAATACTTGAACCCTAATCCTATCACTGTGCCACTGAGGAAAGAAATCCTACCTTTATTTTTGTGATAGTACAGGTGCTGCCCAGAGCCACAGAATTACACAGGTTGAGAAGGTGGTGCTGACTGAGTTTACTGTAAAGCACAGGCAATGCCACTGTTCCATCAGGCTGCTTCTGGAGGCGATAGGCTGTGTCCAAAATTCCATTTGCCTCCAAATACTCTCTGTTAAGTGGAAATAAATGAAAGGAGGTTAAAAATACATTCTGATGTCAGGATAAAGAAAACTGGAGATTCACTGGCCAAATAGCACTTTGAAATCTTTAATGCTATTTCACATTGGGACACTCATATTTATCCTGAATCTCATTTCAAGACACTCTTCCCCATTCTCCTCTCTCAATTCTTCTCATGCTTATTCTTGTCAAGAGATTGGATACATGCTTTGAAGTAGTAGGATCAGAAGATGGGAGCAAAGAGGAGGAAAGCATGAAACGGTCAGGTGATTTTCAAGAGTTTTGCAATAACAATGCAGGCACAACTCCTTACAACCCAAACTTAAGACATCGGTATAAATAATTAATTTTATAACAAGGGAAGTAACACATATAAAGCTTGAAATTTGAGGCACTTTCTTTTATAGGAGATAGGTACTTTTCACAGATTCCCATTCAAAGAGATGTTCTGTGTGGATTCATTACCTTAGGACATACACAAAATTACATGTATTTATCTTTACAACTTTTCTAACTTCAAATTATGGTGTTTCTCTGAGATTGCTCCACATAGGATCAATTTGCTCAGCCAAACACCAGTGATGTGGAATAAAGTTACGATACACCTAGTTGGATGAGAGAAAACAGCTGAAGAGAAGTAATGTAGTTATGTATACTTGAAGTGTTTACTTTGTAACAGTGGAATTGATGTTACTTGTTGCACTTTGGCCCTATTACTATTCATTGCAGCAGACTGGATAATTCATCCCCTGTTTTGGAAGAACAATTCATTTAAAGACCCTCAACAAAAGCAAGTTTCAGCACATCAAAATGTAACTGCAGAATCAATTGGAAATGTAAACAGTAATTTTAAAAATGATCCACTTAAACATTATTGGATGTAAAATATTAAGTAATACTAGAAAAATGTAATCAATTTGCGTCAGCTATGGAAAAAGACCAACTAAAATATTAGATTTAATGAGAATCGTGTTTGAAAGTATAAAACTAATGTCTTACCTATATTGTTGTGCAAACTGAGCCTGAGTCACAATTGTAAAAGATTCAGTCTGCATTCTCAAGCTGCTACAACTACTTTAATATCTGAAAGAAAATGCAACAAATATAAGCAAAGTTATCTCTAAAGCTTTCTATAAGAGAGAGACTTATAGAAAGGTCCCATCATTCAATTACAAACTTACGCATTCAAGCAGTTCAGAAAATATTGTATAAATACACAATTATAGATGCCGAAATCAACAATGGTCTTGGCAGCACATATCCCTTAATATGGGCATTCAACATCAGGACTTTAATTCCAACAATCATTGACAGAATACAGTTACCCCCCCAACCCCCCCAACCTCAGAATAAGATGAAATTTATAACGATTTAGAGGAGCAGATGACTGATCCTAAGTTTAATTTGCAGAATACAAATACATATTTTGATACCAGTGGAATAAACACACAGTACACATTGTGGATTTCGTCATGATGAGATCTGCCAATGTTGAGGAAATCTTTGGAATGTGTTTTAAGAGGACAAGAGTGGCACAGATTAATATATTTTTAAAATTATTGTGCATTGCATTTGGAAAATGCAACTGCTCCAAAAGCAAAATAAAAATGAACAGTTTTGCAGAAATAGAAAGTGCGCTTATTTTGTCTAAAGCTTTTAAAGCAAATTTACTCATTCATCAGGTATTTACATCTGAATTTTTGATCTTTGTTCTTCTAAGTTTTGTTGGCTTTTCAAATGAATGTGCAGATAACTGCATTATGCAGTGCAGTACTGAGTTACATAGGATCTCTTCCTCATTCTGATTTAAGTCAGATTGGAGAGGCAATGTATTAGTATGCTTGATTTGGAGGTGCCAGTGTAGGACTGGGTATACAAAGTTAAAAATCACACAATACCATATTATAGGCCAACATATTTATTTGGAAGCACTAGCTTTCGGAGCGCTGCTCCTTCATCAGGTGGTTGGACTATAACCTGATGTTGTGTGATTTTTAACATTAGTATGCTTGCCTCTAATCATTGACAAGATAGCTCTTAGATATCCTTTCCAAACATCATCACACAGCCGACATAAAACGGATGAACAGGTCAATTGCAACATAAACTAATTGGGCGGCACCATGACTGAATATTAAAATTATGAAAGCACAATTTTGCTCTAGCCTGGAAATTTGAAATGTTAACTACTCCTCTTTCTCCAAATGCTTCTGAACTTGCTGAACATTTTCAGAATTTCTGTTTTTGTTGTATTTTTAAAAGTAACTAATTGGCTACAAAGTGCTTTGGGACATCCTGAGGTTAAGAAAGATGCCGTATATATTCAAACTCTTCCTTTTTTTAAATTTTAAAAATACATATCTGTGGATGTCAGGTCAGGAGGGTGTCATAGATTAGGTTTTTGCAGGAACTGGCATATAATCCTATGATAACATCTTTAGAGCATTAATCAAATCAGTTCTACGCAAAACACAATCTGCTTAAATAAAAAAAATTAAGTGAGCAGTGAAGATATTCCACAAGTGAGTAGCACTGCAGCTCAGGCCTATGAAAACTGTTGTTCATTCTTGCCAAGTCCAAATCCTCTTTGCGAAAGTAAAATTCCATGAATACTGAAAAGCCGAACGGTGTGAAAACCTCACTAGCTCATATGAAACAAAACAAGACTTAGGGGCTGGATTTTTCAAGGAGTGGCAATTTCAAGCAGATTACCTGTGTCTGTCCCCCTGCTCTACGTGTCATCCTCACCACTTGCATTCCCATCTAGTTTTATGTTGTCTGTAAACTCGATGACAGTACATTCACATCCTTCATCCAAAACATTTATACTGTAAACTATTGTGGCCCTGCACTAATCCCACGGTACACCACTAGTTAGAGGTTGCTATCCTGAAAATGCAACCTGAGCCCAACTCTCTAAATTGTATTAGTTAGCAATGTACTAGACTTGTATTAGTTTATCCATGGTACCTCTAGTACCATTGGCTCACCGTATTGAGTCGCCTAATGTGTGGTAAGTTATCAAACGTCATCTGAAAGTCCAAATATCTTACATTTACCTCTAGGGTGTGGAATGCCAGGTAGGTAGAATACCAAGTGGAAAAGGGTTAAGGTGTTTTGGGGCTGGGGGGGAGGAGGAGGCAGATAGGAGATGTGGTGTTTAGTATAGGGCAGGGTAGGTGGGAGAGAGAAATTGGATCAAGAAGGGAACCTGGGGAAGGAGTATCAGATCCAAGGTTAAAAATCACACAACACCAGGTTATAGTCCAACAGGTTTAATTGGAAGCACACTAGCTTTCGGAGCGACGCTCCTTCATCAGGTGATTGTGGAGGGCTCGATCGTAACACAGAATTTATAGCAAAAATTTGCAGTGTGATGTAACTGAAATTATACATTGAAGAATTGATTGTCTGTTAAGCCTTTCATCTGTTAGAATACAGTGATAGTTTCACTTCTTTCATGTGTAAATCACAAAACCCTTTTTTATAAAGTTGCATTCTCGGGTTAGCTGTTAACAATGGTGATAGCTAGACAATATATTGAGGGTGTTAGCCCCCTGTGTTCTCTGTCTATGACCTGATGTTTAGATTGATTCCAATCTAAAAAGTGAAATAACAGAGTTTTACATAAATTCATGCAGTTTTTGAGCTCAGAGTTCGACATGAATCTATGTGATTTTTGAGTAAAGTGCAATGTAACTCTGAAAGTACCAAAAAAATTCACCACACACAATATATATGTGTGCATGTGGGTCTTTGTCTGTCTGTGTGTGTGTCTGTCTGGGGTGAGGGTTGTGAGTGTGAGAAAATGTGTGTGT